>NC_040086.1:7815000-8124375 GCF_003369695.1 Bos indicus x Bos taurus | reverse complement strand
GATTCCAAAGTTGAGATCAGTACTAATATGCTGCACTGGCTCCAGGTTAAAGACAGAATCTTTGTCCTTAGGCAGTCTTGACCATAAAGACAAAATTATCAGTTGGGTCTGACCTGTGATGTGGGAGGTGGTGGAGAGATTTGAGTGCGTAGAGTCAGAGTAGACAGCAAGGGTACTTAGGTTGAGACTGGGAAAGTGATGAGAAGTAACTCAACCAGGAAAACACACATTTGAGGATAGCACTGAAGGAGGGGACAAAGAGAGAAAATATGGGTCATTCCGAAGATATTTTCTTCAACTATGTGGAATGTACATATTTTCCCCCCATAGACTGAGAGTGCCAAGAATGAAGGTTATAAACTGAGGGGGAAAAGTTTTGTTGGAACAAAAATAGGACATATTTTTTCTTTCTTCCAAAATAACTTCTACTAATTTCCTATTCTTTTTTTTTTTTTTCCTTTTTTAAAATCTAACGTTCTGACACTTTCTAAACTATTAATGTCAGGTCTAGAAATGCGATGCACTCCATCATTTTCCTCCCACTGCAGGCTGGAAGCAAAGGGTAATGTTTATAGAAAGTGATAAAATCCTGCAAATGAGGATTCAGCTTCAAATTACCATCTTGCCCTTAACTATCATGCTGCTTCTGTTATTCTAAAGCAGGTAAATGTTGGCTGCAGATGCAAGCTCAGAGTCATCACTTCAAACCACACTGTTAGTGCATGGATTTCATTTGCAAGAAGTTGTCGTGTCCCTTCATGCTTGGAAACCTAGAACATGCTCTGCATTCACTCTGCGGCAGTTGCCTTTACATTTTAACAGCACGCCATACACCGAGGAGGTGCATCCTGGGCACACGCTTACACATATGAATAAATAATGTTAAAGCTAATAAGATCTCAGAGAGAAAATGATGATTGTCTTTAATCACTAACCTTAAGCAGCAGCGAACCATATTATCAAACACCTTCATTTCTCATAAAACTATCTATCACACACAATATAGACCTGATGAAAAAGAAGGTGGAAGTAATCAGGACAGAATGCCAATTACCTCATTACTTGTCATAGCACAATGTAACTGGAAATTGCTTCTTTCAGGTTCTGTTTGCTCAGGCAATTACAATAAACTCTCTGCTTGACATGTTGTTTGCACAGATGTAGTGCATTAATAAACATGAGGGCTAATCTGAATTATTGAACCAGCCACAATAATTCCAACAAAGGATTTATAATAAGTCCAAGAAAGCTGAGGTATCACTGGAATTCCCTGTAAGCAACACTGACATACTTCATCACATGTAAAATCCTCAAATTTAATGTACGGTACTGAAATAAGTCCCATAGGTATTTTGTATTTTCTGGGGCTCTAAGTCCTAAGCAACTGCCATTATGAAGGCGCCTCCAGACTGCCCAGGTAAGTGGCAACATCCCAGACTTAGAGGAATTACTTTATTTGTTGTGTAGCGTGCACATCTTAGGCCCCTTTAACCTAATTTTTCTAAAATCTGATTTGATTTAAAAGAAACATGTGTTCCAGTATGAAATGTCTCAGAGCACCATGGAAAATGTACGATGGGCCAAGGGATGGGATGAGGGACAGTGGGCCGTCTCTCATGCTCCCGGTGCTAGAAGAGCATCTTGCAAAGGGAGGAAGCCTCCTTGAGAACAAGTTATCAATCGTGGCCAAAATGCTGAATCATCTTTTAGCACAGAGCTCAAGTAAAGATGGCTTTAGCTAAATTTTGTTTGTTTGTTTGTTTCATGAAAGTGAAAATTGCTCAGTCATAAACGACCCTTCGCAACCCATGGACAACACAACCCTTGGAATTCTCCAGGCCAGAATACTGGAGTGGGGAGCCGTTCTCTTCTCCAGGGATCGAACCCAGGTCTCCTTCATTGCAGGCAGATTCTTTACCTGCTGAGCCACTAGGGAAGCCCCCACCCACCCCTTTTTTTTCATACAAATTTCTTATTCAGTGAAATTTTGTTAAGGTCAAAAATATATTCACTTAAAAAAATGCGCCTCATCAATTTCTACCATACAGAGGCTGGATTCTAAAAATAACTTTGCTTTTAGCCAGGTGAGTAATAAATAGAATGAGAATTAGAAATGTCTTCAGAAGAGAATCTTCTGAGCATAATGATTTCACTTGGTTAGTAATGCTCTGCACTGTGACTGAGAGCAGGTTCCTAGACTTTGCAGGTTAGGGCAGGACAGAGCTGGAAAGCTTCCTCCAGATATTCTTCTTGGAGTTGTAGAAGGGACACGATCCTGTCTGCAAATAACCACAGTAATTCTCAATTCCTAAGCAAAATCATACCCACAAAGGAGAGTCCCATCGTATTTCTTCATTTCCCCCTACATTAAGCGAGACTTCCAACTTTCTTGTTTCTCAATTTCTCTTGTGTTCAGTCTCTTTAGGAAATGGCACCCCACTACAGTATTCCTGTCTGGGGAATCCCGTGGACAGAGGAGCCTGGTGGGCTAAAGTCCTTTAAGTCACAGAGTCAGACATGACTTACAGACTATGCAATGCAATCAGTCTCTTGGGATACCATATCACTGATTGCATTCTAATATTGACATAGAAGGCTGATTGTAAACCTAAATTATAGTACCAGCAAATAGTCACTAAATTTCAATGTATCTATTTAAAAAAAGGAAACAAACCTGCCATCCCAGACTCATTTTTCTAGTGAAGAACAGAGTATTTTGAGTGTCGTTCCAACTCTAAACACTGCTCAGATACAAGATATAATAGCCAATACTATTTGAGATTATCAATTAATCTCAGAAAATTATTCGGGAATAGTTTTTGTATCTTTTCCTTGAAATTTATTTTTTTTAACTTGAAATTTTTTGAAATTTCTCAAACCTGGGAATTACAAAGTAAAAGAAGTGTGCGGTTCTTTTCCTTAAAGTTGGCTTTCTAAGCTTTGTTCAATAGTTAAATGTAAATTCAACTTTTGCATGTAGGGCTTCTCTTAATTCGAGCCCAAAGATTCATATAAAAAGTAAGAAACTCACTTTATTTTCCTCAGTGCCAAGTTCATTTCTCTCTGTCTCCTCACACTCACCCTCTCTGCAACTTGACTCACTCTACCCCACCCCCATTTTCAGAAAATGCTGCTTGGCTGGAACAAAAAGTACCCTTTACATGGCTTAAAAAGAAAATGTGAATCAAGATATCTCAAAGACTAATGGGATATATTAAAGCAATTCAATTATTTTAATCACTTTCATATATCATGAAATTATGTAGAACAATTTCATTCAAGTGTTATGATCACTGTTGAGACTACAATTGTGAATTGTTACACCAGCAAATACTGAGGAACATGAGTGCTGATGAAGTTCTATTGCAGAGCATGCAAGTGAGGACCAGAAAGACACCAGGAGGGAAATTTCCATCACAATCAACTTATTCATTCTGTAATAACCTCCTTAGGAATCAAGCTTCAGGATTATAATGTTCTATGATTAGTTTCAGTCCAAAGTTAATGTTGTTCTTTGACTTAGTGTTTGCTTTACTCAAGTTATAACACTCTCACATAGAGCAAGAATACTTTTAATTATAAAATAATTATAGAAATAAATTGAATAAAATAAATGAACAATAGGTTAAAGGAAGATGAATTAGACCATTTACATACTACACAGAATAAGTCTTATTTCAAAGACAAGATACATATGAAGGTTAAAAGTAAGGAAGGTCAGGTTCTATAAAACAAAAATTACTTTTTAGTTAATTTTAACCATATAATTCCCAGTTCCATTAAGAAGAATTTTCTGTGTTACTTTTAACTTATTGAAAGGAATGGCTACACAGTTACATACACTTATATGTACATACATGGTGGGGATGGTGGAGGTCCTCTGATTATTTATCAATGATTATATTTTGCTCATTAATATTCAAAAGCAAAAGTATAAACTATACCATTTTTAAACATGATAATATCAACAGCACAACTTAAATTAGAGAAAATCAAAGCTCAGAAAAGACTGTTTTTACCCCACTATTAACTAATGCAATGTATAATTTAAGCATATATATAATTAGAGTGTGTTGATAAGATTATAAATAACAAAATTCCATATAATATGTACAATTTTGAAGACGAGAGCATATTCTCTCTTTATATGTGATATCAGAAACAGTATCTATCCATATCTGGATTAAAATTATATAATCATATTAATCTATATGTAAATATTTTAATTTTGTACTGTATAAAAATATAAGCCTGAGTTAATAGTAATAAATATACAGCTGAGTAATTTGTAAAAATAAGCTATGACTTAAACCCATGAGAAGTTATACACAAGTAGCAAAATAAAAAATACAGCACTTTCTCATCCATGCTAGTTTAATTTTAATCCCAATGATAATAATGGAATATGAGTGGATTCATTCATTTCCCACAAAATAAATCAAATATTGATTTGGTCTGGATCATTTACTTTGTACTTAATCATTATGAAAACCTTAGGATTTTTGTATGTGAATTTTCAGAGACACCAATGTTAGCAAATTCATATTATCATACACATGAATGCATGCAATATAATAGTTACATATATTTTATGAAAAATATTTTGTATACTCACAGATTAATACATGTGCTCTTATAACATGTTAGTCAACTAAATAATATTTCTTCCTGCCCTTTAAGTTCTAGCTTAAGATAATTAAAAAAAAAAAGTATTAATTTTATAGCAGGTGTTTTGAGCTGAAAGAATATTTTGGAAATCAAATTTTATTATCTTAGGTCAATTATCTATTAGAACAGTCAAAACTTGAAAACTTAGTCCAAAAAAAAGTATGGTGATCAAAACTGGTGAAACATTATAAAACTAGAGGGTGTGCAGTGAGCTGGTCCCAGGAATTAATCATACATAAGAATTTAAGTGCGTCTTGTGGATTATACCCAGGATATCACCACAGCCTTCGTGTTATTTTTATTCCCACTAATATTTAATATTTTTCCTTTCTGTAAACTAATGAACTATCCAAATGAAATGTAAAATTGACATTTTGTTAGCCTAATTCCTTCCTCTACCCTTTCCACTCTGGATTCAATTAACCCCAACATATAAACTTAGGTAACTCACAAAATCACAGTGGAGCACTGTATAAAAAGGCATGGAAGAGGAGATATAAATTATGTTCCTAAAATCGAAAGAATCTCTCAGTTAAATTCCAAAGTCACTGATGTTTGAGAAAATTACATACTTTAGCGAGTTACAAACTCTTTGCTTAAATTCTTTTCATAATACTGTTTTGAAATGGTACTTTATATCACTATCTGATATCATTGGAAGCTATGAGATAAATAAAAACTACAGAGAGTAATTTATCAAAGGTTTTTTTGTTTTCTAAGATACTATTTTAAGTGTATTTTTCTTCTCAGGAAAAGGGGAACTTCAGATTTCTAAATTAACAATCAGTAGAAAAGCTACTAAGGAGGGTACCAGGGAAGTCCTTGGGTTTCTGATTCCTCATTGAGAAATCACAGATTATGTTACAAACTTTCCTTCCTACTTGCCTGTGCACATTCAAGCATCAGAAAGGTCTCCAATTCTTATAAAATTCATTAACAACATATATTTATGATACATTTGTGAATATCCCATCGATTCTTCCCATTATGAGTATTATTTACTTTTATATTCTGCAGTTTAAGAGTGTTGCACCATAAATCAGCAAAATAAGTTCAAAACATGACCTCAGCAAGTCATTGGGCTTTATACTTCAACATGAATCTATATGTTTTCTAGGAGAGACTAGCAAACAAAATTTGAAGACAATGTTTTTATCTTTTTCTGAGCCTATCAACAAGCTAATGCTGAATGTGCTTCTGGAATTCTTCTCCCCTCAAAGTGGATGAAGTTAGTCACATGGGTACCACTTTTACGCACTGCTACTTGTAACTATTTGTCTCTTCCATATCAGTTTTCACAGGCTATATCCTCCCAGGAAAGCAAAGTAGCTAGGTACAAAATAGCATCTCACAGCTTCTATTTACCTAAGATTAAAAAAATAAATAAAATCTCACTTTTCCTAATATGGGAAGACTCCAAGCAGTCTTCCAAATATGTCTCATAGATTCTATTTTTGTTGTTGTTGTTCATCTAAAAGAATAGATATGCGGCGCCCCTATAAAGGTGAAACATTTTTGAATCTGAGAGTTTCTTCATCTAAGAATTCCTTTATGAGAAGGTAGAAAACACAAAGAGCACAGGAGAAATCGATGAGGTTTTGCATTTCCTGGAGATGGTAAAAGATGACTACATCAGGATGTGTGTTGATAGCCACCTGCTGAGAAAACGGGGCTGGAGCTCAGTGAGGGACAGCGTGAGGGGCTGTCAAGATCACTTAGGGAGCAGCGCTCAAGTATTGACTGGGAGCTTTTAGAAAGTGTTTTAGAGACAGTTGCTCTGCCTGTACTCCAGCAAGAACACTCAATACTAGAAAATTTGGAAGGCTGAAACCAGAGAACTTGCTGTGTGGAGAAAAGTAAAAAGATTCAACAGTTCATTAGACCCTCTTTCAAGGATTCGATTCTGGGAAAGGCAATTACCGGGTGTCATAAAAGTCAGCCATCCACCCTAAGAAGACTTAGCAACTTTCACCAAAAAAAAAAAAGGAAAATCAACCTCTATGAAGTTGAGTTGTCTGGGGAGGGCATTCTAAAGTAAAATGCTTAAAATATCCTTTTATGAGTGTTATTTCCATCCCAACAAAAACAACAAAATGAAGCAAAGAAGAATCGAGGAATATTTACACAATTGGCAACTTTTTTGATTTCATAACCAAACTTAGTTAGGCTGTGCTTATATTTTTCCCTGAACAAATTACATAAGCGTTTCATCTTCAAAAACAAATGTACTAGGAACTGTTCAAAAAATAAATAAATTCTGAAACTAGGAAATTTAGTAAGTTGTGATTTTCTTTTGAGGAGACACCCCGTACCTCTGACAATTCTGTCAATGTAGTCTATATTTAATTGCAAACCCATGGCTTTTTTCTTTTGTTTCACAAGTGGAGTGGCATCATTTTTTTTTTTCTTTTTGCCCTTCTATACTTTAGCCACTAAAATCAACAACAAGCGTAATGTAATTTACTTGACTCAGGATGGATATTCAAACTTTTCTCACCAAGAAAACTCAAAACTTTGCCAGCAAAGAAACAGACACTCAAAAATACTTCAAGGAAGCAAGCTTACCTTTTACGGGCTCTGTTCATCTTAATATTTCACGTGCTAAAGTGGCAGGGTCTTGTGTCGCTTCCCCCCCTGGTAGAACTTGCATGAACTGATACAGATTCAAAGAAAGCAAATAGGAGCTTTAGCAACGAAAATGTGGAAAAATCCAAAGAATTAAAGTGCCTTTATTTCGATTTGAGGAGAGTACAGTCTATTTCTTAGAATATGTGACTCGGGGGCATATTTCTTTGTCATTGTTTTGAGGTTCACTTAACCAGAAAGAGGAAGCATGGCAACAAAGTGGAAGGGAGTTCAGTGAAGCATGGCTGGCTTGACAATAGCTTTCTTGCAGGTTAGCCAAATTTAACTGGCAAAAGCTCGCCCAAACTCTTTTGTCTGCTCCATTTGCACCATAATGTCGGTCTCTCTTTGTGCCTATTTCACAGCTCAAGTTGGACTCTTTATCCCAGAAGATGGAAAAAGTCATTTTTTGGTTCTGTCCATAAAAGTTACTTTATACAGTATTGTGTGATCGTCCTATCCAAGATACGAAAGGGGAAAGTGCACTTCACATGGCCACAATTAAGCCTTCTGTTTCCGCTCTCCTGCCCTTGTCAAAGCTTTGATTTAGTTTCCTAGGTTTTGTCCAAGGGTCATTACAGATGTCTGCAGACAATTAGCCTCTCCCCACAGCCCTTCGCCAACTGGGGTGATTAGCAAATTAAAACTTTGCATTCTTCTCTGTCTAGTGAGATGTCTTGGGAAAGATTAGCAAATGTGGCTAATTTGTAGAGACCTGAGGGGAGCTTCAGGTGTTTGCCTCAGAATTTCAGTATCTAAATATTAAGTTAGCAATTGAGCACTCCCTTAAGTCACGTGCTCCAGCATTTAATGAAACCTTCAGCTCTGAAACTTAGAAACAATTGCATCCTTGATGGGGGCCTTCAGGAACTTTTTGCATCCACGCCATATTCACACAGTGCCAACCTAACCCTCATAAACCATATTTTGTGTATACCATGCTCATGTCTTGAGCATATTTGCAGCTTCTGCTTCTGAAACTGAAATTCCTACTCTATGTAAGAATTTAGTATACTATTCAAAGCATTCGAGACCTATGCATTAGAGTAAATGCCAACTATAAATGAGGTATTCAAATGATCCAGGGGATATTGTCTCTTGGATTTCAAGTGGCAATTGAAATTAAAGAGAAACTTTCCTGGCGCCATTTTTGTTTTAACAGAGCAAATGTTTGATGAGGTTAGCAGACGGAGGAAGGAAAGCCTTTGGCAGAATTACCCCCAACCATATATAGGATTTAGAATCTACAGACGGGTAGGGTGAATAAGGCCCAAATGTCAGACTTACATGCAAAATATACATCCTGTAAAAAAATATTTCTAAACTGTATTCTACAAGACAACATAACAACTTTTTAAAATGTGTTCCGTCTCGTCATGTTTCTCTCAATTTGGTGGTGAATCAAACAAGTAGGTACGGGCTTTCCAGGTGGCTCAGTGGTAAAGAACCTGCCTACCAATTCAAGATACACAGGTTCAATCCTTGGAGTGGGAAGATCCCTTGGAGAAGGAAATGGCAACCCACTCCAGTATTATTGCCTAAGAAATCTCACAGAGAGGAGCCTGGTGGGCTACGGTCCACAGTGTCACAGAAGATTCAGACACATCTTAGCAACTGCTGCTGCTGCTAAGTCACTTCAGTCACATCTGAATTTTTGTGACCCCAAGGGCTGTAGCCCACCAAGTTCCTCTCTCCATGGGGATTCTCCAGGCAAGATGACTGGAGTGGGTTGCCATGCCCTCCTCCAGGGGATCTTCCTGACCCAGGGATTGAACAGCGGATTCTTTACCACTGAGCCTCCAGGGGAGCCCTGACATAGCAACTAAACAACAATAACAACAAACAGGTACAAATATCCCACCAAGTGTAGAAACGAGTGGACAATGTAAAGCTGGATGGTCACATTCAACCACACATTGACTTAAATGTGAAATTAAGAGTCATAGGCACACTTTTCTGATTTCCATCCCTGGTGGCTCAGACAGTAAAGCGTCTGCCTACAATGCGGGAGATCCAGGTTCAATCCCTGGGTCGGGAAGATCCCCTGGAGAAGGAACTGGCAACTCACTCCAGAACTCTTGCCTGGAAAATCCCATGGATGGAGGAACCTGGTGGGCTACAGTCCATGGGGTCGCAAAGAGTCAGACACGACTGAGCGACTTCACTTCACTTTCTCGATATATCCATCTATTCAGGAGGGACAAGACTGGTGGTCAAACACCTTACTGACCAAACCCCTGTTTCACTGACACTGCCTCCTGGATTTGCCCAGCACCCTAATCACGTAGGAACAAAGTGGGTTACCATTTCGATATGACTTACTCCATCTCTCCACCAGGGAAGTCCTTCCCTCACTGCTAAAAATGTCACCTGTTGATAAGTTCTGCAAATGCATTTTGATGTCTGAGGTCATCTGTGGTTTTCAGTTTGTGAGAAAAACAATGTTAATACTAGCATATCTCAGGCCCATTGCTGATGAACAACAGAACATACAAAGATATGAACGTGAATCAGTGATCTCTAGACAATCCATTCACATCTCATAAACCAGCAGTTCCCATATCCTTACATTGACTTAGGGATAACTGGTACACCCTGCCAAGGGGAGCTAACCCAAATCGTTTAGCGCTAGGATATTCTGGGGCCACATAACAATGCAGGAAACCAAGTTTGCTAAATCATCCAGCAAAAATGAGTTACAGGCCAGCATATTATGCTAATAAATTGAATTTCATTTTTATTGTGCTATGCCCTTTCTCAGGCTTCCTTGGTGGCTCAGTTGGTAAAGAATCCATCTTCAATGCAAGAGACCTGGGTTCGATCCCTGGGTTGGGATGATCCCCTGGAGGAGGGCATGGTAACACAGTCTAGTATTGTTGCCTGGAGAATCCCCATGGACAGAGGAGCCTGGCAGGCTACAGTCCATGGGGTCGCAAAGAGTCAGACATGACTGAGTAACTAAGCACAGCACACACATGCCCTTTATCACAAAGTTCAAAATTCCACAGTATTTCATGGAGGTGTTTTAGTTGATTAGTAAGGAAACATCATTAGTGGTATAATGTGAGAATGCAAACAATAATTGCTAACTGAATAAAGGTAAACATCACTAGGGCTTCCCTGGTGGCTCAGTGGTAAAGAATCTACCTGCCAATATAGAAGAAGCAGGTTCGATCCTTGGGTGGGGAAGATTCCCTGGAGAAGGAAATGGCAACACACTCTAGTATTCTTGCCTGAAAAATCCCATGGAGGAGCCTGGGGGGCTACAGTCATGGGGTTGCAAAGAGTTGGACATGACTGAGCGGCTGAACAACAATTCAGAGATTCCATAGTTTTTCCTATAATAACTCCATAGTTATCCAGTAGTTTACACACACTTCTATACAAACACACACACACCACACACACGGTGACACATGCAGATCATGAGCCATTAGCAAGTCCAAAGTGATGTCATAAAGACAAGGAAGGAGATCTGAAAGACTATTATGGATTAAATATCTATATACCCCAATCAAATTAATATGTTGGATCCCTAAGACCCAATATGATAGTGTTTGGAGGTAATTAAGTTTAGATGTGGTCATGAGGAAGGGCACCTCATGATGGGGTTAGTATTCTTACAAGAGGAGAAGAGACTTCAGAACATTCTGTGTCTCTGCCATGTGAGGACACAGTGAGAAAGAGTCCTTCACAAATCACGAAGGGCCAAGAACTGAATCCCCCATCACTTTGATTTTGATCATCCCAGCTTCCAGAAATTGTAAGAAAATGATTTTGTTTAAGCCATCAGTCTAAGTACTATGTTATGGCAGTGTGAGCATACAAATACAGATGCCCTCTGATTCTCAAGTTAAATATTATCCCTCAGATCACTGGGCCATGCAGCCAGGCTTCATGGATCATATCTTTCTTCCTTTGGGCTGGGTTTACTCTCCAATCTTCTAACTTCTTACAGTGAAAAGATTTTTTTTGGTGGGGCATGGGGATGGAGAAGTCTTTTATCTATTAATTGTATTAATTGTTTTCCAAGTTTTACTGAAAGATAACTGGCATGTAACATTGCATTAGTTTAAGGTGTACAATGTAATGACTTGCTATATGTATTCACTATATGTTTCAAAATGATTACATGTTTAGCTAACAAGTCTATCACCTAACAGAGTCACATTTTGTGTGTGTGTGTGTGATGATAACTTTTGAGATGTAGTCTCTTAGCAATTTTCAAATATATAACACAGTATTGTTAATTGGGATTAGAACACCCTTTTGCCAGAAAAGGTAACATATTCACGAATTCTGGTTACTTAGGTCTGTATATCTTTGGAGGTTATTGTTCAGCCTACCACAGGCCACTATGGTTGTTGCTGTTCAGTTGCTAAGTCACATCTGACCCTTTGTGACCCCATGCACTGTGGCACACCAGGCTTCCCTGTCCTTCACAGTCTCCTAAAATGTGCTCAAATTCATGTCCACAGGACCTAAATAGATAGCAAGGTGTTTGGAACTACCTGCTTAAAAAATGGTACAAGAGGTTGTAGAGGAAACAACTGAGATTCTAAATGCACCAAAAACTGAACATTTCATAACGTTTGACCTAGAAAGTAATACAGTTAGAGACCAGAAGATTTCCAAACACTGAGTTCCAAAGAATTCCAACATTTAGATCTTGGAAAGATAGAAAGGATCCAGCAAAGGAGAGCAAGAAAGAAGAGCCTAGAGTGTAGGATAAAAATTAAAAAAGTGTGCAATCTCAGAAGACAAGGGAAAAAGTTTTCACGATAGAGGAAACAAATGTGTTTAATACCACGTGCCATGTGAGACAAAGTGTGAGATCCAATATTTGTATTTAGACACAACCAGCCTTCTTAAATGGCAACCCACTACAGTGTTCTTGCCTGGAGAATCCTAGGGATGGGGGAGCCTGGTGGTCTGCCGTCTATGGGGTTGCACAGAGTCGGACACGACTGAAGCAACTTAGCAGCAGCAGCAGCAGCAGAATAGCAGTCTTCTTAATGAGCTTCCCTGGTGCCTCAGTGGTAAAAAAAATCTGCCTGCAATGCAGAAGCCGCAAGAGACACAGGTTCAGTCCCTGGGTTGGTAGGATCCCCTAGAGGAGCACATGGCAACCCACTCCAGTATTCTTGCTTGGAGAACCCCATGGACAGAGGAACCTGATGGCTACAGTCCATGGGGTTGTTAAGAGTCAGATAGACTGAAGTGCAGATAGACTGCACTGGCCCCCTAATACAATATAAACATATTTTATTAATTAACTGCCCTAATATTGTCTAGTGAACAATCACCTTAAACTAGCCTTCAGGAAAATGAGTGTGACCTCAAATAGTGTATTTACAGCAAAAAAAAAAAAAAAAGTCTATCTAATATGAAATTTGAGGGAGCATTCTATATTCATTTGCTAAATCTGACAATCCTATTCTAGAGGTCAGTAGCCTCTAGACCACTGTCTCTAGTAGTAGCAGCCTCTAGACTATTGACCTCTTAGATAGATAGGTTTGTAGTACATTATCAAAATGGTCAAGAGGCCAGGATTGGCTACATATCTTTTCAGAAAGCCAGGAAGGTGGCCAACTGTAAAAACAGCTGTTCATCAAGAAATACCCCTGAGGTTCCACCCTGCACCACCATCATAGAATCAGAGGTGAGTAGCTATAGGAAAACCATTACTAATTATTGCTTTGGTAATGCTGATGGCTCAGGTCTGGACATTACAGAAGGACAGTTCAGCCACAACCCAGATTACACATGCAAGTGTTCTTGTCTATTTAGCTGCTTTTTAACTTGTCTGGAGTTAGTCTGGAACACACTGCCAGGATTGGCAAAGGAGCACAGTCAGCATATAATTGATTTAATTAATAATTCATGTATACATTCATTCATTCAACAAACACTTATACCTAGCTCCTAGCAATTCAGGCATCATGCTGGGGACTTAGTGTCAGGCACAAAGCCCAAGACTAGCCACATTCTGGCTGATGGGCCAGAACAAGAAGCAGAAAGAGTAGATCACAAAGCGTGTATGATGTAGCAAAATTAGATAATCTCATTTATGCAGTTTCAACCCTATTTTTTAAATGGGATTTTTTCAATTGAATTACATTTACTTATAAAAATATATACCCACATTATGCTATCAGAAGCTTCATCAAAAAGATTTGAAGTGGTTTCCCCTTAATTACCTCTACCAATTTCTAGCAGAATGTCAGATGAGCAGAGTAAAATATCCATTGCATACCACCCACTACACTGACCTCAATAAATTGTTTATTTCAGTGTCTAGATTGAACAATTGAAATGTCTGCATTATTGAGCAGTGGTCAGGTAAAATTCAAAGGAAGCTCCTCTTCTTTTTCAAATAGATTCTTTTGTTTATTTATTTATTTATTTTTTGCTGTCATTTAAATTTCTAATATTTTAGAGAGTAGATATTCAGTAATGGTTATAAACACTTATTTTGCCTAATTCAGCTAAATGGGTTGTCTCTTTTTAGTATATGCTAAAGTTAGCTCTATTTTTCATAAAGACAGAAGTACAATGTAATATTCCCTCCCTGTCTGTATCTTTGGAGAGTATACTGTATTTACATTTTGCAGTTTAAACTGGGGGTCACAAAAGGAAAATGATTTGCTTTGAACTTCGGTGAATAAACTGACTGTGATGTCCACAGTGTATAGCTAAATCATTATTACGAATTAATTCAATTTTATTTTTATCATTAGTATCAGCCTGTTGACTAAACCCTTCCCTGGTGGCTCAGTGGTCAAGAATCCTTTGGCCAAGGCAGGAGATGCAGGTTTAATCCGTGGGTCAGGAAGATCCCCTGGAGGAAGAAATGGCAACCCACTCAGGTATTCTTGCCTGGGAAACGCCATGGACAGAGGAGCCTGACAGGCTACAGTCTGGGCGGTCACAAGAGAGTTGGACATGCCTGAAGCGACCGAGCACACATGCATGTATGAACTTTGTGTGTGCTTCGTCATTCAGTTGTGTCCAGCTCTTTGTGACCCCATAGATTGTAGCCTGCCAGGCTCCTTTGTCCATGGGGATTCTCCAGGCATGAATGTGGGTTGCCATGCCCTCCTCCAGGGGATCTTTCCAACCCAGGGATCGAATCCAGGTCTCCTGCATTTCAGGTGGATTCTTTACAGTTTGAGCCACAAGGGAAGCCCCACTAATCAGTTAAGTTTTATATTATAATTGTGTGAAGATCTGGAATATATGTTTCTTAATTGCCTAGGATGTTATTCTTGAAGTATTTAAATTTTTCTCTCTTTCAACACTCTTCTTTCTCCCTGTCTCTCTTCTTCCCAAATGTGAGCAAAATTACTTAAGAAAAAGATTACCACAAACGTCTCAAATGAATGTCAACATATTATTTTCATTCAGAACTTGAGTTGCAAAGGCCAGGCACATGTCATACAGTTAAGACTGAGAGTTTGCACTGAAGTAAGGAGGTCTGAATCTGCCAGTGTCTGTGTGGTCATCGGCAAGTTATCCAGCTTTTCTGAATCTCAGGTTGATGACCTGAGATAAGGATGATATGTCTTGCAGAGATCCATTGGGATAATTTATGAAATAATCCATTTGAGAACAACTAGCGTTCATCTTGTGCTCAATAAATAAAGTTTCCTTTCCTCATTTCCTCATTCATTCTTAATAAAATCTTGTGCTTTGACACAAAATCTATCCTTATATTAATAATTATGATTTCAGAAAGGTTATTTAAAATGTGTAAGCTTATTTAAAATGAGCTAGTATATTATTAAATAGCAAGTTTTAAATAATTTTAACATAATATTACTTTCATTTCAAATAAATATTTTATATAAATACAATTTAAGTAATTGTAAAAACATATTTCTTTTCTAATATTGATACAAAAAAGGTCTCTCAATTCACTTTCTCCATCCCTTCAATGATCTCATTCAGTCTATTATCTTTTATTAATTTTCTTATTATTTACAAAGGGGGGATTGAAAACTCCTCACAAGTTTTATGTGTTTTAGAAAGAAAGAAAGTGTAAAGAGTACCCCTGATTTCCTCTTACACATTTTACCTTAAAGTTAAAAATGTGACCTCCTTAACTCTCCAATTCTACCACTTACCTCCTTAGTACAAGGTAATCACTTACTGAATTTTGGGTTATTTTCACAGTTTTAGTAGTACACATGCCTGAAATATATTGTCAATTTGGCTGCTTATTTGACCTTCACAAAATCCCTCTGGCCTTTTTCCTGTCACTACTATCTAAGAATCAACCATTCTCATACACGTAGACGCCGTTCATTCAGTTCTAGTTCACGTCATTTACAGTTCTAGACCGTGGTCTGGAAGTATTCTGTGAGAACAAATCCTAGTGTAATCATCTAACTGACTGTTGACGATCTTACGGGTTGTTCCCACTTGTATGTGGTTATGAACCGCATCCTCCTACATGTCCCCTGGTCCCTGTGCAGAGTGGGTTCCTGGCCTAGATCTCTGGGAGTAGAGCTGATGCATCACAGGTAAGCTGGTGGATCCATTTTATAGGTAGTGTCAAACTCTTCCAAATGCACACTAAATATAACCTGTGATTGTAAACCAACAGGTGGATTTTTAACTCCCCACTCACAATTTGTAATTAGAAATGAAGCTCAGAATCTGGGCCAGAAGACCTGCTTGGGTTCTCTAGGCAGATTATTGAACTCTGTGGTTTACTGTTCTGATATTAAAATAGATCACAGGTCATTGTGTGGATTAAAGGAGAGAGAGAGATAGGAAGGAGATTGTTTGAATGTGTGCAAAGTTTTACTTATCATATTTTATTATGATTTGGGGTCACAAAGAGTCTGACACAACTGAGTGCGTGCATACACGCACACATACACACAGGTAGTCAGTGCCTCTGCCAGCTCCACACTTGCACACCCTTCACAGGACACACTTGTGTAGACCTCAGCAGGCTTTGGCTTTAGGATGAGCTTCTTAAGCAAAAAAAGTGGATTTAAACTGAGAACTTATTCCCAACAAGTTTCCAAAATGCTTCTCTTTTCTTCCCTTTCTTTTAGGTCCTCATTGCCTCTCATTTTTGTGACCTTTTGTGTTCCATTATGGTGACAGGCTTTCTAATCTCTTTTCAACAGCTTCTACTCAGCAGGGGACAAAAAAAGGACCAGGTTATAGCTGGTGACACAGTGGTGAGCCCTCCGGATGGTGGAGTGTTCCGTGTGCTCTGGTTCCTATCGAGATTGCTTCTCGCTCCTCATGAGTCTCTGCATCAGCGACATGGACACATCACCAACAGAAGCATCTGCAAGTATCCAATTATGGGCTAGACATTCTAGAAGGAAATTGCATTCACCCAGCACCTGCCCAGAAGCAAAGTCTTGTCTCAGCACTTCTCACACGAGTGGAGGGCAGTTCCCTCCGTGGTGTGTAGCCAGTTGGGATGATGGGCAATTCTCCCCTCAAAGAGCCTCCAAGACAGCTGGTGACTCGGGTGGCAATGGCACTGTCTCAGTGTGCAGGCCCATAAAAGTGCGTGATGGAGTTGCATGTCTAGGGCAGGGCTTGCCAGATTTGTCTTCTCTTGCCTCTGTTGGGAGACTGTCAAGGGAGTGCTTCATCTCCACCCCCCTTCTTTAACAGTTCTTCCAACAGAGAAGCTAAACATGCTTCACCCAGCTGCTCCATCATTATCTTTTTCTCCCCAGTTTTAAAATAACTTCTTGTTCAATTGCTAAGTTGTGTCCAACTCATTGTAACCCCACGGACCACAGCATGTCGGGCTATTCTTCTTTACAGCATGGGACTTTACTTTGGCATCATTTCTGCTTTGACCCAGCTGCTTCATTCTTTCCAGAGCTATTAGTAATTGCCCTCCACTCTTCCCCACCAGGCTTCCCTGGTGGCTCAGTGCTAAAGAAACCACTTGCCAATGTGGAGACAGGGGTTCGATCCCTGAGTTGGAAAGATGCCCTGGAGAATGGAATGACAACCCACTCCTGTATTCTTGCCTGGAGAATTCCATGACTGGAGGAGTCTGGCAGGCTATAGTCCACGGGGTCACTAAGAGTTGGACATGACTGAACCAATAACACTTTAACTTTTCTTTAAAAAAAATCCTAGCTAATTTAATGGTTAAAATTATATTATCAACTTGACTTGAACTTCTGAGATGTTAAGAATTCATCTTAACATCTTGTTGCTCAGTCGCTGTTAAGCACGTTACCAAGTCTTCATTTGTTGGCTTAATACTTTTGGCTTTATCTCACAGTCAGCTGAGGTCATGGGCCTCCTGGGGAACATAGGGGAGCTGTACTAGGAAAATCAAAGTATCAATTGTGCCCTTGAGGTTCTTAAACTATTGTGGGGGGAATAAGGTAAATTAAGTCACTAAATTATGATAAAATCTGTAATTTTCAAGATGTGTGGCAATGACTTGCCAAAGCCCCCCATTTCTCATGTGTAGGCCAAAGTCCTTGGGGACTTCCCCAGCGGTCCATTGCTTAAGACTCTGTGCTTCCAGGCCAGGGAACACGGGTTCAGTCCCTGGTAGGGAATCTAAGATCCCACATGTGACACTGCCAAAAGAAAGCAAACTCCTTGCAAAGGTTTGAAAGACCCGAGGTGGCAGAGTTTCCGATACCCAAAACCTCATCTCTTGCTATCATACTTCCCTTCCTTCACTCCTTGGCCAAGGTCACTCCTGGGCGCTCCTTTTTTATGCCTCCCATGCACTCTGCCCTCATCCTCCAGGGACTCTCCTTCAATTCCTTGGGGATGCTACTCATTCAAAAGTTAGCAGCAGCAGATCTCTTACCACCCCTAAGAAACAGCACCCTCATCTTCTGGTACCTTCCCCCTGCTTAATTCTTCTCCAGGCTCTTCTCAACTGACCTATTGTATCGTGGTTTATTTGTTGTGTGTTTATGTTGCTTCCACTGGAAAATAAGAATTATATCTCATTTAGCTATTGCTGCCTGTCCAGTGTTTGAAATAGTGCATGATGCATATTAGAAAATAAGTATATGTTTGCAAGTAGGAAGAACACTAAAAGTCAGTGGAGAGTAGTACTCCATTGTATGTATTCATACATACTACATCATTTTTTGTAATTTTTGAAAATCTTTTACTACAGGTCCTTGTTGGTTGTCTATTTAAATATAGCAGTGAGTACATGTCAATCCCAAACTCCCAATTTACCCCACTTTGCTGTACAACTGAAATTAGCACAATATTTTAAATCAACTATACTTCAGTAAAATATATATTTTTTTAAAAAATTCAGTGAACAGACATCAAGAACTAGGATTAATCCTCCACTGAGTCCTTGAAAGGAGTATCTGTTGGAATTGGAACAGTATCTTCCAGCTCTGGGCAGAGCACTAAGCAGAAAAATTAACACAACAATTGAGGAACAAGAGCTAATGCAGGGAAACAGAAAGAGACGGAACAAATAGGGCAAGTGGAATTTGCTAATGGAAAATCACAGATGCCAAGCTGCAGAGTTGTAGGGCCCCTTTCAGAATCATAAACTATGAATGCCGATGCTAAATAAGCACTGGTTTCAAAATCCTCAAAGAGCAGCTTGTTCAAATTCAAATTATTCTTCTCTAGAGGCCAAAGGATTTTCCAGCATAAAGGCTTTCCTGGTGTTGCAAACTTCTTCAACGCATCTAACAAATGATTATTAGACTCCAACAATCAGAAGTTTTCACAAGTTTTCGTTCTGTGAGCAAAGTCATCCTTTTAGCTTTCTGCCTGCTTCCTGGGATTCAGTGGGTGATGACACTGTGTCTTAGGTCTCTAAGATGTCAGCACAATTCTCCCAGTGTGTTCCTCTGCATAGCATAACTGTCTGTTTTCCTAACAGGCATATTTTAATTAAAAAATCTATACCTTGACACCAGTGCTTGCTGTTTGCATCATGTTATTAATATCTGGTTAAGCAAAAGAATTTTTGCTAGTCATTGCTAGCACGAGCAAGATAGGTGGGGTGTTTCACTGCATGGTTCTAATTATGTGTATCTGCCTTGTTTTATGAACACTTTGGGGAATTAGTTTCCTTATAATGTTTCAGGGTTTTAGGGATGTTTTATTGACCGAAGCCATTTTTCATTTTTTATAACCTTCTCTCCCTTTGAAAACACGATTCACACACACACACACACAAAGTGTTACTTCTCCCTTGCTAAAGTGCTGTCAAGAAAGAGATGAGTATTCATAATAAATGAAGATTTTATTGGAGAAAACAGCCATATAAAAATTAGGCTTCTATATTTTTGACTCAGGGATTATTAAAGTGAAGCTTGCAGCTATTTAATTTAATTTGTGAAAGCACAGGCCATTCTGAGTCAGCATCTAAAGCAGTTATCTTAGTCTAACCTCTTCATAAATGCCTAGTTACTCATACTGATCACAGGTAAACCCCTGCTTCACAGACCACACGTGTCACAATGAAAGTGAATAATGTAAAGATGTATTTTCATGGTTGTTTTTTAAATTGGGGTATAGCTGCTTTACAATATTGTGCTAGTTTCTGCTGTACAATGAAGTGAACCAGCTATGCGTGTACATATATTCCCTCCCTCTTGGACCTTCCTCCCACCCCTCCCCCTACCCCACAGAGCACAGAGCTGAGCTCCGTGTGCTATACAGACATTTCTCCAAGGAATGCATACAGGTGGCCAAGAGGTGCATGAAAAGATGCTGAACATCACTAATTATGAGAGAAATGCAAATCAAAACTACAATGAGGTATCCCCTCACACCAGTCAAAACGGCCATCATTGAAAAATCTACAAGCAATAAATGCTGGCTAGAGTGTGGAGAGAAGAGAATGCGCATGTATTGCTCCCTTTTGGTGGGAAAGTAAATCGACACATTTACTATGGAGAAGGGTATAGAGAGTCCTTAAAAAACTAAAAGTAGAACTATCCTATGACCCAGAAATTCCACTACTTGGCATATACCCTGAGAGAACCATAATTCAAAAACACACATGTACCTCAATGCTCATTGCACTTTTATAAGATTTATTCATAAAAGCTTGCTTAGAGATGTTTGCATTTGAATGACTTTTATAAATAGATGAATCTCAGTTAATTGAATACATTTTCTGGTTATCTCTGGCCTTCAATCATGAAATAGTGTACTTATTTTCATATTTCTAAGAAATAAGTTGCAAAATTTACTTTTCTTCCTAAAATGAACATATAATGAAGCAACACACTACTTTTACAGGTATTTTGCTTGGTTTGTGAGCTACCATCTTTTATTAATTATAATAATCTATATATTATTTGGGCTTACCTTTGTAGAGATGATGTGAGCACTAAATAATGATTTTTTTTCCCTATCCCTTCCAATCCCTATATCTTATTTCTTTTCATTTCTCATTCTACTATCTAGGATGTAGAATTCAATGTTAACTAAAAGTCCATTTTTAAAGAGAATTTTAAAGAAAATGCTTCAAATGTTTCCACGTTTACAGTCACACTTGCATGTGATCTTATTTATTTGTTTTTATAAGATTTTTTATAAGGTGAAGAAGTTTTCTTTGATTCATTCTTGATGAATGATCATATCATGAATGCATGTTGACTTTTATTAAATGATTTGGTTATGGCTATTATGAAGATGATACTTTTCCTGTTTTAATCCATTAATATTGAAATCTATCCCATTGTACTTTAAAATATTAATACAAACTTGCATCCTGAGGTAATCTTAAACTCATAACTCAAAAGGAAGATTTGCCTGTAGTTTTCTTATATTTTTTATGTCAAGTTTATTGAGGCATAATTTATAAACAATAAAATTCAGTCTTTTTAGCTGTTTGGTTTTATGAGGTTTCACAAATGCATACAGTCATGTAGCCACAATCAAAATAGAGAATATTTACATAATCACCCAAGACGCTTCCCATAATCTTTTGTAGTGAATACCCTCCCCAAACCCCAGGCCCTGGCAGTACTGATTAGTTTTGTTTTGCTAAAACTTTCTTTTCTGGATTTTCATGAGAAATTGTTCTATGAATTTATGCAATAAGTAACCTCTATGGGGAAATGTCTTTCACTTAACATAATTATTTTCAAATTCATCCATATTAGTGAGTTATAAATTATTACTTGTTTTATATAGCTGAGTAGTATTGCATTAGATGGCTATACGGCATTTTTTATCCTTGTACCAGTTGATAAGCATCTTTGTACAGCTGCTCTGCACATTTTGTACATGACTTTGTGTGAACATAAGTGAGAAATAGATTTAAGGGACTGGATCTGATAGACAGAGTTCCTGATGAACTATGGACAGAGGTTCGTGACATTGTCGAGGTGACAGGGAGCAAGACCATCCCCAAGAAAAAGAAATTCAAAATAGCAAACGGCTGTCTGAGGAGGCCTTATAAATAGCTGTGAAAAGAAGAAAAGCGAAAAGCAAAGGAGAAAAGGAAAGAAATACCCATTTGAATGCAGAGTTCCAAAGAATAGCAAGGAGAGATAGGAAAGCCTTCCTCAGTGATCAGTGCAAAGAAATAGAGGAAAACAATAGAATGGGAAAGACTAGATCTCTTCAAGAAAATTAGAGATACCAAGGGAACATTTCACGCAAAGATGGGCTTGATAAAGGACAGAAATGGTATGGACCTAACAGAAGCAGAAGCTATTAAGAAGATGTGATAAGAATACACAGAAGAACTGTACAAAGAAGACCTTCACGACCCAGATAATCACAATGGTGTGATCACTCACACTCACCTAGAGCCAGACATCCTGGAATGTGAAGTCAAGTGGGCCTTAGGAAGCATCACCACGAACAAAGCTAGTGGAGGTAAGAAATCCAGTTGAGCTACTTCAAATCCTAAACGATGATGCTGTGAAAGTGCTGCACTCAATATGCCAGCAAATTTTGAGAACTCAGCAGTGGCCACAGGACTGAAAAAGGTCAGTTTTCATTCCAATCCCAAAGAAAGGCAATGCCAAAGAATGCTCAAACTACTGCATAATTGCACTCATTTCACACACTAGTAAAATAATGCTCAAAATTCTCCAAGCCAGGCTTCAGCCATACATGAACCACGAACTTCCAGATGTTTAAGCTGGCTTTAAAAAAGGCAGAGGAACCAGAGGTCAAATTGCCAACATCTGCTGGATCATGGAAAAAGCAAGAGAGTTCCAGAAAAACATTTACTTCTGCTTTATTGAATATGCCAAATCTTTGACTGTGTGGATCACAATAAACATTTGAAAATTCTGAAAGAGATGGGAATACCAGACCACTCGACCCTGTCTCTTGAGAAACCTGTATGCAGGTCAGGAAGCAACAGTTAAAACTGGACATGGAACAACAGACTGGTTCCAAACAGGAAAAGGAGGGCATTAAGGCTGTATATTGTCACCCTGATTATTTAACTTATACACAGAGTACTTCATGAGAAATGCTGGGCTGGATGAAGCACAAGCTGGAATCAAGATTGCCGGGAGAAATATCAATAACCTCAGATATGCATATGACACTACTCTTTTGGCAGAAAGTGAAGAAGAACTAAAGAGCCTCTTGATGAAAGTGAAAGAGGAGAGTGAAAAAGTTGGCTTAAAGCTCAACATTCAGAAAACTAAGATCATGGCATCTGGTCCCATCACTTCATAGGAAATAGATGGGGAAACAGTGGAAACAGTGGCAGACTTTATTTTTCTGGGCTCCAAAATCACTGCAGGTGGTGACTGCAGCCATGAAATTAAAAGATACTTACTCCTTGGAAGGAAAGTTATGACCAGCCTAGACAGCATATTAAAAAGCAGAGACATTACTTTGTCCACAAAGGTCCGTCTAGTCAAGGCTATGGTTTTTCCAGTGGTCATGTATGGATGTGAGAGTTGGACTATAAAGAAAGCTGAGCGCTGAAGAATTGATGCTTTTGAACTGTGGTGTTGGAGAAGACTCTTGAGAGTCCCTTGGACTGCAGGGAGATCCAACTAGTCCATCCTAAGGGAGATCAGTCCTGAGTGTTCATTGGAAGGACTGATGTTGAAGCTGAAACTCCAATACTTTGGCCACCTGATGTGAAGAACTGACTCATTTGAAAAGACCCTGATGCTGAGAAAGTTCGAAGGCAGGAGAAGTGGACAACAGAGGATGAGATGGTTGGGTGGCATCACTGACTCAATGGACATGAGTATAGGTAAACTCTAGGATTTGGTGATGGACAGGGAAGCCTGGTGTGCTGTGGTCCATGGGGTTGCCGAGTCAGACACGACTGAGAAACTGAATGGAACTGAACTGAAGTTTTCATATCTTCAGAGTAAAGCATGAAGAGTGGCATGGTTTGGTGATAGAATGGATCTTCAGCACTTCCAAGGATGTGCCCTGGGCTTAGTCTATACTTGTGAGTGCCTACCTGTAGTTTCCCCAAGAAGCATGACCCTGACAATCACCTTTACCTCATTTTTTTGCTTCTCCTGACTGTTCTATTCCCTTCCTCCTTCTCCTTCTCACTTCTCCTCCTATTTCTACTTCTCTTTCTCTTCCCCCTTTTCCTTTTATTATTTTTGCTGGTCCCTGAAGATTCTTCATGGCTCTGCAATCAATAATTCAACTTCCATAGATGTGCTTCTTTCTACCAGTAAACATGGTTAATAATGTTCAAAGCAATTTTAGCCATCTTAGGAAAAACTCAGAACATGCAGATGCCCATTGACACAGAATAGTGAAATTAACAATGGTATATATAGATTTTTTTTCCCCCTAGAATGGAATACTACACAGCAAGAAAAAATAATAAACCACTGACACAAGAATCTCAGAGACATATGCTGATTGAGAGAAGTCAGATACAAGAGAGGATATGTTATATTATTTCATGTATAGCAAGTGTCAGAGAAGGCAAATCTAATCCATGATGATTGTAGTAAGAGTACCTGTTAATCTTGGGGGTTAAAAAAATAAAGAACCTTCAGTGCTGCAAGAAACGGTTTCTGGGTCACTCTGGTAGGTGGTCATGCAGGTATAGAAATACATTACAATTCATTCAGCAGTAACTTAAGATATACATACTTGGTTCTTATAGGTTATATTTTGATTAATTAAATAAAAGCTATAACCAAAGAGAAATAGCTTTATAGCACATGGGCATGTTTATAAAATATCAAATATTTATTTAAGAAGATTAAAGAATAATGTAAAGCAAAAATCTAGATAATTGCAAATAAAATCTTACTTGAAATACCCAATGACAGAATTCTCTGAATTTCACACATTTGCATTATTTTCATGTTAATTTTGTTCCTGTAACATTCTATTCTGTTTTCACATTTGAGAATCTTTAAAAATAGAGTCACTGTGCCTATTTCAGCTGTACAGAAAGTGAGTAAAACATTCTCAGTGGATTCAGAAATTTGGAAGTCTCCTTTAATTGAAAATTCGAGCCTTTCAGCCTTATGGAGGCTAATGATAAGTTTCGATTTCACACGCTTACTTAGCTTTCTTAAAATGATTTTGAGACAGAATGGGAAGAACTGTTAAGCCAAGGAAAGGGTAATCAGAATACCACTTGTGTGGGGCTGCACAGGTGAGGCAAAGTCTTCATTTTACTTCATGAGGAAACTTGCAAAGTTCCATGTGTTCATGCCTGTGAAAACCACTTTTATATTTCACTGGGTATTGATGATGAGCTAAATCAGAGAATATGTTTAAATTTGTCATGAAGTATACTGAAGTGCAATAAACAGAGGTAAAACCTGAAAAGAAAAACTCCATCATCGATCATTAAGGGAAGCATTGTGATCATTTTGTTCATTAGTAGGTCACCAAATGCATAGATCATTGTATAGATCACGAATACAAGTCACCAGTAGGTAATGAAAATACGATTAATAACCAACAGAGGCGGTATGATTTATCCTAACCAGAAAGATCAACAGGACTGATTGAACTTGATTTGCTGTAATTTGTTCTTTGTTTTTCTTCTCAGGGTTTTTTCATGTCATCTTGGTAATGTTACAGATAAATATTTTTTCTATTTTCTCCTGAGCCCTGTAGAATTCCATTTGCTCCTTATATTTTTTTCTCACCTGAGAATCAAATGTTCCTCTTCTAAGTTAAAAAGATAAAAGTTTCATATGATAAATGCAGTATATTTAACAAATGTACTATTCTGTGATCGTTTTGCTTGCTTAGTGTTAGTGTATAGTATATATATTGCGCATTAATGGGAGACTCAGCACAATATAAACTAAACTTAGTTCATTTGCAGTCCTGTACAAACACTGCCAAAATTTAATAACAATGATTAAAAAAAAAAAAACTTTCAGGGGAAGAAGAGGGTGGGACAAATTGAGAGAGTAGCATTGAAATATATACATTACCATGTGTAAACTAGATGGCTGGTGGAAAGTTGCTGTATTGCACAGGGAGCTCAGCTTGGCCCTCTGTAATGACCTAAAGGGGTGGGAAGGAAGGGGTGGGAGGGAAGCACAGGAGGGAGGGATATGTGTACCTTGTGGTTGTTTAGCTGCTATTTTGTCCAGCTCTTTTGCAACCCCAGGGACTGTAGCCCGCCAGGCTTCTCTGTGCATGGGATTTCCCAGGCAAGAATACTGAAGTGGGCCGCCATTTCTTTTCTGCAGGGAATCTTCCTGGCCCAGGAATTGAACCTGCAGCTCCTGCCGTGTCTCCTGCGTTGCAGGAGGATTCTTTCCACTGACTTAAGGTGTATTCACATCGAGGTACAGAAAAACAAACAGTTTAAATCAATTATCCTCCCATTAAAAATAAACAAAAATAAACCCCAAAAAATCAAAAGTAAAATAAAAACTTGAGAGTCTTTCAAGACAAAACTAACTCATGACGTCTTAAATATAAGAAGCAATAGACTTTGTCAATCGGAACAACCCCTGGGAGGACAAGGCCTGGAGACTCATCCCTGTCCAGTTAATTTATTCATTTTCTCTATCAAGTTGTTACTCCATCTTTTTTTTTTAATGAAGAAAACATTAAAGAATTACTGCTTCTGGTGAAACTTGGTATCTATAGCTTATACCTTGTGATGTTAATTAAAAACATAATTTTTATGTACTTATCACAAAGGAAATATCATTTCATTAAAATCCAATTAGATTCAGACAATATCTGTAAGGACTATGGAATCACTGCTGTTTGAACACAAACAGCTTTGTTCTGTTTTCATTACTTGGATAAAGGCAACCACAACAAACAATCAAAGGAAAAAAATTATTAATCTCTGAGGTTACAGACATACTTGCATTTTGAGTAGTATTTTATAAAGAGAAAAGCAACATGGAAGATTTCATGTTTCATAGACCACAGTTTGGTTGACTTTATTTCTAATGAGCTTTATTTGTCTCTCTCCAAGGTAAATAACTTCAATCAAACAAGAAAAAAGATGAGACCTATTTCAAAAGTTGCCTTAAGGTCATTTCAAGATAAACAAAAAATTATAAGATGGCAATGTTCATTAAAATTACGAAAAACACAAGCTAAAAGCAGCTAAAATATATTACAGTAATTGTGAATTTTTATTTCACTCTACCTAGTGAGTTAATTCAATCCCTGGGCCAAGAAGAAGATCCTCTGGGCAAGGATATAGCAACCCTCTCCAGTATTTTTGCCTGGGAAATCCCAAGGACAGCGGAGGTTGGCAGGCTACAGTTCATGGGGTCGCAAAGAGTCAGACAGGACTGAGCACAGCGTGAACAGACACAGTGAGCTAATGAACAGAGTCAGAGAATAAAAGAAAGCGATCCCGGGAGCTGAACTTTTGTCTGAGGATCCAACAAGCAGTCGCTGTCTGGAGCAAGCAGAATTTAGCTCACTGCTCTTGGTGAAGCTGGATGGAAGGGCTGGATGGGTTTTTGTGACTGGCTTAGTTTTGAGCTGGCCACACAGTAGGAATTTCATAGACAAGTCTTTCACTGAGACATGTTGTAAACAGAAGTATGCTGGAAATATTTTGGACAGCTAGTGCAGCAGGGTCTGAAGTGCTGTTTCCAGTTGACAAAAGCTGAGGTTCTGTTTGAACACAGCTTAACCATGAACTAGCTATGTTACATTAGACAAGCTAACTACAATGTTTATGTCAACTTTTTTTCATCGGTGCGTGTATACTAAGTTGCTTCAGATGTGTCTGACTCTTTGTGACCCTGTGGCCCATAGTCCCCCAGGCTCCTCGGTTCATGAGATTCTCCTGGTGAGAATACTGGAGTGGGTTGCCATGCCCTGCTCCAGGGGATCTTCTCGATCCAGGGATGGAATCCATGTCTCTTAAGTCTCCTGCACTGGCAGGAGGGTTCTTTACCCCTAGGGTCACCCAGGAAACTTTTTTTCATGTGTAAATAGTCATAATTATGGCACCTCTTTCAAAGAAGACTTGAGTATTAAATGAGTCTAAATATGAAAAAATCCTGGAACACTGTCTGGCACATCACATTTGTTAATTTCTATTATTACTACAATTATTTAAATCCTCTGGAGATTATGAGATTGTCTGTATTTGTGAAGGGAAGTGAGACAAAGTAATTATCCCATGTGATTTTATGGAAATAATGTATCAATAATTAC
The DNA here is from genome assembly GCF_003369695.1 of Bos indicus x Bos taurus. Lineage (NCBI taxonomy): Eukaryota > Metazoa > Chordata > Mammalia > Artiodactyla > Bovidae > Bos > Bos indicus x Bos taurus. The sequence goes on along the minus strand of NC_040086.1, from coordinate 8,096,502 downwards.
ACTAGTTTAGGAATTTTCCCCTTGAGTTTGTCAGTTTAAGAAATGAACATTTTATTAATATTCTATATTAAAGCTATAATATTCCTAAATTCTTTTCTAACATACTAAGCTTAGTATGAAAAATGGTGCTTTGAACATATAGCAAACATTTTATGATGTTTGGGGAATGAGTGATGAAGAAATTTTCAAATAAATGTCAATCAATGAAAAAATTTTCTTTGATTATGTTGCTGAAATAGGGTCAACATCAAAAATTACAAAATTTCTTAAAAATTCTGCCCTAAAAACCTAAATCTAACTGCCATGTTAAAATGCAATTGTGATATATTTTAATTAAACTGTTTTAAATAATTAGGATTTTTCATATTCATTTTAAATAATTGCCAAGTCTGAGCCAAAGGTTAATTCCCCAGAATCTAATAAAACGGAAACTTGTATTATAAGGAGATTTTTAGGAACTAAATTGTAAGTGAGAATTTTTAATATATTTCTTTTATTCTTCCTTGCTTTACTGAAGTACAGTTGATTAACAATATTATATTATTTTCAGGTATTCAACATAGTGTTTAAACATTTTTATAGCTTATATTCCATTTTATTACAAAATAATGGCTGCATTTCCAGTGCTGTACAATATATCCTTTTTGCTTATTTATTTTATATAGCATTTTGTATCTCTTAATCCCATACTCCTGTCTTGCCCCTCCCACCTTCCCTCTTCCCACCGTTTTCTGTATTTAAGAGTCTGTATTTGTCTCATCATATACATTTGTTTTGTCCTTATATTACACATTTAAGTGAAAAAATAGACTATTTGTCTTAGTCTGAGTTGTTTCACTAAGTTTAATGTCCTCCTGAGTTCGCCTACAGTGTTGCAAGTGGTAGAATTCCCCTTTTATGGTGGCTGAGTAATATTCTGGGGATGTGTGTGTGTGCGTGTATGTGTGTTTGTGTTGTATCTTTCTTTACATCTGCTCATCTGTTGGTCAGGTATATAGTTTGCTTATCTTGGCTATTGTAGATAATGCTGCTATGAACACTGGGGCGCATATGTCATTTTACATTAGTGGTTTTTTGTTTCCTCAAATATACCCAGGAATAGAATTGCTGGAACATATAATCCACCTGCGATTCAGGAGACGCAGCTTCCATCCCTGAACCAGGAAGAACTCCTAGCGAAGGAAATAGCAAACTGCTCCAGTATTCTCACCTGCAAGATCCCATAGACAGAGGAGCCCAGCCCAGCTACAGTCCATGGGGTCCGACGAGTTGGACATGACTGAAGTGACTGAGCACAGCATCTGGTAGTTTGATTTTTAGTTTTCTGAGGAAATGTCATACTGTGGTACATAAAGGCTGATCTAATTTGCATTCCCACCAACAGTGTAAAAGATTCTCTTTTCTCCACATCCTTGTGAGCACTTGTTATTTGTGGTCTTTTTGATGAAAGCCATTCTAATAGGTATGATGTGCTATCTCATCGTCATTTGGGGAAGGATGCGTATTAGCTCTTTTTTTGATATGCTTGGTAGAATTTGCCTGTGAAGCCCTCTGGTCCTGGACTTTTGCTTGCTGGGAGTTTTTATTATTACTTTTATTAATATGGTTACAAATTCAATTTCACTTCTAGTGACTGGTCTGTTCTGATTGTCTCTTTCTTCCCGATTCAGTCTTGGTAAATTGTATATTTCTAGAAATTTTTTCATTGCTTCTAGGTTGTCCAGGTTGTTAATATATAGCTATTGTATTTTCCTATGATTCTTTATGTCTCTGTAATATTGGTGGTGATTTGTCCTGCTTCATTTCTTATTTTATTTAGGTCCTCTCTCTTTTTTATTTATTTATTTTTTTGGTGAGCTTAGCCGAAATTTATCTTGTTTAATCTTTTCATAATACAGAGTGCATTTAAATATCATAATTTCTTTGGACTCCTGGTGGTTACTGCACCCTTGTACTCATCATGGCACATAGAGCATGTATCACACGTCATATGATCATGTTCACAAAGCTCTTTCTTCTAGGAGTCTATGAACTTCCTGAGCTGTTTTCTGATGGCAGTTTTTGTTTATAATTTTATTAAATATTTATCACTCTCTTCTTCCTGGCACTTATACAGAGCTCAGTAATTGCTTATTTCATTAATTTGGCAAGAGAGGCTGCACTAACCAGTGCTATTCAATTACCCCTCGCCCGTTTGCTTTTGCACTAACACAAAACTAACTGAGACAGAGACCGTGCTGTGCTCAGTAGAACGATAGGAAGCCATGCCCAGTGGAGTGGTGTATCAGTAGAAATAGAGAGGTAGTGTGGGTGTCAACTATGAAAATCTTCCTTATTCCTTTCCTTATGCTGCTGGCATCTGGGCCCCTAATGAAATGAACTGCTTTTCATTTGTGTCCTTATCTGCCTGATACTTTCATCTCTAGCCATTCTAACTGGACCACCAGTCAGGTTCTAACCAAGTTTCCATTGGTTTTGACAAGGTTAGTTCCTCTTCTTCTTCTTTTTTTTTTTTTTGGCAGCACCTTGATGGCTTTAAGACCTTAGTTCCTGGATCAGGGATGGAACTGGGGCCCTCTGCTGTGAAAACTCAGAGTCCTAACCACTGGACAGCCAGGGAATCCCTTATTTGTTCTGCTTCTGATGTCACTTACTCCTTCTTGACTATTTTATAATCTCCCTGCTCTTCAAAGCACATCACAAACACAAACACCTCTTTATGTAATTCCTTATAACTTCAGCAGAAAGTAACAGCACCATCTTTGAACTCTTAGAATACTTTGCATGTCTTTTAACAGATTTGACTTTTCACTATAAAAGCTTCAAGTGTTTGTGCTTGTAGACTTTTATTCCTTCCTCAACTATAAAACCCAAGGATACAGTGAACTTCATTGGTAAATGGAAATGTTTATTGACTATACTCAACATGAAAAAGTATTCACAAACTTAATATAATTTATCTGTGCTTCCCAAATGAATAATTCACTTCCAGTTTTCAATTTCTTAAAGTCTATTTAGAATTAGGGAACTGTTAAAATATTAACTACTGGACCCACTTACTTTGGAATGTAGACCACTGGAAAAGTTAAATGTGCAATACGAATCATGAGAAATGGCAGGGAAGAGAATAGGTAGCCAAGAGAGCACCATGCATGGCTAATTCAGCTTTGAACAGAACGAAGTCTTCTCTGGGGAAAGAAGAAACATTCAAGCTGAGATCCAAAGGCTGATTACAAGTCAAATAGGTAAAGAATCTACTTGCCAAGCAGGAGACCTGACAGAGATCCCTGGGTTAGGGAGATCCCCTAGAGAAGGAAACAGCATCTCAATCCAGTATTCTTGCCTGGAAAATCCCATGGACAGAGGAGCCTGGTGGATTGCAGTCCACGGAGTCACAAGAGTAAGACTCAACTTAGCGACTAAACAGCAACTACAAGGAGGAGTCACGGGGTGAAAGACAATCAATTTTTTATTGTTACATAGCAATGAGTAATTAAATAAGAGCCTGTGCTATGAGAAGTTAATCTTTCTCATTGAGACAGAACATAGTCCAACACATTTTGACAGATTTTCCCCAGTGCCGTAGCAATATTCATAGCAGATTAGCAATATAGAGTGGTTTTCAATAAAATGTCAACACTTCTCATTACGGTGTGTTTAACAATGAAATCTCACTCAAGGAAAATATTGTGACTTAGATCTCTAAGGTAAATATTATGAAATGAGATCTAATGGTGGTTGCTGGATAAAAGCACATCGGCATCATATTTTTATTCTGCTAGGAAGCTTCTTTGGAGCTGCATTTAACTATCAATTTTCAATCTTAAGAATTGATGTGTAACTGATAGTTTTCATTAGTGTTCTTACATGATAATTTGATTACAATGACATCATTATTTGACATTTCTGTGAACATTGTGAAATCTTCCTAATAATAATGAATAAAAAGGAAATGATAATGAATTTCCAAGAATTTAATCTGTTGAAATTCCTCTATGAGAAGAAAAAGAGGAGGAGAGGGAAATTCATTTTGGAAAAATAGGTGCATATGAATAATCTGAATGACTTTTACAAGTATTTAATATGGCACATGATTAAACCAAAAGGAATATGATTTAAATTCAAGGTTTCTTTTTATGCAAGCTTAATCAAAGCAATTCTGAAAATCTCATAAAAATAATAAAGTAACATAAAAGTAAAACTGAGTATTGTAAGTGACATTCTTTGAGAACTAAAGCATATAACTTAAAAGTGAGCAATTACAAGGGATGAAATTTAAAAGACAATAAGAACTTCCAATATCTTCCCATAGGACTACGTGTGGTGGTGTGATGTGTTAGTTGCTCATTCATGTCCAACTCTTTGCAAACCCTGCCAGGCTCCTCTGTCCATGGAATTCTCCAGGCAAGAATACTGAAGTGTGTTGGTATCCCTTCTCCAGGGGATCTTCCCGCACGGGAAGACCAGAGTCTGAACCCAGGTTCCCAGCCCTGCGGGCAGACTCTCTACCATCTGAGCCACCAGGGAAGCCCCAGGAGCAGATGTACTTCAGTCATTACTCTAGGTCTGGAGTTGCTGGGCCACCGGATTGTGTGTGTTCAGCTGTACAAGAAACACATTTTTCAAAGTGGTGGTACCAATGGGCTTTCCCTCCAGCTGTGGATAACGTTTATTTCTCTCCACTTTGTTTCCAAAACCTGATAATGTCCAGTTTTGTAATTTTTGCTAATCTGGTTAGTAGGAAATTGCATTTCAATCTATATTTAATATGCATTAACTAGATTACTCAAAAGAGTAAGCATGTTTTTATATATTTGTTGGCTACTTATGTTTCTTCTCTGAAACTATTCTTTAAATTTTTTTTATTTTGTATTGATATATAGCGGATTAACAATGTTGTGATACTTTCAGGTGGACAGCAAAGGGACTCAGCCATGCATGTAGTATTAGTCGCTCAGTCGTGACCCCATGGACTGTAGCCCTCCAGGCTCCTCTGTCCATGGGATTCTCTAGGCAAAAATACTGGAGCAGGCAGCCATACATACACATGTATCCATTCTCCCCAAAACTCGCCTCCTATCCAGGCTGCCACATGACATTGAAAAGAGCTCCCTGTGCTGTATAGTAGGACCTTATTGGTTATCCATTTTAAATACAGCACTGTGTATGTCCATCCCAAAGTCCCTATCTCTTCCATCCATTTTCCCCGCCTGGCAACCATAATAAGTTCATTCTCTGTGAGTCTAGAAATGACTATTCTTGAACAACCTATTTAAGGAATTTTCTTCATGCTTTGTAGCAGGTTTTTTTTTACTCTATTCTGATTGCTAAACTTATGAAACCTCTATACATTCTATGTGTTACAAATACTGTCTGAGGGCCTGTCTTGTTTTATTACTTTTGGTGTATTTGATGATAAAAACCATTTTATTTACTTTGGATATGATTAACTTATTCAATCTTTTATATATTTCAATTTTGCTTTTTTGTGTCTTATTGAAAAGATTCTTCCCTACCGAGCTATTTTCTGACATATTTTTCTGAAATTTAACAGCTTAACATTTATGTTAATCATCTTTAATTTATTTTTGTATATAGAATGAGGTAAGCATCTATTTAGATTTTATTTATGTGTATTTTATTTATTTATATGTTGTATTTGTATTTTATTTATTTGTACATTGCATTTGTATTTTATGTAACATGGGTAGCCAATTACCTCAGTTTATTGAAAGCCCATTTTCCCCCCTAAGGCTGATATCTGGCTCATATCACTTTATAATTTCCATATATATGTGGTCTGTTATCCCCTTGCCCCGATCGTTTTACCCACTAAAGGCATCACTCTTTCTCTTCGACGCCAGGGGAGACAGACTTTTCCTCTGCAACCGTCACCATGCAGGGCTTTCAATTCTGTCTCCTGACCCAGCATATTCAGACCATCCAGCCCTTCAGATTTTAGTGTCCTGGGATCAGTGGGTATTCTCAGAATATTACCCCTTTTATTGACAGTTTAATCCTCAATTCATGTTCTCCACTTCCAAGCAGATTTTTCTTTTATTCTTAAGTTTTGAAAAATCGATGTTTTAAAATACCTTAAGTTTTCTTGGAGAATATTTTCCTGGAAAGAATACAAATTGTCAGAAACACTGAATACTTTCTTAAATGTTGACTTTGTATAAAAAAATTGGTTGTTTCGTTGCTCTTTATGAGATGGATTATCATAGGGTACTAAATTAAAATCATATCTTATTTGAGTAAAACATTGTATGGTTAATCATTGTATGGGAATTACATAAAATAAGAACTAATGTTAATTACCAAAGTATTTAGCCTGTTTCTTAGAATATAATTTTAGAACTTTGCTGGAGGATGCTCACTGTGACACATATACCCATTATTACTAATAACAACATAATTAAAAAATTATTCTCCAGGATTCTAGAAGCCTTAGAAAAATATGAGAAATATCTCCGGAGTTATATTTTATAAGCTTTTGAAACAGCCATTGATAACCATAAATAAGTTATTTTGCAATAAACAAGAGAATGACTTTTGGAATTTTTAAAGATGATATAAAATAAGTTTTTATTTTCCATTCTAAGGTTATATAGTGTGTCAAATATCCTGAATATTTATGCAAACCCATAAATGTCCTCATTCAAATCATCTGAGAAAGACTGAGAGCTGTCTGATGACAAGGAAAAGCAACAATCCCTGAATCAGCACATTGTTCAGGCCCCAAACTTATATCTGCAGGACAAACAGGAGTACTCACTTAACATTTTTCTATGAAGTAAATAAATAGCTTTTTAAAAAAAGTAATTAATCTTCAAACTGTAGTGCTGGAGAAGATTCTTGAGGGTCCCTTGGACTGCAAAGAGATCAAACCAGTCAATCCTAAAGGAAATCAACCCTGAATATTCATTAGAAGGACTGATGCTGGAGCTGAAGCTCCAACACTTTAGCCACCTGATGAGAAGAGCAATCTCACTGGAAAAGACCCTGATGCTGGGAAAGATTGAAGGCAGGAGGAGAAGGGGACAACAGAGGATGAGATGGTTGGATTGAATCACTGACTCAATGGACATGAGTTTGAGCAAGCTTTGTGAGATAGTGGACAGGAGAGCTGCATGTGCTGCAGTTTACAGGGTCACAGAGTCCGACATGAATTAGTGATGGAACAACAACAACAAACAAGTCATCATTATGCACCATGTTGTAATAATACCTGATATTTCTATCAGAATCAAATGTAGAAAAACACAACATGGGTTTCAAAAGCAAGGACATCTTATATACAGAAGCTTCCTAGAGACTATGACTTCCATAGGATTGCTGAGAGAGGGGAAATGGACAATATCATTTTTACAATTAATTGAAGCTTTTGAAGGTGGGAGGAGTAGGGATATTGGGACGGACACATATACACTATTGATACTAAGTATAAAATAGATGACTATTGAGAACCTACTGTGTAACTTGGGGAACTCTACTCAATGCTCTATGGTGACATATATCTGTATAGCAGATATACATATATCTGTATAGCTGATTAATTTTGCTGTACAGCAGAAACTAACACAACACTGTAAAGTAAATATGGTAAAAATCATTTTTAAAACTGAATGGAAATTTTTGAAAATTAGGCAGATGCTTCCCTGGGAGCTCAGCTGATAAAGAATCCCCCTGCCGTGCAGGAGACCTGGGTTCGACTCCTGGGTTGGGAATATCCCCTGGAGGAGGGCATGGCAACCCATTCCAGTATTCTTGCCTGGAAAATTCCCAGGCAAGAATGGGACAGAGGAGCCTGGCAGGCTACTGTCCATGGGGTTGCAAAGAGTCGGACACAACTGAGAGACTAAACGCAGCACAGCACAGTCATGTTGCCTTAGAAAAGAAAAATGATTAAAGCATATAAATTTCTTCCTGTTCCCTCCCAACATCACAGCTGGAACAAAGAAAATCCTGTTATGTAATATTCTAATTTACACCTTTTAAAATAAAATTTTAAAAGCCAAAAATGATTGAGACAAAGAAGATTGTATATTTTCAAACAAAATACTTTTAAAGCCTAGAGCTTTTTTTTTTTCCACCTAGTGAAGCAAAACCATTTTAAAGTATGCTATTTGAAGAGCATTTTATGTAATAAATCCTGAACTGCACCATTAAGGTTCTGAATGCCAAATAATTCTTCACTTTCAGTTACCCACACCAATCAGAGGTAGGAAGTCGATCCCCAATTCTATTTCCTTAACAGTGGGAGAGAAGCAATTGAGGCATCTGTGGTGCTTTGTATCACTTAGAAGATGAACTTTAATTGTTTCCAGGTTTCACATCACTTTGAATGTAGCAAGAGTCTAAAACAAGGTTAAGTCTAGATAAAGTGATTCTGCTCATAATGTGAGTTTAAAGAGAAAAAGGAAGACAAAAGACATCCTAGTCATGTATGCAACACTTTGTTTAAAGATGTTGGTTGTTACAATATTGGCTTGTAGTCTTTTCACTGTGCACTCCAGGTGTAGATACATGTTGTATGAAGTTTTTAATTGGAAGATAGTTGCTTTACAATGTTGTGTTGGTTTCTGCAGCACAATAATGCAGTCAACCGTAAGTATATATATGCCCTCCCTTAGAGCCTCTCTCCAGCGCCCCGCCCCGTCTCACCTCCAGGTCATCACAGAGCTGATGCTGAGCTCCCCGTGCTGAGCTCCCCGTGCTATACAGCAGGTTCCCACTAATTACCTGTTTTACACGTGATAGTGTGCACAAGTCATTGCTACTCTCCCAGTTTGTTTCAGCCTCCCCTCCCACCGCTGTGTCCACAAATCCACTCTCTATACCTGTATCTCTACTCCTGCCCTGTCAATAGGTTCATCGTAACGTTTGTCTAGATTCTATACATACATGTAAATATATGAATTAATGAATACATGAGTATATGTCATTATCTAATTCCAGGGAAATAAAATTTAAAAAAATACTCTGGTTCTTCTTTCATCAAACATTAAAATACATGCAATTAAATACACCACTCTTGTGCCTCCAAGTATCTTCCCTCCAGAACACTGCAAACATAGGGTGTGTTTACATGAAGACAGGACACTGCCAGACAGGAGAGCAGGCTGCTGTAAGGGGACACTTAGGGAAATTAAATATGTTTTTGTTGATGAAAATCTTAATAAACATAAAAATGGGGGGAAATCATCTTCCAGAATCCCCATAGCAACCAATAAAGCACTAAAGCATCACTACTCAGTGTATTTAGGAGATTTATGCATCCCAGAGTTCTTTCCAAAAATGAACATATTGACTTCCCTGGCGGTCCAGTGGTTAAGACTTTGCCTTCCAATGCAGGGGGTGTGAATTCAATCCCTGACTGGGTACCTAAAATCCCATAAGCCTCACAGCCAAAACACAAAACATGAAACAAACACTATTGTAACAAAGTTAATAAAGGCTATAAAAAAAATGACTGCAATTTTCAGAAAGGGGCTATAACTCCAATGCTTTATAAAAATGTTTAGTTAACATATCAACAGGTATTAGAACACCAGACAAATATGTGTATACATCACATTTACGGAAGAGAAATGTACATATGCACATATTTGAAAGTGGCATATAATAAAATCCCCTCTCTTTCCCTTAATTTCCGGTAACAAACTGAAATTCTCAGAGGCTAAGTACTAACAAGAAGATGGCACAGAGCAGGTGTCTGAAATGTAATCATTTCAGCCCTGTTCGTCTCTTTGTAACCCTATGAATTGTAGCCCACCAGACTCCTCTGTCCATGGGATTCTCCAGGCAAGAATACTGGAGTGGGTTGCCATTTCCTCCTTTAAGGGATCGTCCCCACCCAAGGATCAAACCTGCAGGTCTCTTGCATTTCCTACATTGCAGGCAGATTCTTTTACCACTGAACCACTGGGGAAGCCCCATCTAAGGATCACGTCCTCAACATTTAGCTGAAAGATGTCCAGGAATTAATTCACTGAAGTCTCTTTCATGCCCGTGTGCTTCCGGTGGAATAAAGGAATGCTGAACCTGATATGGCCCTTATTTCTCACCCAGGCAGACTGAGATCCAAAGAGGTTAAATAATGTCTCAGGTTCAAAACAGAGTGTGAATTACAGAAACTCTGATGCCATCATTCACAACGTGAGATCTTGTACCTACCATGTGGCTGACAAACCAGGTATTAAAAATGAGCTTAGTCAGTAAGAAAAATAATCACTTGCTTATCGAGGAGGGTGAATTCCCCCTTTTTAGTGAAGCTTATTTGAGTTGGGTTTCTGTTACCCTCAAACAAGTCACAATAAGAGGTAATGATCAGAAAATGATCTATTGCAGGATAGACCAAAAGATCACCCCAAATATAAAAACAGTTTAAATCCAAAAATCATATAAAATTGATAAAACATCAGCATGGGTTTGAGCAGTCTGGCTTGCCATGCAGAAGGACCTAGTTCAGGAACAGTAAATGCGAAGATTGGAGTGTAAATGTAGGACTGTGTTATCGTTTTGACTAAATGGTGCATTTCTGCAATGTGTGATGTGGGTACTGGCCTTATTGTAAAGTGCTAGAAATGATCCGGTGAGTGAGTTCACAGGGACCAAAATGCCCAGACAGTGAAATGCCAGCTGCAGAAATATTTCAGAAGCCTACGTCTGTGGGCAGAAAACTGATACATGAACTTCCCAAAGGATAAATACAAGGAAATGTCTTTAAGAGAAAGTTGTTCATTCTGTACATAAAGAGTGTAAATAACCTATGAATCATTTTTTGCAGCCATCAGCCCAGCAAGCTTCACAGGGAAAGGTTTTCAAACCACCTCACAGTGTTACCTGGGCATAAATCCAAGTTATACAACGGGGACTGAGTAGAAACTCTGGAGGAAGATAGTTACCACTGCTCATGGCTAGGCATCTCCCAGAATAATATTGCAGATAAATTGCTCCTTGAAGTGTAATTATAGTACTGGTCCAAAGTTTGACTACAAATTTCATTGGGAGTGCTTTGAAATATCAACAGAAAATGTTGCATTTTTTAAAAATGTATTGCCCGCATCTATACTATTTTTATTACTGTTGTTTAGTCGCTGAGTCATGTCCAACTCTTTGTGACCCCATGGACTGTAGCCCACCAGGCTCCTCTGTCCATGGGATTTCCCAGGCAAGAATGCTGGAGTGGGCTGGCATTTCCTTCTCCAGGTGAATCTTCCCAATCCAGGGACCAATTCCATTGAAAGGCAGATTCTTTACCACTGAGACTCCAGGGAAGCCTCCATGCTTCTCTAGTATTTATTATAAAATTTGAAATTACCCATGCATAAATTAAAAGCATACTAGAAAACATTTAAATTTCTATTAAATAATTTGGACCATGTTGATTACCACTATTGAAATAAAAGTATTAATGTACAGTTGCATATTCTTTAGAAATCTGTTCAATATTAGATTTAGTTGAGCTGTTAATTTTTAGGCAATGTGTTCATGCTCTTTCAAAGGTGCTAACCTCATATGGACTGCTGCTGCTGCTGCTAAGTCGCTTCAGTCGTGTCCGACTCTGTGCGACCCCTTAGACGGCAGCCCACCAGGCTCCCCCGTCCCCGGGATTCTCCAGGCAAGAACACTGGAGTGGGTTGCCATTTCCTTCTCCAATACGTGAAAGTGAAAAGTGAAAGTGAAGTCGCTCAGTCGTGTTCGACTCCTAGTGACCCCGTGGACTGCAGCCTACCAGGCTCCTCCGCCCATGGGATTTTCCAGGCAGGAGTACTGGAGTGCAAAATGTCATTTTAAATGATATTATTACTTTATATTTAACAATATAAAATAACCTCATCTAAATTTGGGGAAGTCATTGTTCCTTAAGTCATTGTTTACTTAAGTCCGAAGGCTTAAGGACTGGAAAATAGGGGCAAGAAGACATTGTGAAGATGAAGTAGATAAATACTTTTTCATCCTGAAAGACCCACAATTGGTTTGTTAAACTTTGAGCCTCAGTGTATCCCTATGCCTGAGTACAAAGCCCTGAAAATAGGCATTTTCCATTAAACTTTTATCATGGCCGTGAGGGGAGGATCAGTCTACACTGATGGCGACATCAACTTTCCTCTACTCCATAGACATGATAAATAATATTGGAACAAAGTGAGTTGGGATACTTAGAATTCACTGTAGCAAAGAGAATCGGAACAACAGAAGCACTCTCACTGATGAAATTGGAATTTTTTTTTAATTAACACTTCTAATTAGAATTTAACATCTCACTAGCTTCGTATGGGATTTTTCGCTTCCCTAACCTCACAGAAACATATCTGTTGGCTCTAAACAGGCAGTCACTTACCATGCACCACTTGAGGATTTCAATTAAACCCAAATCCCCCCAACTTTGGTTTGCGCATTTGCCTTTTTGCTCCTGCTCCATCCTTCCTGTCTGAACCTACTCACTAAAGCCCTCTCCACAGATAGTTGCGATGCTACCTTCAACCTGTCTTCTCCAGGATCCTGTTTCTCTCCTTTCTTATGAGAAGTTTGTAAATGTTTCTGTGACTATTGAGGGTAATAACTTGGAACAGGAATTAGATGAGTTAAGCCCCCCATCACCCTGTGCCAGTGCCCAGAGATGTAATGGGGTCTGCATTCAGTTAGGGAAGGTGTGAGCTGACTTGAATCAGCGGCTCTCAGCAAAGCCTGTAGACAACTGTTGTTACTACCATCTCACCCTGGCTGACACCAGAAATGCAGGCAGTACAGGCATGTCTGTCAAAACCACAGCTCACTGTAACTTCAAAATCTTATCAATAACAATAAAATGAGGCTACTGGGGCTTCCTTGGTGGCTCAGCAGTAAAGAATACACCTGCCAATGCAGGAGACACGGGTTTGATCCCTGGGTCAGAAATATCCCCTGGAGGAGGAAATGGCAACCAACTTCAATAATCTTGCCTGGAGAATTCCATGGACAGAGAAGCCTGGGAGTCTGCAGAGTCAGACAAGATTGAAGCGACTTAGCACGCACATATGCAGTGATCTTTAGTTCTAGGGAATAAATGCACTTTAATGTCATTCTCATAACCTCAGAGCATCCTCCACCAGACACGTCTTCAAAATTCTACTGAGTATTTACAAAGAGGGGTCAGTTTATTCTAAAGCACCTCAGTCAGAACTGAAAATCTGGCTAATGCAGCATTTCCACAAGTCCAGATTAGAGTCTGAGGATGGTGAGAAGTCATCCATGTACCTGCAAGGGTCTATGAAAAGTCATCCAGTTTGCCTGTTCTTTTCAATCTAGGAAATAGTAGAAGAACCCCCTAGAAAACAAATAAAAAAACTCTGTTGAATATAGTTTCATGTAGGTGTTAGTACTCCCAGATCCATGAAATCCCCAGACAACTGGCCCTGAATCCAAAGATTTTCCCCAGGGCAACCCTCTCTCATGGCTAAAAAAGAAAAAAGAATCTTACCATTAGACATTCATGGTTTAAACTTTTATCATCTTCCTAGATGGCTAAGTGGTAAAGATGTAGGAAAGGCAGGAGACACAGATTTGATCTTTGCGTCGGGAAGATCCCCTGGAAGAGGAAATGGCAACCCACTCCAGCATCCTTGCCTGGGAAATCTCAGGACAGAAGAGCCTGGAGGGCTACAGTGCAGGGGGTCGCAAAGAGCTGGACATGATTGAGCAACTGGGCATGCACACATCTTTCCTTAAAAAGTTATCTAATCCCAGGAAAGGTAGGTAACATTTTCAGCCACACTTAAACTTGATGTAAATGAACGTGCCAAAATATTTTATAGCACATGTTTAAGAAAAAGGGAAAATGTTGGGGCAGAATTAGAAAATGTAACCCTTTAAAGGCTGGGAACCTCCTGAAATGGGAAAAGAGAGAGGGAGAGAGAATTCACCCCTATTGTTACTCAGGCTCTCTGTCTCAGCCAAGCCACTGTCTTTTCACTGCCTGTGAAGGTGGAAGAGCTTTAGCAAGAGATGAGGTTGAATGGGGATGTCACAGCCCTGCCACCGACGAGTAGCTCTGAGAGCATGGGAGATTTTTAACATAATAATTATAGCATAATCACTTAAACATAATAATTATAACATCTTTTGTGTAAGGTCTTTCTTCCATGGAGACTTGCCAACATTCATCAACATCAAAAGTATTTGTTTAGCATCCACATGTGTAGAGTTCTGCTGAGTACTACATTTTTCCTCGATAATTTTTGTAACATCTTAAGTGGGTAAAGAAAAGCAGGAGGAGGAGGGGCAAGTTTAGGGAAGAGAAGGTTGAAGAAAAGTCTCGGCTATTTTAAAATGAGTCTCAGCAACTTTCAAGAACAGAGAGATAGGGAGACCCTGAGGAAGTCTTCCCTAACAGAGAATCAAATAAAACAGTCACTCTAAGCCATCTTTCTATTTTTCCAGAAAGATCACTAAATAATTACATTGGGGAAGCCCAAGAATGCTGAGTAAATCCCTACTATCAAGTATCTTATAAGCTGTGAGATGAGTGTTTTAACTAAACATGTCTATATTTCACCCAAACTTCTAAGCATTTTAATGAAGTCTGACAAAAGTAAGAGCTCTCTGGGTTGGTGTTATTAAATGTTATCTTTGCTAATTTCCCTAGGTTGGCAAAGCCTTGCCAATTCCAGAGACGCGTTTAGATCTAAACGAGTTTTGCGTGAAACACTTAAACGTTTTTGATGCAGACGTACATGAAAAACACATTCAGCCAATTCAAGGCAAGTAGGTTGTGGAAGTATATAGATCTCGAATTATTTCCACAATTATTTTCACACTACAGCTTACACATATGTTGAAAAGTCTATTGTAGGATATACAGTATTTTGAAAATTCCATAAGGACTGGAAAATAAAGTGTAGATATTTTGTAAAATACTTAACCAAATGGTTCACACAAATATAGAAGCAAACTGTGCACTTGGAGATTTCCTTTTAGGCCCTCTTCACTTGCATTTAACATATGTGTCCTACTTTTTTAAAATACCGAAAATATTTGCAAGTATGTTTATTGAAATGTTTCTAAATTCTTTGCAGCAGTCATCCATTTACATCCATACATAGTTCCTACGGCTTTCTGTGGGCATGGTGAGTGTGGGGTGGAAAAACTTGGATAATTATATCTTATGAGTTTGTAACATTTTAAATTTCCAAAGGAAAATTAGACCCATAAATTTTTTTTTGAGATGTGCAGCTGAGAAATACTTTTTTAAATCGCTAATTTCACTGAAGATTAACACATTCGGTTCTGCCAAAAATCTGCCTCTTCCCATCCTTTACCGGCTGTGCCAGCCACTCTCTTCTCCTTCCCTGTTTCTTTGATCTCTTCTAGATTGAAAAGAAAGTCTCCTTATTCCCCTGAAAAGAATATAAGGGAAGTTCATCATCTCTGCTCTTTCAAAAATCACTTTTCTTAAATTGTTGAGAGAACAGAGAATTACTTGAAGAGTCACTAAATCAAGAGCAAAGAATACAATAAAGCAGTTCAAGTATATATTTAATCTATTTGTGCCCCATGTCAAAGAAAATCAGTTTATAAAATCCAGAATCTTAAATATATATATTCAGACTTGATTTTCCTTCTGAAAAGGAAATTATTTGTTTAAAGTTAACCCCCATCTCAAAAATAGAGTTCAGTTTATTAAAAAAGGTATTTATGTCTTGCGATGTATACATATGTTATAAGATATGGCGATAACATGTAACACAACTGCCTATAATAAAACAAGCTGTATTAATAAAAGTTGTTATTTTGTAAAGGATGTTATTTCATGTTGGTTTTCTTTGGAAGTAAAATATGTATGAGATAAACACATTCTATAGCGTATCAGAGTCTGTTGCATACTGTATGCAAATAGAGAATGACAATCAGGAAAATCATTTTTACATTAGCTTAACTCATATGACATGATTTATTACCCATTCAATGTCACATTGAACTATCTTATGGAATATATATACAAATGCACACAATGTATAAGATAGACTAAGATAGATTTTATGTATTGCCTGGACCATCGCTATTAGGGGTGGGATGCAGAAACGGATGGCAGAGTGGAAACAAACAGACCACAGTGGAAATATCGTCAACGATAAGCCCCATATGGACCATCGAGAGGTAATTGGATTTGATACACATTTTCAGCTTGGGCTTTAAATAATTCCCGGGTGACTTCAACCCATATTAAAACTTCCCTTGAATTGTAGATTTCTCTAAAATAATATCCTTTTTTTATCCTTGATGATAATGTATTAGAGTTCAGCCATTTAAAATAATAACATGATGGCAAAGTTTATCACTAAATTCTGTTTTTAATTATAGCCCCAGCAAAATTAATCTTTAACTTCCCCAGAGGGAGTATGGCCTAGAGCATTGATTATTTGACTTTAACAGCATAAAAACATTTCACTTGAGAGTCAAAGTGCCTATGAACACCTACCTCATAATTTCCCCTTTCACTGGAGATAAATTATAAACTCGCACATATAATAAAGAAACAACGGGCACTCTGTTGTTTACTTCAGTACGCAGGCTGTATACAGCAGCTCAGAGCAGATGAATTTCAGAACACGGCCTGAGTTTTTCTTTCTCTTTTGCTTCTCACCCTCTGGATTCAAAATCATGGATCTACACAGTTAACCTGGTTTGGATTCATCCCAAAGCATTGTCCTTGACTTGGATTTTTGGTGGGTGTGGGATTCTGCCTCTATATAAGATGTCTTCCTTTATCTTTTTAAAAAACAAAATAGAGCCATTAACATTTAAAAATTAGAAGATTTCACCAAAAGTTGGTGTCTCAGTTTTCCTTGAAAGTACAGGAATCTTACAAAACCCACATTTCCTCCGTACATTGTCATGGGGGGCACCCCTTTGTAGGAGGTCTGGTCACTCAAATAGGTTACTGTCAGTCCAGAGTTTGCATCTCTCACCTCCCCCTGCATTCTAGTCTGAAAACCAGTGCTATCTTAATTTAGACAGAAGAGTGCATGACTTTAAATGCTTCCCTAGACTTTTCTCACATTAATTCAGGAGCTAACTAGTCAGAAGTATTTAACAAAATTGGTTGAGAATATCCTTACAGTAGAGCTTGCCAAATTCTGTTCTATGCAAGATTGACATATATACACTATTGATACTATGGATTAAATACATAACTAAGGAGAACCTGCTGTATATCCCTGGGAATTCTACTTAAGTAGAGTTAATGTCTAGTTAATGCTACTAAAGTTAAGTCTACTTAATGCTCTGTGGTGAGCTAAATGGGATGTGTGTGTGCTCAGTCGTGTCCAACTCTTTGAGACCCCATAGACTATAGCCCACCAGGCTCCTCCATCCGTGGGATTCTCCGGGCAAGAATACTAGAGTGGGTTGCCATTTCCTACTCCCAGGGATCTTCCCAACCCAGGGGTTGAACCTGCATCTAAATGAGGAGGAACTCCAAAAAGAAAGGGGTTTATGTATATGTATAAATGATTCACTTTGCTGTATAGTAGAAACTAGCACATTGTAAAGCAACTATACTCCAATAACAATTATTATATATACACACACATATATATAAATTCCCTAGGAACTAGACATTATAAAAATAAGAAAGGTTCCTGTTGTCAAATAACTTTTGGAAAAGCTGATTAAGCAAAGTCAAAAGAGTTTCCTCATGCAGAATTTCCTTGTGCCCTGCGTGTGGGTTGCGAATTATGAATAGACCATGTATAATGCAGTATTGTCCTACTTTGTTTGATCATAGAATGTCCCTTTGATAAGTCACACTGTTTCAAATATGCTGCTTGGAGGTCTGTGTCATTATACATGCATGTAGGAGCTGTTGTGCAGTTAAGGCTTAACCCGAGCTTCAACTGCATGTGAAGTGTGTCTGAGGTCCAAACTTTGGGATGCTCCGCCTTCACATGGCATTACTTGATTTGGCATTTTCCTCCACTGAAGAATTAAGGCAGAGTTTTGAAAGCACATTTAGAGAAAGAGAAAGTAGGTTGGGACTATAGAATGGCCCCAAATCTGTACGAGAAAGCTAGTGGGAAGCTGCCGTATAGCACAGGGAGCACAGCCTGATGCTCTGTGATGACCTAGAGGAGTGGGGTGGGGGTGGGGGTGGGAGGGAGGCTCCAGAGGGAGGGGATATATAAGCATATAGCTGATTCATGTTGTACAGCAGGAACTAATACAACACTGTAAAGCAATTATCCTCCAATTAAAAAAAGTGAAAGATAGTGGTCTTCTGAACACTCTGTGGACCTGAATCTGAGTCTGCGGAGTGAGGGGCAAATTCAGAACATGAAGAAATTGTTTTCAAGAGGGCCTCCATTAAGCCTGAAGATAGCAACTGAAGTCTGTTCTGGTGCCTGGGGAAAAGGAACACAAGTTAAGGGAGATGCTTTTTTTCCATTCTGTCCTGCCCCAGCCTCATTTCAGCTCAGGGCAGGGGGTGGAAACCAGTTTACTCTCGCAATTAGATGGTTTACATGAGGGCCACCTAACAGGTGCCCTGCACACAGACCTGAGTGGGCAGCCAGAGGGTGCTGGCAGCTGTGACAGTGAGAAGCACCGTCTGCAGAGACTTCCTGACAGACATCCACAAGAGGCTGGGTCTAAAGTCATGAGAGAGCTGGCTGGACTCACACAGCGTGGGCTTCCTAGGCGGTGCAAGTGGTAAAGAACCTGCCTGCCAGTGCAGGAGACATAAGTGATGCAGGGTCGACCCCTGGGTTGGGAAGATCCCCTGGAGGAGGGCATGGCAATCCACTCCAGTATTTTTACCTGGAGAATCCCATGGCAGAGAAGCCTGGCAGGCTACAGTCCATGGGGTCATACACAGGGTCACACATGAGGCCCCCAATCCCAGGAGGAGGAGCATATTGGGGGCTGCTAAGACCTTTCCTCAAGCAGTGAGCAAGGGTTTCTGAAATGTCTGTTTCTGCCATGTGACCCATATAATTTTCCTAAAAGCTGCAAATTCTCAGGAATTTGGGGTTTTCTGTACTATGGGTAGTAAACCTTCTAATCTTCCTGATTACATGAAGACCATGGGAAAATTCTGCAACATTTTCCTTTCACGTGCCTGGAAAATCCCATGGACGGAGGAACCTGGTAAGCTGCAGTCCATGGGGTCGCTAAGAGTCGGGCACGACTGAGCGACTTCGCTTTCACTTTTCACTTTCATCCATTGGAGAAGGAAATGGCAACCCTCTCCAGTGTTTTTGCCTGGAGAATCCCAGGGACGGGGGAACCTGGTGGGCTGCCCTCTAAGGTGTCGCACAGAGTCGGACACAACGAAGCGACTTAGCAGCAGCAGCAGCAGCAGCAACAGATTCACATTTGGCTCACAAAGCAATTTTCATAAAAATGGAAAAGAAAGAGGCATTTATTGAAAGTTGTGCTTATCTTGGTAGCTTTATTGTTTCTATATTTTTAGATGGCTTCTCTTAGGATTTGACACACAGAAACTTTGTCTTTAGTATAAGATTGGGAGAAGGCATGAAGTATGCCAACTGCTCAGTGAGGATTCCGCCACCCAGTCGGCTGGGCTTTAAATGATAAGAGCCCATGCTGACTGTCAGCTCACCCCAGCATGGTCCTGGGAGCAGTAGACATCCCAGGGGTTGAGCATCTGCATCCAGCAGGTGATATTTAGGCTCATGCATTAAAGAAGCAGTTGAAGGAAAGGTCACAAATTCAGCCTAGAGGACTCTGAGCATGCAGAGCACAAAGTGCGAGGGCTGATGGAATCTCTCCAGCTCCCCCCCAGGGCTGCCCAGCACACACCAACTGGAGGTCATGGACTGGCCTTTTTACATGGCCTCCTAAAAGGAAACTTTGCTGTGAGCCTATCAAGGTCTGCGCAGTGAGACTGAATCATGGCGGGTCTGCAGTGTTGCCACCGCCCGACTCAGTAAAAGCTTTAACCGTTGCCGGGCTGTGCGTGTAAGAGTGTGTGCAGCTGGCCCCAGGCCTCACAGGGGTTTCAGATGGCCTTGAAGGCTCTCTGTCTGGTAAAGCCTGGAAGTGGCGGAAGCTTGCAGTTAGTGAATGAGGCTCTGAGCCCCTGGGCTTGTTCAGAGCTGATGAGTCTACAGTTCTTCATCTCTGCCAATCAAATGCCTCTGGAGTTGAATTACAATTCTTCTCTAAGCCTCTAGCCTGTCTACTCTGTAGGTTTCAGCTTTGCCAAGCCTCCACAATTGTGAGTCAATTCCTTAAAATAAGCCGATGTCTCTTCCTCTCTCTTTCTCCATGTATATGCATATGTGTGTGCGTGTGTGCATGCTAAGTTGCTCAGTCCGTGTCTCACTTTTTGCGACTTTAATAGCATAGCCCACCAGGCTCCTCTGTCCATGGGATTCTCCAGGCAAGAATACTGGAGTGGGTTTCCA
This sequence comes from Bos indicus x Bos taurus, assembly GCF_003369695.1. NCBI lineage: Eukaryota > Metazoa > Chordata > Mammalia > Artiodactyla > Bovidae > Bos > Bos indicus x Bos taurus. Next base: position 8,076,088 of record NC_040086.1, on the reverse strand, counting down.
TGCCCTGCTCCAGGGGATCTTCTTGACCTAGGGATCACACCCACATCTCTTAAGTCTCCTGCATTGGAGTAATCTCCTGCATTACCAGTAACACCATCTGGGAAGCCTGTATATGCCTATACAAACACACACACACACACACACACACACACACTCATACACACACACTCACACACATTCTGTTGGCTGTACTTTTCTGGAAAACCCTGACTAGTATACACTGATTTTACTCTTATTATGACCTTTAATAGGAAAGCTAGACAAACACGCTGTCCTGTTTTTTATTTTTCTCATTATGATTATGCGGGGCTTTATTTTACACCCAATTCTCATATCTCTAGTTTTCCCGGTACCTCCTGCCCCTCAGCCACCTGACCCATGACTTGAGCCTCAGGAGGATCAGGAAAATGACATTGCCCTTGGTGACTATTGATCACTTCCACCACATGCTTCCCTTGAATGTCCAGGGCCCTCATTCATCATGTCTCAAACCATCCATAGCAATACCAGGGGACACACAGCTCAATGCAGGCTTGGTAGGAGAGTTAAACGTGACGTGATGGATAGGTGCCCCATAGATACTGTTCTTTTATGAGAGTAAATGTGCAGTGGCTTTTTACTATATTTTATTATAAAGTAGCACAACTCTCATAAAAATAAATAACTCTAAAAAATTGAAGCTGAGGGACTTTCTTGGTGGTCCAGCGGTTAAGACTTCCCCCTCCAATGCAGAAGTGTGGGTCGATCCCTAGGCAGCTAGGGATCATGCCTCATGGCCAGGAAACCAAAACATCAAACGGAAGCAATATTGTACCAAATTCAATAAAGTCTTAAAAAAAAAAGAAAGAAAAACCCTGAAACCGGTATCCTCAAGCATTATCTTTACAATAAAAAACAAGTCCTTGGGGATGTTTTTGTGGCTGAGGGGTCTGGCTGTAGCCTCCTCAGCTTATTTTACCTTCTGCCTTTGGAGTAAGGATGGTGACCTCATGTTTCACCACATGTTTGGGAAAGTGAGTCAATCCATTTCCTTGTGGCAAATCCAGCCAGCCTTTATCATAATTTGAGGTTCATTGATGGCATCACCGATTCAGTGGACATGGGAGAACTCTGGGAGATGGTGATGGACAGGGAGGCCTGGCGTGCTGCAGTCCATGGGATCTCAAAGAGTCGGACATGACTGAGCGACTGAATGACAACACTAATTAAAGCATTAATAGCTGGCATTCTGTTTGGTCGTTCTGAAATAAGCTGTGAGTGTTCTCCAGAAAATAAGGCGCTTATGCAACGGAGCGGGAGCCCACGGTCATTTCCTCCCCCACCGTGCCCTCTGCCTGCTTTTTGTCCGTCGAAAAACTTCAGCCAAAGGACACGTTTAATCAGAGAAGTGAGAAAATGCAGAAACAGGAAAACAGTCCAGCAAGACAAAAGAACAGCAGTTTAGTCCCTAAGCACAAAGTCAAAGACCTTTAGTTCCTCCTCAAGAGCTATAGGTAATATTCTGAGCCGTGTCCTGTGAGCCGTCTTATAGATACTGACGCTCCCACCAGATGGAAGAAGTTGACTACATAATGATAAGGCTGAAAGAAATATTTGGCCAATCCAAAACTTGAAAGGAAGAAGAGCCCAGTCTGGAGGCAGGATGACTGGCCTAGAATGAAGGACACAAAAGAGTGGGGTGATCTGATAGCAGCGGGTGTTGAGGTAGTTCATCTTTATCGGACTTGATACTTGTTTTCATATGTGCCTTGCAGAGCCACTCCAGTCATTTCTGACTCTGCAACCCTATGGACTGTAGCCCACCAGGCTCCTGTCCATGCAATTCTCCAGGCAAGAATACTGCGGGGAGGGCGGGTGCCATGCCGTCCTCCAGGGGATCTTCCCGATTCAGGGATCGAACCTGCGTCTCTTATGCCTCCTGCACGGGCAGGTGAGTTCTTTACCACTAGCGCCACCTAGGGAGCCTTGTTTCATACCGTAAACATAAAACAGGAATGTCACCCGAAAACCAGGAGGCTGCTCAGGGACCTGAAACAGAAAGGTAAAGGTGAGTCTTCAAGCCATTCCTAACTAAATATTGCTTTTCGCATCATTCTCTAGAGCATGAGTTAATTGTATCACAATTTATCCTTCGGGAATTACAGGTGCTGTGACCGTAAATAGAAAGCAATGAAATTCAGTCTTTTGTTTTTAGCAATAATGCTCATGTCTAGTATTGTAATTATTTGCTCTATAGAAACTTACCAAGGTCACCATTCCATTTCAGTCCAGAAAACATAAAGTGTACTAGATACTACGTGTTGGAAAGGCTGAGAGGGAAAGGTCAGGTAACTCAGAGATCAGAAGCTGATCTGGAAAATTCTAAGAAAGAAACTCCCCCCACCCCATTTTTGTCATTTCCTTTTGTAAAATACCTCTGCTTGCTAACATATTCAAGTTTTTTTTAATTAAATAAATTTCATATGCAAGAACAACAACAACAAAAGAAACAGATCTGTAGAGTGAAGGTCTTAAGATGAAGCAGGGGCATTAACAGGATGCAGGACAGAGAGCTGGGACAACTAATACCAGTTATGGACTGTGATAAAGATATAATTGGGCTTCCCTGAGGGCTCAGAAGTAAATAATCTACCCGCCAAAGTAGGAGATGCAGGTTCATTCAGTCTCTGGGTTGGGAAGATCCCCTGGAGAAGGAAAAGGCAATCCACTCCAGTATTCTTGCCTGAGAAATCCCACGGAGAGAGGAGCCTGGCAAGCTATAGTCCATGGGGTTGCAAAGAGTCAGACATGACTGAATTACTGAACACTAACAAAGATATAATTATGTTTGGCCCTTGAACGAGGAGACCTGTGGTTGATGAGTGCTCACCCAAGACAGAGAGCCGGGACAACAAGGACCAGCCTGGAATCATGGAGGAGCAGCTACCCGATCATTGTTGGGATTATCAAGTGGATCGTGGGGGGCTACTTGACCAAAGGCTAGTTCAGGAAGAAATGAAGCCACCTTCAGGGAATCTATGACAAGTAGAGAAGGAGAAATAGATAAGAAATCCTTCTTTTTCCTTCATGCTTCTGATGTCAGGCTAGATACCTTATGAGCAGAACTGAAATATAAGCCAGCTTTCAAGGGACCCTGGGAAATCAACCAATAAGGACGGGATGTGAGTAAGACTTAGAAACAAAAGGTACATCAATGACATCTAAGTACCTTAATTAAGAATAAGTCTAATCCAGAAAGCCAATTGCTATCATACTCTTTCCGCACAGAATTTTAGCTTAATATGCTTGCTTAACTCAATCCTGAGGACATTTCCTATTTCTGTACACTGGCGTGGGGTTATGGAGATTTTAGTGAAGATTAAAGATGACAATTATGTAAAGTATCTATCACAAGGCCTTTATTGAATAAGAATTCAATGAAGCTTATTATTCTTTTGCATTTTCACCGTTATCATGGATTTTCCATGTTCACTATTTTATCTTTAAATTATTACTCAAAATTTAACCACCTGACATTGACTTTATTAATATTTAGAGGGAATTGTCAAGAGTCCTATTACATTTTCTTTTTAACTCAATTACGTGACTCAGTTGAGATGCCATTTTTTTTTTCTGTGAAGGCGAAAGTCCCTTCTTCATGCTCCCAGTTATGCTGAAAAGTTAGGAATTTGCCTCTAAGTTGCCATGTTCAGTTATTCCTTAGATATTGAAATATTAGTGGCAATAAAAGGTCAATTTTTTTCACTTGCATTCTTCTCTTCCAAAAATTATGTAATTTCTGTTACAATAATAGATATTATTCCATCCTACATGGTCAATGAGTTTTTATTGTGATAACTGCAAGATAGCATATAAACATTTTGACTTATCATGCATTGGCATCCTTACAAAAATAAAATGATGCACCAGTGCCTGGAATATTGTGGTTTATAACAGACTCCTTTCTCAGGAGGAAGAAAGAATAAGTGCCAAGAAGTATAGAATTTATAAGATATGGTTTCAATGGCAACTGTTTACAAAATCTTGCAGTGATGGAGAAAAATAAGCATGTGCAGAATTTATTTTATTATAATTGCACAGACCCTGGACTGAGAGTAATGATATATGAGTAGAAATCTGGTCATAGACAATGATTTTTTGGTCAGGGTACAAGTGAGACTCAGTCATGTCCAGCTCTTTGTCACCCCATGGACTGTAACCCACCAGGCTCCTCTGTCCATGGGGTTATCCCAGCAAGAATACTGGAGTGGGTTGCCTTTCACTTCTCCAGGGGATCTTCCCAACCCAGGGATCAAACAGGAGTATCCTGCATTGCAGGCAAATTCTTTGCCATCTGAGCCACCAGGGAAGCCCTCTAGTGGGACTAAGGGACTTTAAAGCAATGATGATATCTAATATATTAATATTTTAACTTGGCTTCTGTGTGGTGTCATCATGTCAGTTCCATTCAAACCCCAGATTTTATTCAATAAATTATTTTCTATATGTAAATATCTTCTAGTGAACTCCTTAATTAACTAATTAATTGTATTAGATATGAAAGTGAAAAGATTGTGATACATGCTCAGCCAGCTTGGGACATTAGCAGGCAAATAGTGGCTGGATGGGAGACACATACTTGATAGAGAGAGCAGAAGTTTACTGAGAAGTGAGAACCTACATACAGGCCCTTGAATTCTGCTTACTTGAATGACAGACTAAACAGATTCAGATCAAACCTGCTTCTGAAAGCAACTAGGGAAGTTGAGGAATTAAATAAATAAATTTGAAGACATAGAAAAAATATCAAAACAGGAGAACTTCCGGGCCAGGCTCTGAGAGATGAACTTCCAGAGAGGCGAACTGAGATCTTCCAGATGTTCAAGCTGGATTTAGAAAAGGCAGAGGAAGCAGAGATCAGATTGCCAACATCCATTGGATCATAGAAAAAGCAAGAGAGTTCCAGAAAAACATCTATTTGTGCTTTATTGACTACGCCAAAGCCTTTGACTATGTGGATCACAACAAACTGTGGAAAATTCTTAATAAGATGGGAATACCAGACCACCTGACCTGCCTCCTGAGAAATCTGTATGCCAGTCAAGAAGCAACAGTTAGAATCGGACATGGAACAACAGACTAGTTCCAAATTGGGAAAGGAATACATCAAGGCTGTATATTGTCACCCTGCTTATTTAACTTATATGCAGAGTACCTCATGCGAAATGCCAGGCTGGATGAAGCACAAGCTGGAATCAAGATTGCCAGGAGAAATATCAATAATCTCAGATATGCAGGTGATACCACCCTTATGGCAGAAAGGGAAGAAAAGAACCTCTTAATGAAAGTGAAAGAGAAGAGTGAAAAAGCTGGCTTAAAACTCAACATTCAAAAAAGTAAGATATGGCATCCAGTCCCATCACTTCATGGAAAATAGATGGGGAAACAATGGAAACAGTGGCATATTTTATTTTCTTGGGCTCTAAAATCACTGCAGATGGTGATTGCAGCCATGAAATTAAAAGACTTGCTTGCTTCTTGGAAGAAAAACTATGACCAACGTAGACAGCATATTAAAAAGCAGAGACATTACTTTGCTGGTGAAGGTCTGTGTAGTCAAAGCTATGGTTTTTCCAGTGGTCATGTATAGACGTGAGAGTTGGACTATAAAGAAAGCTGAACACTTAAGAATTGATGTATTCGAACTATGGTGTTGGAGAAGATTCTTGAGAGTCCCTTGCTTGGGCTGCAAGGAGATCAAACCAGTCAATCCTAAAGGAAATCAGTCCTGAATATTCATTGGAAGAACTGATGCTGAAGCTGAAACTCCAATACATTGGCCATTTGATGCGAAGAACTGACTCACAGGAAAAGACCCTGATGGTTGGAAAGATTGAAGGCAGAAGGAGAAGGGGATGACAGAGGATAAGATGATTGAATGGCATCATCGACCTGATGGACATGAGTTTGAGCAAGCTACACGAGTTGGTGATGGACAGGGAAGCCTGGCATGTGGCAGTCCATGGCTTCGGAAAGAGTCAAACACGACTGAGTAATTGAACTGTACTGAACTGAGAGATGAAGGAGGCAGGCAAGGCAAGCCCTGAACCAGGGCTGCTGGGTTCCTCTGGATACTTGTGCATGAAAGCTATGACTGATGTTTGAGAAGGTCTTTAAACAGAAGCACAGAGCTGAAGGGAAAAGGAAATGGAGAGCAATGCCTGCCAGTGTGTGGTGCTTCTGAAAATACTTTAGGCTTTCAGTTAAAGCCCCAGAGGTCTACTTCCTAGAGTAAAGCTAACCCGGAAAGTGACCAGCACATATACTAAGGGAAGTCTGTCTGCCAATACCTACTTGGATAAAATGTTCTGATATTAACATATTATCATATATGGGGAATCTAGAAAAATGATGTTGTTGTTGTTTTGTTACTAAGTTGTGTTCAAATCTTTGCAACCCCAGGGACTGTAGCCCATCAGGCTCCTCTGTCCACAGGATTCTCCAGGCAAGAATACTGGAGTGGGTGGCCATTTCCTCCTCCAGGGGGATTGACCTGTGTTTCCTGACCCAGGGGTCGACCTGTGTTTCCTGCATTGGCAGGTGGATTCTTTACCACTGAGCCACCAGGGAAGCCCCCCAGAAAATGGTATAGATAAACCTATTTGCAGGGCAGAAATAGACACTGACATAGAGAATGGATTTGAGGACACAGAAGGGAGGGGGAGGAAAAGGATAGTAGAACAAATTTGGAGATTTGAAATGACATATATACAGTGCTGCTGCTGCTACTGCTGCTAAGTCGCTTCAGTCGTGTCCAACTCTGTGCGACCCCATAGACGGCAGCCCACCAGGCTCCCTCGTCCCTGGGATTCTCCAGGCAAGAACACTGGAGTGGGTTGCCATTTCCTTCTCCAGGGGATATTCCTGACCCATGGATGGAACCTATGTCTCCTGCATTGGCAGGCGGATTCTTTACCACTGAGCCACCAGAGAAGCCCTGATAGTATCAATAGCGTTTCAAAAATTTATTAAGTAAACCTATTCAATGTGATGAGTTTACCTAGGGAACCTGCTATGTACTGGACGATGTGTCATTTCTCTGAAGCCTTGAAAAGGGACATGAATCAACTGAGAGTCATCAAACTCTTGGGCCTGAACTTTGTTATCTTTATGAATTGGTGCCTGAAGTGAACGAAACAGGCACAGACACCTTGCATTATCATGGGACGCTAAATCATCAGGGCTGTCTGATCACCTAGAAGGCAAAAACAAATCCAAAGTGGCCTTGATGAATGGCAAATGGTTCCGCAAAAACATATTCAGTGAGAGGAGTCGAAGGTGGTACACGTAGGGGAAAACAGTACTAAAAGCATGAGACACTACTGTGGAGTCTAAAATGCATAGACTCTAAGTGAGTGTGTGGGGGTCCCCTTGTGAGCAGTGATAAAAACAGTAATGGTAAACGTACCAGTGATGCTCCTGGGCTCTCAAACGAAATGTTTGAGTCTTTATATTAATATCCCCTTTCTAGACACACTTCCTCTCATCTAAAATGATAAATGCAGCTTAATGTTCCCAATAATATTACTTAAAGAACACTGCTATCTGTAACCCAGTAGAACTCCATGAGGCCTTACCCAGATAGGCTTTCTCCCACATCCTCTGCTTTAGCTCCTCTCTCTAGTACCTGTTCTCGTTCAGTCACTGAGTCGTGTCCAACTCTTTGTGACCCCATGGACTGCAACACACCAGGCTTCCCTGTCGTTCACTGTCTCCTGGAGTTTGCTCAAATTCATGTCCATCGAGCCACTGATGCCCTCTAGCCGCCTCCTGCCTTCAGTCTTTCCCAGACTCAAGGTCTTTTCCAGTGAGTCGGCTCTTCGCATCAGGTGGCCAATGTATTGGAGCTTCAGCTTCAGCATCAGTTCTTCCAATGAATATTCAGGACTGATTTCCTTTAGGATTGACTGGTTGGATCTCCTTGCCATCCAAGGGACTCTCAAGAATCTTCTCCAGCACTGCAGTTCGAAAGCATCAATTCTTTGGCACTCAGCCTTCTTTATGGTCCAACTCAAGCACCTAGGTAATAGTGCTTGTTGCACATCTCCTGAATTGTTTTGCAGATGGAAAAAAAAGACCTCCACTCCACCAAATGGAAAATGTTAACTGCTTGACGACCATGAGCACAGTCCCAGGCTTCCTGAAGCCTAGGACTGATGATGTTCACCCCTGGACACCACCCTGCTGCCTCACCATCAGTCAATCAGAGAATTATGCACGAGCTGATCACACACCCTGTGACCACACTCCGTCACCTGGCTTTTTTTTTTTTTAATTAATTAATTTATTTTAATTGGAGGCTACTTACTTTACAATATTGTGGTGGTTTTTGCCAAACATTGACATGAATCAGCCACAGGTGTACATGCGTCTCCCCATCCCAAACCCCCCTCCCAACTCCCTCCCCTTCCCATCCCTCTGGGTTGTCCCAATGTACCAGCTTTGAGTGGCCTGTTTCATGCATCGATCTTGGACTGGTCATCTATTTCACATATGGTAATATACATGTTTCAATGCTATTCTCTCCATCCTCTCACCCTCACCTTCTCCCACAGACCTGGCTCTTAAAAGGGTTTTGTCCAAATCCTTCAGGGAGCTAGGAGTTTTTTAGAGCATAAGCCATCCTTCTCCTTGCATGTCCCTGCAACAAACTTTCTCTGCTCCAAACACCAATGTTTCAGTTTCTTTGGCCTCACTGTGCACCACCTGCCAATGCAGGGGACACAGATTTAATCCCTGGTCTGGGAAGATCCCACATACAATACAGTAGCCAAGCCCGTGTGCCATGGCTACTGAGCCTGTGCTGTTACGCCTGTGCTCCACAGCCAGAGAAGCCACCACAGTGAGGAGCCCACGTATCACAACCAGAGCGTAGCCTCTGCTCTCCACAACTAGAGAAAGCCCTCGTAGCGAGGAAGGCCCAACACAGCCAATGAATAAAATTATATACAAAAGAAAACCTTAAAAAATTAAAAGAACTCGCATTAACATGTGCCACAAATGATGCTTCATGTTTTACCGCTATGAGGCAGGTGCTACTGATCCGCTTCAACAGCAAGGAGCTGAGGTTCATTGAGGTTACATTCCCTGCCCTGGGCTCACAGCTCAGTGATGGCTCAGCTTGCTCTTCTAAGACAGCCGTGTGCAATGGCTATGACGTTCTAAGCCTCTTGGTCCACTTCTCACTAGGTCCCACCTGTTCCCTGGCTATGAACACTCAGGAGTATTTACTGCATTCACTCAAAGGTGTTGGAGGGGAGTTATATCATGAGTATTGCTTTATGATTTGACAATTTCCTGTCCCATCTCATTGTTTGACTGAATATTTATTATTTTAAAAATTTCATTGGAGTATATTTGATTTAAAATGTTGTGTTAGTTTCAGGTATACAGCAAAGGGATTCAGGTATGTGTATATATATATATATATATATATATATATATATATATTTGTGCATATATATATATATACACGTACATTGTTGTTGTTTAGTCACTAAGTCATATCCAACTCTTTTGTGACTCCATGGACTGCCAGGCTCTTATCTCCATGGAATTTTCCAGGCAAGAATATTGGAGTGGGTTGCCATTTCCTTGACCCAGGGATCAAACCCAAGTCTCCTGCATTGGCAGGCAGATTCTTTACCACTGAGCCACCTGGGAACGTCTTTCAATAAAAACTTTTTTGTCATTTTATTTTCAATGCAAATTTAGCTAGGTGATATGTAATGTTGCACAAAAAGTAGCAACTTCCTTCTTTTGTACGCTAAGTCTTTTTAGTCGATTGGAGAAAGAATTGCTTAGGCATTTTAAAACTTTCACACACAGTATGCTTGTTCTCTAGAGCTATTTAATAAAAGACTCAAGTCAATAACAGTACTTATAAGATCTTATACATATGTGTTCTATATTGTCCTAATAAATGTTGAAGTGTTCTGACAGAGTCTGGTGTATCCTCTACAACTCATTCACTAGCAATCTCAATCTGATGTGAAAGTAGTAATGCTGTAACTTAACTGATTGATATGATTGTATTAATAAATGTTAATTTTCAAAAGCTAACCAAGTCCTCTAATTTCTGCTTGGATATATCACCTATATATTTTTTTTTTACAAATATCTTCTTAATTCTTACAGAAAACTTATTCTTTTGGAATCAGGACCAATTAGAATTTCTAGAAAGTTAAACAATATTCAGAGACATTCTAGAATTATCACAATGTTTGAGTCAATTGGAACTCATCAAACAGAAATATCAAAAATTAAATGGTGAAGGATTTAAAAAGGGTAAGATGGCAAAGCTCTACTTCTCACTGGCTGAGAACTTTTTTTTCTCTCTCTAGACACATTAGATTTGAGAATCCAAGAAGCTCTGTTTAATGATCCTGTATTGGCTGACATCCAAAGGAAAATTGCTTCACTTCTAAATATCCATGACATAACTGTATGTCTAATAGGAAGACCTGCGAAGTACCATTTGCTGTTGTATCCAGCAAGTCTGCGTGCTGTGCCTCCCAGACTGAAATTTGTAATTCATATTTCTTTTGGCCGGAACTTTGGAATGAATGCCCAAAAGGTACATTACTTGTACAAGAGGTTCTTGCAAGATGCTATTGGTTCTCCTTTGAGTACAACCCCTCTTTCTCTCTCTCAAGCCAGACTGTTTGTCAGAGAGGACCCTGCCACTTGTCCTCGTAGTTAAAAATGTAGAAACAATCTCTCCTTGGACAGATTCCTCCCGTTTTGAAAAATTGCCACGGCAAATTCTGCAGCCTGCCAAGTTGGCAGACTGTAAGCCCAAAGCTGGAACCCTGCCAGGCATCGATGGTGCATTCCAAACCTCTGAGTCAGCATCCAACACCATGCCACTCACTGTCTTCTGCAAAGAAAGCATCTCATGCCATGGAAATCATTGTTAGCCAGATATACAACTTGTCTTGGAAACTAAAATGACGTTTATAGAGTACTTTCATAACCTAGGGTGGAGAACACAGGAAAATTGCAAATCTTGCAAACTTCTAATTTAGGGATGATTTCTCAAGAAGTTGGGTGGATTTGAGCCTCACCGTTTCTTTCTTTCTTTTTTTTTTCTTTTTAGAGTGAGAGCAAAGTCTGAATAATTTTTTGGCCTGAGTTGTAAAACACAGGCCCTGCCCCCTTGTCGTCATTAAACATCCCATGGGCTCTTTTGAAAGGACTTAGAGGGATTAACCTTTCTGTTCTGGCTAAATTCCTAATTGGATAATTGCACTCTGCCTCCCTAAATTATCCTTCGAGCTCCAATTGGATATGGAATTTTCACTTCCTGTCATAAAGAGTTGTAGGGTGTTTCAACATTTCACCCCAGGGGTGATACCAATTAAGTCGTTAGTGAGGTGAAATCTGTATGTGGGTTGTCTTTCTTCTTTCTACCCACCCCCTTTTTCCCACCTCCTTATGTGGAGTTTCAAATGTATGGGAATCATTCAATCATTTGGGATGAAAAGGGGTGTCATAAGTTAATGACACTGCTTATTGTCACATCATTTCGTAGAGTATAGGAAAGATAGTAATTGATAAGCGTTTGCAGAGAGCATCATCCTTCCAAAGAGAATGTAAGCACTTAGCTTGAAATGCTGTCCAGACACAGAAACAGGATGATATGACAAAGTCAACATAAAGCATTTTTAAAGCAAGTTCACAGATTGTATGTGTGTGTGTTTTGTTTTGTTTTGTTTTTTAAACTGAGCAAGTCATGATGTGTCTGTGAGCATGCTTGCCCTGAAGCCTTTGTGGGAGGTCATCTCAGTATGCCGAGAAACACTCAGGGACAAAGCCAAGGGGAGTCAGTGTGTCTCCTGAATTCGTATCCAGCATTAACCACGGGCACATTACACAGGCACTTGGTTTGGAAAGCAAAGGTGACCCGTCATCTCTTCAGCTGTATTGGCCCACACTGAGAATCATTGCCCCGAGAACCACCTTTGAACCTGCAATGTAGTGCCACCACCAGCTGCCATAGGTTTACTCTGAGCTGAGAAAAAAGTTAATCATCAGCATATTTGCTTTGTCAAAAATTTGATTTGAAATACATCAAGAAAATAATCCATCAAGAATATAAACCATATTTACTTTTATTCTTCTTATAGACTATGTCATCAATAAATACTTTTATAAGAACATAATCATTTTCAGAGTTCTCTAATAAGAATTATGGATTAATTCTTCAGAAGCAGGGATGCAAAGATACTCATGTTACGTCAGTAGACCATCCCAGGCGCTCATGATCTAACGTAGTTACATATTCAACTAGATGAAATTTGGGACTAATTCACTAAATGTAAACTACAAGATCAAACAAACACTTGTATGTGCCTGACTGAGAAGCTCTCTCTACACTTTATCTCACCAACATCACAAAGACATCCATGATTTATGACAACATGATGAGAAATAACCAAAGGCTGGAAGCAAAGGGCTTAAATAAACCATCTCAGTATTTGAAACATAAATTTCAAAACTGATGCTTCTGTGTTAGTTATTTGATCCCATTTCATTTTGCTTTCTTGGTATAGAATACACAGAAAGATTCATTTTCAAACTGTTCAATGCAATTTGACAGGCATTTGAGGAATGTTCATCTCTGGCTGTCTGACATGAGCACTTCAGCACCTTCTATTCATCCTAACACTTTGTTCCGCTTGACCTTCCCTCTTTACCCATTTCTATCTCAGGGAAATTTCTCCCATGGAGGCCAAATCTATCCTGGTGGGTGTCTAAGAATATGCCAAACAGAGCTACTGCAACTGTTGCTTTCTCATCACCAATATCTTAGAAAATATATGCTGTAGAGAAGTTTGAGGACAAAAAGAGAATAAAAATAATCTGACCACTAGCTTTCCCCCTATCCTCTGTTGGCTGTGGTTCTAAGATTTCCTAATTAAAAAGTGACCTGGTAGAATTGATGGTAGGTGTTGTTCTGTGCTTAGTCACTCAGTTGTGACTAAGTTCGACCCCATGAACTTAGCCCACGAGGCTCCTGGGTCCATGGGGACTCTCCAGGCAAAAATACTGAATTGTGTTGTCATGCCCTCCTCCAGGGGGTCTTCCCAACCCAGGGATTGAACCCAGGTCTCTCATATTACAGATGGATTCTTTACCATCTGAGCCACCAGGGATGCCTAGGAATACTAGAGTGGGTAGCCTATCGCTTCTTCAGGGGATCTTCCTGACCTAGGAATCAAACCAGCATCTCCCGCATTGCACACAGATTCTTTACCAGCTTAGCTACCAGGGAAACCCCTTGATGACAGGTATTGCTGTGAAAATAGTAAGTGAACCAGGAGCTAACATTCTATTACCCTATAAAACAGTTGTGCTAACTAGTAAGCAGATGCATATCACTCTTATCTCTTCCAAGTTATACCACTGACTGTCCCAACAGATTGCCAGACCACTGCATTCTTTGTGAATTAGTTCAAGTATCTGCTTTCTACCAATGTTGTATATGATTACTTTTATGTGTGTGTTACACACATTATTTTGGGGGTGCAGATGTGTGACAAGATAATTTTTATGACACACTATTGTGTTAGTATCACCAAGTTGAAATATCAACCAAAATATGTGAGTTACACCCAGGTATAGATAGCAATCTTACCTACAAATCATTATAATCCTAAAAATAAAAGGAGTTAAACTATTATGAGCATACAATGCACTTTGACAGAATCACAGGCTGAAAACCACGTTTAGTACCCTAACCCTTTCATCCTGCCATGCCCTGCCACATCTCTGGTAAATAAATGAAGCTGGGACTTGGACATCAAGAAACATGTTCTCAGTTGACCTCATCTGTGCCCAGAGGGCAAGACGACCATAAGAGAAACTAACCGGCCAGCCTGGCTGCTGCACTGCCTCCCCGAGCACAGAACCCCTGAAACACTCATGTAAAATCATGATTTGAGATCATCTTCTGACATGAATGTCCTCATAATTGTATTGATATCAGATGACTATGTTTTTTTCCATTTGTTTTCAGTTTTTTTTTTTTTTTTTTATTGAAGTATATTTGTTTGAAGGGCTGTGTCAGTTTCTGCTATACAGCAAAGTGAATCAGCAATGTGCACACATACCTCCCCTCTCTTTTGGATTTACTTACTGCTCAGGTCACCACAGAGCACTGAGTAGAGGTCCTTGTGCTCTACAGCATGTTCTTACTAGCTGTCTATCCTATTCACAGTATCAACAGTGTATATGTGTGGATCCCAGTCTCCCAGTTCATCCCACTGCCCTTCCCTCCTTGGTGTCTGTACCTTTGTTCTCTGTGTCTGTATCTCTATTTCTGCTTTGAAAGATTATGTTTAATTTTAAGACACTTTACTTTAGAAGCAGAAGAATGAGGATAGGAAAAGCAAAACACAACTTCACTGATGAAGCATTGTACCCACTTAACGCTGTGTAGTATCTTATCTTTCAATCCACTGTATAAATTATTGACAATTTTATACTTTAAAAATATAAACATATATTTTTGATAGAGAAAACCTGGGTTGGAAAATTTGACTTCTGTTAAACTGTTGGACCCGAAATGCCATTTTCTGAGAAGTTAAGGATGATAAGTTAGTCTTGAAAATCATAAGGAAACCAACAAAATCCAATCAATCAGCACCTGAGAGAAAACCATACTGCATGCAGTTCACTTTAAGTAATTAACAGGATAGAAAGTATACACGTGAATTTCCCTGTGACTGGAAAGGGCAATAAAATGCGTAGTGGCAAATTCTGTCCTTCACTCTACCGAAGGTCCCATTGCTCTGTTTTTGCTTTCCTGCCTTGTAAGGCATTAGCCAAAGAGTTCCTTTGGGTTTTTTTTCATAAGATGTTACAGAAAAGCTGAACAAACATTGTGGCCAACCTAATGTATCTACTCTCAGGTGAGCAGATCATAAGCATGTTCAAATTAGGAGATGAAAAATTTTTAAATATTTTATTTAAGCACTCACTGTGAAAACTGATTTCTTCTTTATAAAAAAGAGGGTCTCTTTTTTCAGTCTGTTCTTTGCTCTTATAAATCTTACTTGGCCAAGTCACTAATGAAAAAGAAAATTGGGTAAGGTCCATCTGAATATTCTGAGTCCTTCACAAAAACTAATCTAAAAGGAAGTCATCTTTGCAGGGAAGAAGGTGAAAGAGAACAAAGATGTGAAGGCAAAATAGAGTATTTTTATTAATGCAAAGGAGAGAGATGGTGCAGAGATAGTTATTGTGTTTTCTGCATTGAATGGACAAAAGTGTTATGGACGAGAAAAAGAAGCAGAGAGAGAAATTGGAAGAAAAGAAAAGGGAGAACAGGGAAGTTGTGAGGCAGATACTGCTGAGGGCAGGAAGAAGGGAAGAAAAGGCACTGGCAAGAGCTGAGAAATGATTGAGATTCACAGCACAACACGACGGATCCCGTCTCCTACCGCCCAGCTAGGCCTGGAAGACTAGAAATGGCAGTCCACGCGTGAATTCATCCCTGGCTCTGTATTTCCTCCCCTTCACAGCCTGTCTTGCAAAAACCATCAGGGAGCCCTAAACATCCCTGCTTCTTTTATGAAATCTCCTCTATTTATAAGGTGCAAAGGTAACAAGGTACCAGAGTCAACATTCCTTTCTAGTTAGCACAAACATCCTTTCGGCTTGAATGAGGAGTTACTTATAAGATGGATAATGGACATGTACATCAGTTGCTCAGTCGTGTCCAACTCATTGGGACACTGTGGACTGTACCCTGCTAGGATCCTCTGTCTGTGGGGATGCTCCAGGTAAGAATACTGCAGTGGGAAGATCCAGGAGATCTTCCTGATTCAGGAATTGAACCCCCATCTCCTGCATCTCCTGCGTCTCCTGCATTGGTAGTTGGATTCTTTACCACTAGCGCCACCTGGGAAGCGCCTGTAGGAGACCACGGAAAGCAGGAAAATAGCATGTGTCTGGCCACTTGCACACGTGCTAGGTCACTTCAGCTGTGTCTGGCTCTTTGCAACCCTATGGACTGTAGCCTGCCAGGCTCCTCAGGTATCTCCAAGAAAAACAAGCTATTTGCAAAGTGCATTTTGCAAAACAAAACCGTGAATGGTTTCTGGAGCTTCAAGTGAATCCCAGTGTGAGAGGTGCCTGCAGTTCAATCAATGAGAGTAACCGACCTCTGCTCCAGGCCTGATACAGCAAAGAACACTTTGTCTTTTTAGGATGGAAAAAACAGGAGGCCAACACCTGTTGCCTTTGAGAGATGGGACCCCAACTGACCTTGAAAAGTTTTCTAATTTTCTCTGTTTCAAAATTTTCTGTAATGAGTCTGTCTGTGATGTGCTTTCCCTCCCCCATCCCAAATTAGTGTTTGCTGAGGCAGAGGTGACAAAAGAGTGACAGGAGGCTGTTTTAGTGATTCTCCATCAAGGGATTCTTCTCTGACCCTGGACCAAAGCAGCCATGATCACCTGGAACTTGCCTGTGATGCCCTGGAGGGTGAGTTCAAACTGACACACAGCTGGTCTCTGTATCCATAGCGTCTGAGAGAGTGGCTCTGGGATGCAGCCTGAAAACGTATATTTCTACAAAGTTATTTGGTGCTGCTGCTGCTGCTGCTGCTATCAGGACAGCTCTTTGAGAATCACTAGCCTATGGCACAGAGAAGGCAATGGCACCCCACTCCAGTACTCTTGCCTGGAAAATCCTATGGACGGTGGACCCTGGTAGGCTGCAGTCCATAGGGTCGCTAAGAGTTGGACACGACTGAGCGACTTCACTTTCACTTTTCACTTTCATGCATTGGAGAAGGAAATGGCAACCCACTCCAGTGTTCTTGCCTGGAGAATCCCAGGGATGGGGGAGCCTGGTGGGCTTCCATCTATGGGGTCGCACAGAGTTGGACACGACTGAAGCGACTTAGCAGCAGCAGCAACAGCAGCCTATGTCAACCCACTCCAGTGTTCTTGCCTGGAGAATCTCAGGGATGGTAGAGCCTGGTGGGCTGCTGTCTCTGGGGTTGCACAGAGTCAGACACGACTGAAGCGACTTAGCAGCAGCAGCAGCAGCAGCCTAATAGGAGGGCTTCCCAGATGGCTCAGTGGTAAAGAATCTGCCTGCCAATTCAGGAAACAGAGGTTCAATCCCTGCATCAGTGAGATCCCCTGGAGAAGGGACTGGCAAACCACTCCAGTATTCTTGCCTGGAGAATCCCATGGACAGAGGAGCCTGGCGGGTTACAGTCCATGAGGTTGCAAAGAGTCAGACATGACTGAGCAGCAAACACACACACATCTCCCCATACAAACATACACACACCACACTTATTAAATACGGACCAACTTCTGTCTTTCTTAATAATTCTCAGATTAGACTCCTCCTCTGATCCTCTCTATACAGAGTAAGGCCCAGAAGATGTCAATTATGATGTGATCACTCTTAACTGACTGAGGGATGTCTAGCAAGGAGGCAAGCTGTGAACAAGAAGACGATGCATTGGATCCACAAGGCGAGAGACAAGTTAAATCAGGAGCCAGAGGAAAGACACCAGCAAACAGAAATCCCATCCATCACAGGGTACTTGAGACCCCGGGGTGTGCAGGGAGAAAGTGAAGCATGAACACTGAGTTCCACTGGCCTGCAATGGATGTTGTCCAATATGTCCGTTGGTTCCAGAGGACTCTCTTCCTAAAGCCAAGTCTGGGAATGCCCAGGGTCAGGTCTTCCTGACATCACTTGGTGTTACCTATCTACTTCTTCCTCTGGCTTAGTGACAAGAGAGCTGCCCTGGAGCGCCACGTGATTTATCACTCTAGGATGTGTGTATATAATGTCTGTCATTCAACATATATTCCTGTGTCCATGGGATTCTCCGGGCAAGCATACTGCAGTGGGTTACCATTCCCTTCTCCAGGGGATCTTCCCAACACACGGGTTGAACCTGGGTCTCCTGCATTGCAGACAGATTCTTTACTGTCTGAGCCACCAGGAAAGCCCATACACACATATACACACATTTTATTAATATGTTAGTGAATAAAAGAATAATTGTTCTTATTATGAAGGATCTCTAATCTTTTCTATCAGGCTTTAAATTGACTCAGGAAATATTATACTGGAAAAAAATATATTATGTTGGTCTTCAGATCAGATCAGACCAGATCAGTCACTCAGTCGTGTCCGACTCTTTGCGACCCCATGAATCGCAGCACGCCAGGCCTCCCTGTCCATCACCAACTCCCGGAGTTCACTCAGACTCACATCCATCGAGTCAGTGATGCCATCCAGCCATCTTATCCTCTGTCGTCCGCTTCTCCTCCTGCCCCCAGTCCCTCCCAGCATCAGAGTCTTTTCCAATGAGTCAACTCTTCACATGAGGTGGCCGAAGTACTGGAGTTTCAGCTTTAGCATCATTCCCTCCAAAGAAATCCCAGAGCTGATCTCCTTCAGAATGGACTGGTTAGATCTCCTTGCAGTCCAAGGGACTCTCAAGAGCCTTCTCCAACATCACAGTTCAAAAGCATCAATTCTTCAGCGCTCAGCCTTCTTGACAGTCCAACTCTCACATCCATACATGATCACAGGAAAAACCATAGCCTTGACTAGACGAAACTTTGTTGGCAAATTCCCGTAAAATAATGAAATGTAGAATATAAGTATTTTGATAATGGATATGATTTCTAACTAATTCAAGTGCATGCATCTGATATTGAATCGTCATATCTCAAGGACCATCTGTGACTGTTTGTGTTTACACAAAGCCGATTACTCAGGACAGAACCCACCATTTGCAGTCAATTTGGCCTCAAGCACTCTGATAAAGCAGTAACGAGGAGTGATGAAGGAGCCTCAGAAGATGCATGGAGATTTAGAAGCTTCTGTTCAGCAGCTAAGGGCTCATGCTGGGGTTTGTTCCTTTTACCTCCAGAAGTGATTTGAAGTATTACTGAGACCATACCCCCATAAGATAGTTTCAAAAGCAGAGCTGATGACTTGTACATGATAATTATTGCAGTGACTACTGGAGTACAGTGAGTTTGAGTACTGGAACAGATTCAGTTTTGCAGCTCGGCTGTTGCCTGGTTTGATCGCGGAATAAAGTGGGAATGTTGGTGAAAGTCAGGGATGAGGTCATTGTTCTCCTGTTATCTCTCATCCAATTTTGTAATGAAGCCTCATGCATTCATTCAGATTCTTAGTAATGCCATTGTCATTATTACCTCTTGAATAGCATTGAAAGCAATGTGGTTTGCCCAAGTCTAATGATTATGATCTCTCTGGCTTTGTTTCTAAATACAGTACTATACAATCTGCAGGTGGTTGCAGATGGTGAAGCCTTGTGGTGAGGACAGATACCTGGATTCAAATCTAGCTCTGCCCCTTTCTGGCTAGATGAGGTGTGCAGCCCCCTCCCTAAGTCTGAACAACACACCTCCACTGAGAGCCCCAAGTTCCTCCTCATCCTTTGGACTGAACTCAAGGGTGTTACCTCTCCACACCTTCTCTTGGTGCCCCAGCGCTCTCCACACAACCTTTTTTCCTTCTTTAACTTAAGCACTTGCACACTGGCCAGGGATGCCTCCGAATGTCCTACAACTTGGTTTTGTTTGATGGTTTTTCTCACAGTTAAACTGGGGTTATGTATTTTTGGGAAGAACACTGAGTAGGTGAAGTGAAGTACTTTTGTGGTGAAGTCATATCCATATGACATCAGAAGGAGGGCAAGAGAAGGGGCAACAGAGGATGAGATGCTTGGATGGCATCATCGACCCAATGGACAAGGGTTTGAGCAAACTCCAGGAGACAGTGAAGGACAGGGAAGCCTGGCGCGCTACAGTGCATGGGGTTGCAAAGAGTTGGACATGACTGAGCGACTGAACAATGACAGCATATCCATATGACAGCACTGATGATGTAAACAATGAGTTGGCTAAGGCGGTGTATGTCAGATTTCTCCACTGTGAAGTTCCCACTTTCCTTTTCCCTTCTCTAGTCTTTGGAAGTGAGTCAGGCCATGATCAAAAGGGAAAAGGACAGGGATTAAGCTCTCCCTCCTGGAGTGGGAGGTATCTAAATAAACTATCCAGAATTCTCTAAGGAAAAGTTTGACCTTAAATTTTTAATTTCTAAAAATATTGATGTACTCTTCTTTTGCTGCTTCTAAAGCTGCATCTTCTTGCACAATCATCTTGAGTCTTTTTGAGAATACTTATTAGCCTGTTTCTACTCTCTTCTGCTCCCTTAATTATTCCCAAGTCTTCTGCAATTCCCTCTTCATCTATATGACAGAGATTTAGGTCAATGATTTTAGTTATTGGGCTGGGTTTTCTTTGCCGTTGTGTAGAAACTTTTCCCCCAGAAGCCAGAACAAGGTTAAGTGTAGTTTCTGTTTAGGGTAGTAGCTCATGACAAGGGGAACACTGGTGGCCAGTCAGGACTTTCAAAGTTACCAGATTAAGGTAAAGAATCTGCTTGCAATGCAGGAGACATGGGTTCAACCCCTGGGTCAGGAAGATTCCCCTGGAGAAGGGCATGGCAAACCACTCCAATATTCTTGCCTGGGAAATCCCATGGATAGAGGATCCTGGCAGGCTACCGTCCATAGAGTTGCAAAGAGTCAGACATGACTGAGCGACTAACACTCACTTTTCACTTTGGAGGAAGGTGGGGATTTCCAGGAAACGTCACTCGCATCTAGAGTTCCCTTGGTTTAACATTATGTCCCTGTCTTCCATTCCTTTCCATCACATTCAGTGGGAAAGCCTGAGCTCCCTCCATCTCTGTTGCTATATTTTTGTTTTTCAGTCTCTCATCCTCTTGGCCTTCACATCAGTTCCTCATTTGTTTTTAAAAGCTCTTCTCTGGCATTTGTTCTGAGTGTAAAAGTCATAGTCGGCAATTAGGAAGGGAGGACAGGCAACCAGAAACTACCCTGATCCTTTCCCAAGGCTCTGCTCTTGGTATTTTTCTGCTGTCAGATTGGTTCTCCTCAGGGTCCCCATTTGTAAGAAATGGACCCACCTCTAGCACTTTGACTTATGAATTTCACAGCCCTACTCTCTTAACAGATGTGAATGTCTTTGTATTTTTGTGAATCCCTCATACTTTCTATTCTGCTAAAACAGTTCTTTTTTTTTTGAGTAGTTTCATGGTGTGACATCGAGCAGAGTGTGCATTGTAGTATGGCTATGTATGAGCTTCCCAGGTGGCGTTAGTGGTAAAGAACCCACCTGGCAATGCAGGAGATATAAGAGATGTGGGTCGATCCCTGGGTCGGGAAGATCCCCTGGAGGAGGGCATGGCAACCCACTCCAGTATTCTTGCCTGGAGAATCTCCATGGACAGAGGAGCCTGGCGGGCTACAGTCCATGGGGTCACACAGTGTGGACACCACTGAAGCAACTTAGCACGCATGCACACATAACTATGTATGACAGTGTGTACATGTCTATCACACATATACATATACACACATTTGTGAGTGCACTGACTATTCTAACCTGTCAACATGTTTTGTGCATGCGTGTGTGTGCAGTCACTTAGCGGTGTCTAACTCTTTTGAGACCCCATGGACTGTAGCCTACCAGGCTCCTCTGTCTGTGGGATTATCCCAGCAACAGTACTGGAGTGGGTTGCCATTTCCTTCTCCAGATGACTTGTGAAAGGAGGATATTTAGATGTGGTTGCATTATTTGCAGTCTTGGACTAGAAATCCGTTGAGGTGTGGAAACAAGTCTGCATCATAGACAAAAATGCAAATGTCACATCTGAACAACTTAGCTCTGCATTGAAGGAGTTGCTGCCAAGGCCAGTAGGCACCTGCACTGAGAGAAGGTATTTCATGTAGTCGGATAACCTTGGGCATGTAGGTGTTCCATTCACATGAATTTGCTGGCAGACTTTTAAAAATGTCTTTTTCCAAGGATCATGTGAATTTACCCTAATAGGCATTCTTCCCAAATCCATGTCTTCATCCTTCCACATCCTTACCCACATCCTTAAGTGAAAGGAATCATCGATATAAAAGTGATCCCTGTCTTGAAGTCAAGGTCAGAATAAATGTGGGATTTTAAATAATAATAAGGCAGCAGAAAATCTGCACACAAAGGAATGAAAAGCCACGTTTATTAATGCACCAAAGAGGACTTGTTTGGTGAAGGAGTTGTTATGTCAGGGTCACCATGGTTATTACTTTTAGATGGGGAGGGACTAATTTCATTTCAGGAAATAAACCTAATAATTGTGCTTTGCTTTATTTGTGTTCACTTTATTTGTAATGATTTCCTAGGCATGTGCAAGTGTAGATTTCATTAGGTCCAATAGCAGCATTTGTCTCACCTTAATAATACAACAGTAAGTTGTTTATATTTAAATATGGTCCTGTGAAGAAACCCATAATTGTTATTGCCCATAAAGGCAAGTGAAAACGGTAAAACAGAAGTAGGACTTATTGATCTCTTATAACCAAAAGCAGAATACATTACTTTAAGAGGCTCCAGCAGAGCAATGCCTGATACAAAGCCACTGTATGTTAGATTCCCACTCTGAGTGTACTTTGTATGTCTTCTTTCTGAGAAACATCTAGAAAAAGAATTTCAATTCTGTGTATGTTGAGAGCTATTGATTTCACAGTATCTTGAAGGCAATACATTATGATTTCCAAAATTTTATTTTCAGGCCTGGGCTTAAGGCCTATGTTCTTACTAATTTCATTATTCTTTCTGATAGAAATAAGTTTTTGAGGTAATATTTGTGCAATTCTAAAAGTATTAAAGGAGAGAGAAAATTAAAACCAAAGAGGAAGGGCACAATAATGTACAATAGGAGAATTTCACGATTTTTAAATTTCTAGTAGAAACTGGGTTATTCTTTTTGCGTGCCAAGAGTTTTTGCAGCTCCAAAAATCGTGGGAATTTAGTTCACCAGAATCACTTTACTTCACTAGAGTTTTTTCATTAAAACTGTTAAATCATCAACTCACCATATTCCACAGTGTAAAATTTATATGTGATCTGAAGAGTCTTGAGGGCTTCCCCAGTGGTTCAGTGATAAAGAATCCACCCGCCAATATAGGAGATGCAAAAGACTCGGATTTGATCCATGGGTCCAAAAAATCCCCTGGAGGAGGAAATGGCAACCCACTCAACTATTCCTGCCTGGAAAATCCTAGGGACAGAGAAGCCTGGTGGACTATGGTCCATGGGTCACAAAGAGTCAGACATGACTGATGAACTGAGCATGCAAGAGAAAACCTACATGTACACTCAGAGACAGGGACCCTCTTAGGGCTCAGAAATCAGCTGAGAGTTTTCCTAAACAAAGAGCATGAAACAGAGCTCTGAAGGTTGTATAGATGCTGAAAGCTGTCAGTCCCTGGAGGTGAATAGCAAACAGATGTCAAATATCCCAAGGGAGTGTTTACAGACTTCAGAACATGCTCCAGATGTAATTTCTGGCCTCCGTGGAAATCTTACCCTGAAATTTTACCTTCTACCCCTTAGGCATGTCCAATGGCTTGATTATGTGTAGTCCCAATCCTTAACTAACCTCTATCTAAATCTGTGCCCTAGGCATCACAAAAGGAAACATGCTAATGAGCATGCAACCCAAAAGGGAACCCCAGCCTGATTTTCTGTGATTCTTTCTCATGAAACTGCATCTGGAGTAGTCTGGTAAGAAGAGATAGTTTTGCTATTGTACACACACACAGAAGTCGCTCAGTCATGTCTGACTCTTTGCGACCCCATGGATTGTAGCCCACCAGGCTCCTCGGTCCATGGGATTTTCCAGGCATGAATACTGGAGTGGGTTGCCATTTCAAGAAGCTTGAATGGTGAGTTTCTGCCTTGTCGAAAATAAGGAACCAGAATCATAGGCTTAGCTATTCTATTGCAAGAATCTTCTAATGTTTGTTTGTAGAAGGCTGATTGAAAACTCTGGGCTTCCCAGGTGGCACTCCTGGTAAAGAACCTGCCTGCCAATGCAGGAGATGTAAGAGACACAGGTTCAATCCCTGGGATGACAGATTGGGATGATCACCAGGAGGAGGGCGCCCACTCCACTATTCTTAACTGAGAATCCCATGGATAAAGGAGCCTGGTGGGCTAAAGTCCATGGGGTTTCACAGAGTCGAACATGACTGAAGCGACCTAGCACACAACTGAAAACTTTAAGCTGTGGATTGAACTTCAATTGGGGTAATTAATATTTTCTTCTACCTTTTTTGGTCAGTGTTATCAGCTTTCCTTGTTTCCAGGTAATATGCATTTCTTGGAGAGTTTTTCTTTTTTGAAGTGTTCAGTTCAGTTCAATTCAGTCACTCAGTCATGTCTGACTCTTTGCGACCCCATGAATCGCAGCATGCTAGGCCTCCCTGTCCATCACCAACTCCCGGAGTTCACTCAAACTCATGTCCATCAAGTCAGTGATGCCATCCAGCCATCTCATCCTCTGTCGTCCCCTTCTCCTCCTGCCCCCAATCCCTCGCAGCATCAGAGTCTTTTCCAATGAGTCAACTCTTCACATGAGGTGGCCAAAGTACTGGAGTTTCAGCTTTAGCATCAGTCCTTCCAAAGAAATCCCAGGGCTGATCTCCTTCAGAATGGACTGGTTGGATCTCCTTGCAGTCCAAGGGACTCTCAAGAGTCTTCTCCAACACTGATGCTCATTACTAAGACAAAGTATGACGCAAAGTGACACATGGCTGAGTAGCAGGATGTGCACTCATTTTCTCCTGCAAGAACTCCAAAATTACAACTTGCTGCTAAACAGCCATCGACAGGAGAATGTTGGATCCCACCAGAAAAAGATACATTTCCAAGGGCAAAGGAAAAGCCCCAGAAGATGGTAGGAGGGGCAAAATCATGTTTAGAAACAAACCCCATAACTGCCAGAGACGCTCAGAGGGCTCAAACAAACCTTGTGCCCACCAGGACCCAGAGACCCCACAGAGACTGAGCCAGAACTGTGTTTGGGTGCTTCTTGAGGAGGTACGGGTCAGCAGTGCACTGCTGCAGGGACGGGGCTCTGGGTACAGCAGACCTGGGTATGGCATAAGCCCTCTTGGAGGAGGTTGTCATTAACCCCACCATAGAGCTGCCAGAACTTACACAGGACTGGGAAACAGACTCTTGGAGGGCACAAACAAATCTTCTGTACACCAGGACTGAGGAGAAAGGAGCAGTGACCCCACAAGAGACTGTCCTGGACTTGCCCATGAGGGTCCAGGAGTCTCCAACACAGGCATGGGTAGGCAGGGGTCTGCTGCAGGGTTGGGGGCACTGAGTGTAGCAGTGCTGCATGGGACTTTTTGAAGGAGGCCACCATTAACTTCATTACCTCCACCAAAGTTTGGCTTCAGGTCAAACAACGGGGAGGGAACACAGCCCTCCCCATCAACAGAAAATTGGATTAAAGATTTACTGAACATGGCTCCACCCATCAGAACAAGATCCAGTTTCCCCAACAGTCAGTCTCCTCCATCAGGAAGCTTCCATAAGACTCTTATCCTTCTCTATCAGAGGGCAGACAGAATGAAAGCAATCACAAAAAAACTAACCAATCTGATCACATGGACCACAGCCTTGTCTAACTCCAAGAAACCATGAGTCATGCTGTGTAGGGCCACCCAAGACGGACAGGTCATGATGGAGAGTTCTGACAAAATGTGGTCCACTGGCGATGGGACTAGCAAACCACTTCAGTATTCCTGCCTTCAGAATCCCATGAACAGTATGAAAAGTCAAAATGATAGGATACTGAAAGATGAACTCCCCAGGTCAGTAGGTGTCCAATATGCTACTGGAGATCAGTGGAGAAATAACTCCAGAAAGAATGAAGAGATGGAGCCAAAGCAAAAACAACACGCAGTTGTGGATGTGACAGGTGATGGAAGGAAAGTCCAATGCTGTAAAGAGCAATATTGCATAGAAACCTGGAATGTTAGGTCCATGAATCAAGGCAAATTGGAAGAGGTCAAACAGGAGATGGCAAGAGTGAACATTGACATTTTAGGAATCAGTGAACTAGACTGGACTGGAATGGGTGAATTTAACTTAGATGGCCATTATATCTACTACTGTGGGCAAGAATCCCTTAGAAGAAATGGATTAGCCATCATAGTCAACAAAAGAGTCTGAAATATAGTACTTGGACGCAATCTCAAAAATGACAGAATGGTCTTTGTTTCCAAGGCAAACCATTCAATATCACAGTAATCCAAGTGTGTGCCCTGACCAGTAATGAAGAAGCTGAAGTTGAATGGTTCTATGACCTTCTAGAACTAACACCAAAAAAAAGATGTCCTTTTCATTATAGGGGACTGGAATGCAAAAGTAGGAAGTCAAGAGATACCTGGAGTAATAGGCACATTTGGCCTTGGAGTACAAAACAAAGCAGGCCAAAGTCTAACAGAGTTTTGCCAAGAGAATGCACTGGTCATAGCAAACACCCTCTTCCAACAACCCAAGAGAAGACTCTACACATGGACATCACCAGATGGTCAGTATCGAAATTAGACTGATTATATTCTTTGCAGCTGAAGATGGAGAAACTCTATACAGTCAGCAAAAGCAAGACCAGGAGCTGACTATGGCTCAGATCATGAACTCCTTATTGCCAAATTTAGACTTAAATTGAAGAAAGTAGGGAAAACCACTGGACCATTCAGGTATGACCTAAATCATATCCCTTACGA
Source organism: Bos indicus x Bos taurus (assembly GCF_003369695.1). Lineage (NCBI taxonomy): Eukaryota > Metazoa > Chordata > Mammalia > Artiodactyla > Bovidae > Bos > Bos indicus x Bos taurus. The sequence continues at coordinate 8,049,363 of NC_040086.1, read as the reverse complement.
TTATATAGTGGAAGTGACAAACAGATTCAGGGGATTAGATCTGATAACAGAGTGCCTGAAGAACTGTGAACAGAGGTTCATGACATTGTACAAGAGACAGGGATCAAGACCATTCACAAGCAAAAGAAACGCAAAAAGGCAAAATGGTTGTCTGAGGAGGTCTTATAAATAGCTGGGAAAAGAAAAGACATGAAAGGCAAAGGACAAAAGGAAAGATATATCCATTTGAATGCAGAGTTCCAAAGAATAGCAAGGAGAGATAAGAAAGCCTTCCTCAGTGATCAATGCAAAGAAATAGAGGAAAACAAAAATGGGAAAGACTAAAGATCTCCTCAAGAAAATTAGAGATAACAAGGGAACATTTCACATAAAGGTGGGCACAATAAAGGACAGAAATGGTATGACCTGAACAGAAGCAGAAGATATTAAAAAGAGGTGGCATGAATACACAGAAGATCTTCATGACCCAGAATAACCATGATGGTGTGATCACTCACCTAGAGCCTGACATCCTGGAATGTGAAGTCAAGTGGGCCTTAGGCCTCACTACGAACAAAGCTAGTGGAGGGGATGGAATTCCAGTTGAGCTATTTCAAATCCTAAAAGATGATGCTGTGAAAGTGCTGCACTCAATATGCCAGCAAATTTGGAAAACTCAGCAGTGGCCACAGGACTGGAAAAGGTCCGTTTTCATTCCAATCCCAAAGAAAGGCAATGCCAAAGAATGTTCAAACTACCACACAGTTGCACTCATCTCACAAGCTAGCAAAGTAATGCTCAAAATTCTCCAGGCCAGGCTTCAACTGTGTGTGAACTGTGAACTCCCAGATGCTCAAGCTGGGTTTAGAAAAGGCAGCGGCACTAGAGATCAAATTGCCAACATCCGTTGGATCACCAAAAAAGCACAAGAGTTCCAGAAAAACATCTGCTTCTGCTCTATGGATTATGCCAAAGCATTTGACTGTGTGGATCACAACAAACTGGAAAATTCTGAAAGAGATGGGAATACCAGATCACCTTACCTGCCTCCTGAGAATTCTGTATGCAGGTCAAGAAGGAACAGTTAGAACTGGACATGGGACAACAGAGGGAAAGGAGTACATCAAGGCTGTATGTTGCCACCCTGCTTATTTAACTTATGTACAGATTACATCATGAGAAATGCTGGGCTGCATGAAGCACAACCTGGAATCAAGATTGCCAGGAGAAATATCAATAACCTCAGATATGCAGTTACCACCATCCTTGTGGCAGAAAGCAAAGAAGAACTAAAAAGCCTCTTGATGAAAGTGAAAGAGGAGAGTGAAAAAGTTGGCTTAAAACTCAATATTCAATAAACTAAGGTCATGGCATCCGGTCCCATCACTTCATGCAAATAGATGGGGAAGCAGTGGAAACAGTGACAGACTTCATTTTGGGGGGCTTCAAAATCACTGCAGATGGTGACTGCAGCCATGAAATTAAGACGCTTACTCCTTGGAAGAAAAGTTATGACCAACCTAGTCAGCATATTAAAAAGCAGAGACATTACTTTTCCAACAAAGGTCCATCTAGTCAAAGCTATGGTTTTTCCAGTAGTCATGTATGGATGTGAGATTTGAACTATAAAGAAAGCTAAGCACCGAAGAATTGATGCTTTTGAATTATAGTGTTTGAGAAGACTCTTGAGAGTCCCTTGGATTACAAGGAGATCCAACCAGTCCATCCTAAAGGAAATCAGTCCTGAATTTTCATTGGAAGGACTGATGCTGAAGCTGAAACTGCAATACCCTGGCCACCTAAGCAAAGAGCTGAGTCACTGGAAAAGACCCTGATGCTGGGAAAGATTGAAGGCAGGAGAAGGGGTCGATGGAGGATGAGATATTTGGATGGCATCCCTGACTCGATGAACGTAAGTTTGAATAAGCCACGGGAGTTCGTGATGGACAAGGAACCCTGGCATGCTTGGGATTGCAAAGAATCAGACACGACTGAGCAACTGAAAGGAAAGGAACTAAGACAAAGTATATGTACCTACAATGTTAGTACAGGCTTAGAACTAATGATATGAGACAGATGTAGGAAGATGCAGATAGCTTTGGGAACATTTGGATAAGCTTATGAGCAGTGAGATAGTCTCATGAATAGTTGGGTAGCTTAGAAATGGTAGGATAGCATTAGGAACTCTGGTTTAACCTTAAGAATATTTGGATAGGCTTAGAAATGGTGAGATAGTTTGGGGAACAGTGGAATAGCCTTAGAAACTTTGGCATAACCTTAGGAACATTAGAATAGGCATAGCCAACTGAGCGTGAAAGATTAACCGTTTACTGAACCAATGTGGTCAAGAGAATCAACAATTGTAATGTGGTTTGACCCTTCTTTGTAATGAAGTTGGACACTTTGCAAAAGGGAATTCTTTCTTCCAAATTTATTAGACACACTCCCACAGTACATGTTGGGAGTTAGGTGATGAAACAAATTGATTTATTTAGATTAGCATCTTCACTGTTCAGTTGTTATTACTAGACATAACCAGATTAATGGTAATAAAGAATAGTTGATAAGAGATGATGCAGAAGGAAAAGTTGAAACTGTGTGCTAGCTTTTCATGTATTATGTAATCTTCACAGCAAAATTAACAAGTATCACTTGACCCATCTCAATAATAAGGAAATAAAAATTAAAGGTAAGCAACTTACTGCCTGTTGCAAAGGTAGAAAGAAAAGAGGCAGGGCCAGTCTTTCTTATCCCCAGACTTACAGTCATAACTCCTGTGGGAGCTAGGAGTAAAAGCGACTAACCTTTCTCCTAGGCAAGTAAAAGTAAGCGTGCTGTGATTAGTTGCTCAGTTGTATCCAACTCTCTGCAACCCCGTGGACTGTAGCCTGCCAGGCTCCTCTGTCCATGGGGATTCTCCAGGTGAGAACACGGAGTGGGTTGCCATGCCCTCTTCCAGGGGATCTTCCCAACCCAGGGATTGAATTGAGGTCTCCCACATTGCAGACAGATTCTTTACCATTTGAGCCACCAGGGAAGCAAAAAAATGTAAGGGGGAGAAAGCTAAATACGAAGCAAAACAAAGAAATAAATGAAGCTGACACACTTAAGCATCCCCTGGGAAGAAAGTAAAACTGTACTCACACATATCACTGTGTAAAAATAAACTCTAGATTAATTAAAGCCTCTTCTATAATAAAAGTTAAAAAAACCTGAAAATCCTTGTGAGAAAAGCCACGGGAATATTTGCACAATCAAGAGCATAAATGGGTGGGAAGTACTTTCTAATTAAAGCTGAAAGCTCAAAGCTACCTACACAAGGTGTTTCTCTGTCAAAATTATATAGAAAAGATAAATAATAGGTTTTGCAAAATTACAGAGAAAAGCAAAGGCTAATATAAATACTTCATTCTTTTTTTAATTTATTTTTTGATTGGAGGAAAATAGCTTTACAGTGGTGTGTTGGTTTCTGCCATACAACAATGCAAATGGGCCATCAGTTCAGTTCAGTTCAGTCACTCAGTCGTGTCCGACTCTTCGAGACCCCATGAATTGCAGCACGCCAGGCCTCCCTGTCCATCACCAACTCCAGGAGTTCACTCAAACTCACGTCCATCGAGTCGGTAATGCCATCCAGCCATCTCATCCTCTGTCATCAACTTTTCCTCCTGCCCCCAGTCCCTCCCAGCATCAGAGTCTTTTCCAATGAGTCAACTCTTCGCATGAGGTGGCCAAAGTACTGCAGTTTCAGATTTAGCATCATTCCTTCCAAAGAAATCCCAGGGCTGATCTCCTTTAGAATGGACTGGTTGGATCTCCTTGCAGTCCAAGGAACTCTCAGGAGTCTTCTTCAACACCACAGTTCAAAAGCATCAATTCATCGGTGCTCAGCTTTCTTCACAGTCCAACTCTCACATCCATACATGACCACAGGAAAAACCATAGCCTTGACTAGATGGTCCTTTGTTGGCAAAGTAATGTCTCTGCTTTTCAATATGCTATCTAGGTTGGCCATAACTTTTCTTCCAAGGAGTAAGCATCTTTTAATTTCATGGCTGCAGTCACCATCACCAGTGATTTTGGAGCCCAAAAAAATAAAGTCTGACACTATTTCCACTGTTTTCCCATCTATTTCACATGAAGTGATGGGACCAGATGCCATGATCTTCATTTTCTGAATGTTGAGCTTTAAGCCAACTTTTTCACTCTCCTCTTTCATCAGGAGGCTTTTTAGTTCCTCTTAACTGTCTGCCATAAGGGTGGTGTCATCTGCATATCTGAGGTTATTGATGTTTCTCCTGGCAATCTTGATTCCAGCTTGTGCTTCTTCCAGCCCAGCGTTTCTCATCATGTACTCTGCATATAAGTTGAATAAGCAGGGTGACAATATACAGCCTTGACATACTCCTTTTCCTATTTGGAACCAGTCTGTTGTTCCATGTCCAGTTCTAACTGTTGCTTCCTGACCTGCATATAGGTTTCTCAAGAGGCAGGTCAGGTGGTCTGGTATTCCCATCTCTTTCAGGATTTTCCACAGTTTATTGTGATCCACGCAGTCAAAGGCTTTGGCATAGTCAATAAAGCAGAAATAGATGTTTTTCTGGAACTCTCTTGCTTTTTCAATGATCCAGCAGATGTTGGCAATTTGATCTCTGGTTCCTCTGCCTTTTCTAAAACCAGCTTGAACATCTGGAAGTTCACGATTCACGTATTGCTGAAGCCTGGCTTGGAGAATTTTGAGCATTACTTTACTAGCATGTGAGATGAGTGCAATTGTGCAGTAGTTTGAGCATTCTTTGGCATTGCCTTTCTTTGGGATTGGAAGGAAAACTGACCTTTTCCAGTCCTGTGGCCACTGCTGAGTTTTCCAACTTTCCTGGCATATTGAGTGCAGCACTTTCACAGCATCATCTTTGAGGATTTGGAATAGCTCAACTGAAATGACATCACCTCCACTAGCTTTGTTCATAGTGATGCTTTCTAAGGCCCACTTGACTTCACATTCCAGGTTGTCTGGCTTTAGTTGAGTGATCACACCATCGTGATTATCTGGATCGTGAAGATCTTTGTACAGTTCTTCTGTGTATTCTTGCCACCTCTTCTGAATATCTTCTGCTTCTGTTAGGTCCATACCATTTCTGTCCTTTATCGAGCCCATCTTTGCATGAAATATTCCCTTGGTATCTCAAATTTTCTTGAAGAGAACTCTAGTCTTTCCTATTCTGTTGTTTTCCTCTATTTCTTTGCATTGATCGCTGAGGAAGGCTTTCTTATCTCTCCTTGCTATTCTTTGGAACTCTGCATTCAGATGCTTATATCTTTCCTCCATTCCTTTGCTTTTCACTTCTCTTCTTTTCACAGCTATTTGTAAGGCCTCCCCAGACAGCCATTTTGCTTTTTTGCATTTCTTTTCCACCAGGATGGTCTTGATCCCTGTGTCCTGTACAACGTCACGAACCTCAGTCCATAGTTCTTCAGGCACTATCTATCAGATCTGGTCCCTTAAGTCTATTTCTCACTTCCACTGTATAATCATAAGGGATTTGATTTAGGTCACACCTGAATGGTCTAGTGGTATGGCGAATCAGCCATAATTATACATATATCCCCTCCTTCTTCAGCCTCACTCCCCTCCTCCCACACCATCCCTTTAGGTCATCACAGAACACCATCCTAGGCTCCCTGTGTTATACAGCAACTTCTCACCAGCCATCTATTTTACACACGATAATGTATATATGTCAATGCCACTCTCTCCATTCATCCCAGTCTCTCCTTCCCCTGCTGTGTTCACAACTCTGTTCTCTATATATGAGTCTCCATTCTGTCCATGCAAATAGATTCATCAATAACATTTTTCTAGATTCCATATATATGCATTAATATGTGATTTTTTTTCCCCTTTCTGACTTATATCATTCTGTGTAACAAGCTCTGGGTTCATCCACCCCACTAGAATGGGCTCAAATTCATTTATGGCTGAGTAATATGCCACTGTGTATACATAGCACATCTTCTTTATCCATTCATCTGTAGATGGACATCTAGGTTGCTTCCATGTCCTGGGTATTGTAAATAGTGCTGCTATGAACATTGAGGTGCCTGTGTCTTTTAGAATTGTGACTTTTTCAGGGTATATGCCCAGTAGTGGGATGGCTGGATCATTATGGTATTAGAACACTTCCTAACACAATACACATAAATAAACTTAAAATGGATTAAAGATTTAAATGTAAGGTTAGAAACTATAAAGCTCTTAGAGAAAAACATAGGAACTACCCTCTTTGACATGAAACACAAGATCCTCTTTAAGCCACCTCCTAGAGTAATGGAAATAAAGCTAAGCAAATGGGACCTAATTGAACTTCAAAGCTTCCTACAGCAAAGGAAATAATAAACAAGATTAAAAGACTACCCTCAGAATGGAAGAAAATAATTGCAAAAGAAATAACTGGACAAAGGATTAAACTTCAAAATATATAAGCAGCTCATACAGCTCTGAATCAGAAAAAGGAAACAACTCAATAAAAAAATGGGCACGAGACCTAAACAGACATTTCCCCAAAGACACACAGACGGTCAATAAACACTTGAAAAGCTGCTCAACATCACCAATTACTGGAGAAATGCAAATCAAAACTGCAATGAGGTATCACCTCACAACAATCAGAATGATGATTATTAAAAAAAAAATCTATAAACAATAAAAGCTAGAGAGGATGTGGAGGAAAGGGAATCTGCTACCTTGTTGGTGGGAATGCAAACTGATACAGCCATTATGGAGAACAGTGTGGAGATTCCTTAAAAAACTAGGCATAATACTCAGTTCTTAATATAAAAACAAAGGCTGCTACTGCTGCTAAGTCACTTTAGTTGTGTCCGACTCTGTGCGACCCCATAGATGGCAGCCCACCAGGCTCTGCTATCCCTGGGATTCTCCAGGCAAGAACACTGGAGTGGGTTGCCATTTCCTTCTCCAATGCATGAAAGTGAAAAGTGAAAGTGAAGTTGCTTAGTCATGTCTGACTCTTAGCGACCCCATGGACACCCAACAGCAACCCAATAGAAAAAACAGCCAAGGATGCATATTATGCAACACAAGAATAAGCCCATATTTATATGCGTGGACTGCAAAGAGATCCAACGAGTCAATCCTAAAGGAAATCAGTCCTGAATATCCATTGGAAGAACTGATGCTGAAGTTGAAACTCCAATACTTTAGCCACCTAACGCAAAGAACTGACTCAGTTGAAAAGACCTGGATGCTGGGAAAGATTAAAAGTGGAAGGAGAAGGAGATGAGGACAGAGGATGGGATGGTTGGATGGCATCACCAACTCGATGGACATGAGTTTGAGTAAGCTCCAGGAGTTGGTGATGGACAGGGAGGCCTGGCGTGTTGCAGTTCATGGGGTCGCAAAGAATCAGACACGACTGGGCTACTGAACTGAACTGAACTCATATGCATGGATCTTCAACGTAACGCAACACACACCATTTTACCCCCTATTAAACAAACAAACAACAAAAAAAGTTACACACCTGAAGTTGATAGTGGATTAAGAAGCATGAAACAGTGCCTATGGAAACTGCAAGTTTTAGAATATTTTGGAAAGCAAAAATCAGTATTAGGAGTCTACTATAGAAACAAAATTCCTTTAAATCAGAAGTTAAATATATATGGTCATCTATTTTACTATTGTTTATGGAATAATTTGTAATATATCAATGGCAAGAATGTTATTTAGAATTAAAAAGAAATAATTAGGAATCAATTATTTTTTGTGAGTGCAGCAAACAATTACAGAGTCTGAAAAGCAAAAATGCTGACCAGTATGTATAATATGATTCAGTTTTATAATGTGTACATGTATCTACACATGTGTATGTATTAAGTAGCCTTATAAACATGGGAACATGAGCAAATGCCTATTAGAGATTCACATTTGCTGCTTGGAGTGATCTGTGCCTAGACTGGTGAGAAAGGAAGAGAAATAGATAAGAGAGAAGCCAAATAATAAAAATTGAATTTAAAAAGAACATAAAAATTATTCAAGCAGAATAGAAGCTTACATGAAAGTGAAAGTCACTCAGTCCTGTCCAACTCTTTGCAACCCCATAGGCTATAGAGTGCATGGAATTCTCCAGGCCAAAATACTGGAGTGGGTAGCCTTTCCCTTCTCCAGGGGATCTTCCCAACCCAGGGATCAAACCCAGGTCTCCCACATTGCAGGCGGATTCTTTACCAGCTGAGCCACAAGGGAAGCCCAAAAGTATACATAAGTTCACCTTTTTATATTTATATAAAATTAGGAACTCCAGAAAATTGCTACTTGTAGCTCATCAATAAGAAAAGTACTTTCTCATCATATAAACCTGTTGTAAATATTCAATTTTAGCCTACCTGTTTTTTCCCCCATCTGTGTTGAAAAAATGCAAATTCTGGCTTTTATGTCTTGTCTTTTTGCCTTCACTAACATTTCTCAATTTTACTAATGGCCTTTCAAGATTTCCTGAGCCACAGTTACTTTGTCTTCTCTAACTTCTTGCATTCTGTCAGGTCTCTGTTATGGCATTTGCCATGATCTGCTTTTTATTTGTCTTACATATGTTTTTTGACATTTTAAAATTTTTAATTATTTTTTAAATTTTATAATATGTATTTTGGGGCCATGCCCCCAAGACATATGGGATCTTAGTTCCTCCATCAAGGATTGAAACCATGGCCTCTGCAGTGGAATGGAGGAGTCTTAACCACTGGATCACCAGGAATTTTCCTGTTTTTTTTTTTAACATTTTTTTTAGGATAAAGATTCATCTATAGGATGAATAGATATAGGATATAGATATAGGATATAGAATAGATAAAGGATATAGATTCATCTATATCACAAAATATCTACTATAAGAATTCTCAGTAGAATTAGGCACTTTGCATATAGTAAAATTATAATAAATTGTCATTCTAATATTCATTAACATATTCAACCAATAAGTATTTTAAGTCAATTATATGCAAAATTCTAGCTATGTATTATGGGTATTATAGATAAAAATATGGAATTTTTGTAAGAAATGTGCCATAAAAATGTCTACTCTTGATTAATTTGATTCTTAAGAACTAAGCCACTCATGATATTAACATGTTTGTTTAAAATTTTATATTTAGTAACTCAGAAAAACATATCAACTATGTAACTACATATGTGTGTATACACAGATGTGTGTAAGAGAACATGAGACAATTTGTATAGTGTTTTATAAATCATGAATATATGTCTTAAAGATTAAAGAGATTTATGTGTGAAGTAGTTGGATCTCTATGGTAGAAATATGCAAGACCAGTTTTGTAAAACCTCATTAAAATCAAAATTCATGGAACCAAAAAAAAAAAAAAGCTTTAATTAGCCAGTTTGGATTTCCCAATATTTTGTTTGATAATATGAGAAATTTTATTTGGCTAGGGAATAGCAGTTGTTTTGAATTATGCACTCTTCTGAATCAAGACGCTGGTTTAATGAGGTGTTAGCTTATGAAGGATTGTTACAAGTTTATAGAGTGTAGAGGATTACCATTAGGTAATGTTCAGTGAAAACTGCAATTTAACAGGCACAAAAACAAAGCATAATTTTGCAAGTGCCTTTCAGAGAAGACTGTCTAATAGTGAGCATATCTAAGTTTATTGTAACTTCAGTTACTCCCAAGTAGCCATGGAAAAAGAGGATGAGATGGAAAATACAGGAGATGATCATTTATTAATACCTGCAAAAGTAATTTCACAAAACAATGATTTGAAAATAAACTTTAGAAAAATCTGGTAAGTTTCTCCTTTAGCTTTTCTTGGTTTAAGGAGTCACTTTTTCACCCTATATACCTGACAATAAACTGTTTGCCTTGTGTCCTCTGAAGAAATAAATGATTTAGTCTCCTCTTCAACTCCTTACCTCCTTACCTTTGAGGAGAGCTGTCAGCTGAGTGTGCAGTGCGCTCAGTCGCTCAGTCGTGTCTGACTCTTTGCGAGCCCATGGACTGTAGCCCTCCAGGCTGCTCTGTTCATTGGATTCTCCAGGCAAGCATACTGGAGTGGTTGCCGCTCCTCCTCCAGGGGATCTTCCCAGTGCAGGGATCGAACTTGTGTCTCCTGCATCTCCTCCATTGTCAGGAGGGTTCTTTACCACTTGTGCCACCTGGGAAGTCCCCAGTGGAATAGAAGGCTCAAATAATACATGCAGCTGCCTTTGTGTCTAATTGTTTGGTAGAGATGACAATGCAAACTAAGGTAAACAAGACCAGCATCAGCATTAACTGCTGGATTTGGGGTACAGATACGCTCAGGTCTAGTTCTCCATTAAAGTGCTTGTCAGACACAGGCAAGATCAGCACAGACAGATGACCTCTGGACAAAGACACCAATCCTGACACCAGAGCTTAGGTCCCAGGAAGGAGGCTGGTGTCATTAACCTGCTGAATAATCTTTTCAGCAATAGCAGTGACTTCTGCTTTGCTGCAAAAGAGGCGCCACCTCTTTCTGCATCATTAACTAAGGACATGCATAGAGGTAAAAAAGATTTCATTTAAGCAGACTGAGGTGAATGAGGAGCAGAGGTTTGAGTGGTTCCTAAATGCCCAACACTCTTCTAAGCAGTTTCTATAAATCATCACATTTAATGTATATTATCCCTGTAGAGCACATGCTACTAATTAACCTGTTTCAGAAATAAGTAAAGTGAGCCACAGACTTTAAGTTCTCTGCTGAAATTAAAAGACGCTTGCTCTTTGGAAGAAAAGCTATGACAAACCTAGACAGCATATTCAAAAGCAGAGATATCACTTTACCGACAAAGTTCAGTATAGTCAACACTGTGGTTTTTCCAGTAGTCATATATAGATGGGAGTTTTGGACCATAAAGAAGGCTGAGTGCCAAAGAATCGATGCCTTTGAACTGTGGTGTTGGAGAAGACTCTTGAGAGTCCCTTGAACTGCAAGGAGATCCAACCAGTCAATCCTAAAGGAAATCAATCCTGAATATTCATTGGGAGGACTGATGCTGAGGTTGAAGCTCCAATAATTTGGCCAACTGATGAGAAGAGCTGACTCATTAGAAAAGACTCTGATGCTGGGAAAGATTTAGGGCAGGAAGAGAAGAGGGCAACAGAGGATAATATGGTTAGATGTCATTACCAACGCAATGGACATGAATTTGAGCAAACTCTAGGAGACAGTGAAGGACAAGGAAGCCTGGCATGCTGCAGTCCATGGAGTTGAAAATGTCAGACACAACTGAGCTACTGAACAATATCAATATGAACACAAACTCAAGTCTCATGGCAAAACTCTGGGGGAAAATCATTTACAGAGCACAGATTTCAGAGTGAGCAAGTGCTGAGTTTAAATCCCACCTTTGGTGAGTACTTGCTGACTTCATATAATTTATATATGACTTTTTATAACTTAAACTCTGTAAATAGTATATGTATCAGTACCGTGGACTTAGCTCTTCCCTGGCAACTCAGTGGTAAAGAATTGACCTGCCAATGCAGGAGAACAGGGTTTTATCCCTAGTTTGGAAGATCCCCTGGAGAAGGAAATAGCAATCCACTCTAGTTTCCTTGCCTGGAAATTCCATGGACAGAGAAGCCTAGCAGTCCATGAGGTCTCAAAAGAGATGGACATGACTTAGAGGCTAAACAACAACAATGGACTTAACACCTGCTTTCAATAACTGGAATAACAACATGCTGTGATAAACATGGGACACCTCAAGGAGAGTTAGACAACAGATGTTAAAAATTATTATCTTTACTTATAATAGAAGGAAAACATGGATCATCATTTAGATATAAGATGCTCTTTGTTCTTATCTCTTCATAAATTCTGCTTCTCAGGAATTAATAATTCAAAACTGAATAAAATAATAAAGATAACTTGAGTTCTATTTTGTTGGAGCCCATTCTAGGTGACACGACATTACACTGAAGTCTTACAAGAAATGTTATGACTAAATCTTTGGGAAGCGATGACTAAAATTATGGACATTCGCAATTTCACAGTGAAATGCTCAATTTCACACAATTAAATTTTCAATGCTATTTTCGTTTCAACTGTGGAAGTCACATTGCTTTACTTTCTAACCTCAAGAGTTAGTAATCTTATTTATATTTTATCGTCCTTGAGAAAAAACTCAAAATATATACAGGCGTTTCCTAATACCAACTCCATAAAGAAGAAAAGATAAATCTTCTCTTTGAAAAAGATTCCAAAGTTACTAATGCTAATCTTCCGTGTTAATTTATTCATTTTACAGAAATAGGAAGTAACTAGCTTGCCCAGTGTCAATAAGACATGATTTAATTTTAATTATCATTCCAAAATATGTCTAAATGAACATTTTGGGGATGGTAATTAAACAATCATAATGTGAAATGTCAATTAGATATACTGTGTCTTTATTTTCGAACACTTTCGTTGAGTGTTATTTTGCAAGTTGCCTATAATTTGGAATAGAAATTGAATTGTTATCAATAAAGACATGCCATTAATCTCACTATGACAATCATTAAGATATCTTTGCCCTCTAAGGGCATTCATTCTGATTCTCTTTATTTCATTCAACAATGGATGTCAATAACTTACACATGTTTAGAGAATATTATTACAAGAATTCTTCTATTATTGAATTAGAGAGGTCTTTGGGGGAAATGTGCTTTGATGTGTTTTACTCTGTATGTATTAAACAACATGCAGTTAATATGAGTTTCACTACTCTTAAAAGATGGATAGACACGTAAAATACACAGTTTCAGGGTGGTAATATACAATTATTCAGATATCAGACATTAGTAAAATGACTGATACATATATTTACATATCATCCCTGTGTAAGAAATCTGGGCTTTTTTTTTTCATCATGACCTTCAAATTGTTTCTCATATGTTCTGTCCTATGTACTTATTTCTAGCATCTTCTTGAATTATACAGGGAAAAAATATTCATTTCTGATTAGGTTGGTGTTGGACATCTAATCAATTAAATTCCAGAGATAATTTGGAAAGAAAGTAAAAATCTACCCAGCTTGTTGCATTTTTGCTGGGCTATCAGGTTCGGGACTTTCGTTTAGAAACACTCATGAGAAAATGTGTGTGTGTAGCCAACAAACAGAGAAATAGAAACACAGATCTAGATACAAGGAGTGTTGTTCTTGTTGGTTAGTCACTAAGTTGTGTTTGACTGTTTTGTGGCCCCTTGGACTATAGCCCACCAGGCTATTCTGTTCATGGGATTTTCCAGGCAAGAATACTGGAATGGGTTGCCATTTCCTTTTCCAGAAGATCGTCCTGAACCAGGGATCGATCCTGGGTCTCCAGCATTAGCAGGCGGATTCTTTACCGCTAAGCCACAAGGGAAGCCCCAGATATATAGATAAATATTTTGAAAGAGAGAGTTATAAATGTATTATATACATGAATACTCGTTCCAGTCTACTATTTTCCCTTTACTTGGATTACTTTTCTGTAAATTATTGCCAAAATTGGAAATGGAGTTCAGCATATATAGATTTTAACCTACAATTTAGCCCTCAGAATTTCCATGTATGTTTGCTTTGTTATTGGGTGGATGGGAAATTGTAAATAACAAAGAAAATTTTACACTGCTCGAAACACCAATTTTGAACAGAGAAAAAAATGTAGATTGTGGCTTACCTGAGTTGATCCAGTGTTTCTGAACATTTGACTGGGAAGTTTGTCTGCCAGGGTTGATATTACACGTTTCCATGTGCTAATTATACGGGCAGGTGACAGTCCTGTGACCAATTTGGCTATTCCAGAGAAGCAAATAAGGTGTTCTCCTTCTGCTATTTGAAGCCATTCTGTTCAGGTACATAAAACCCTAGGTGCTGGCAATATTTCCCCATGTACCCAGTCTTAAAAGACCACTCTAAATGATCCTCCATAATGAAATTTCGTGGTGTGCCCATCAAGTGCATTCCACTGTATTAGGTACACTCCTAAGATAATCCCACCCATTACTGGAGATGAGATTTCCTATATGAGAATTACAGTCTCTTCAGAGCAAATGAGCTTACATTGAATCCCATTTCAACTGAGAGTTATTTGGGTTCTCGGTATAAATCAGTTTATGAGTGAGCATAATGCTTCGAAAAAAAAATCATTACTAATTTTTAAACAATTTGAGATGGAAACCACAAAGACTACTGAATATTCATTGGTTTTGGAGTTAAGACGATCTCATTATCTTAACCATGCCCTTCACCAGAATCCCCCTCGGAACCATTGTTAGGAGGAATTATACGTCTTTCTTTTCTTCCTGGCCACATCAGACACGTTTTTGTATCAATGAAGTCTGTTTCAAAGGCACATTGCCAAAATGATAATTTACCACAAACAAAATAAACAAGACGGAAGATGAGATACTAAATATTGGCAGAAGAGTGGAGAGTTTGCAGAGGGTGAGCGAGTTCTCTCCCAGCACCACTGATGTTGCCTTTGCCAAAGCAAACCATGATATCAAAAGCTTCAGAGGATTTTATAAATTATTTTAAATAATTAGATATTATTGCAAAATTCAGCATAGTTGTATGATTCACAATACATACACACAAGCATGCATGTAATTAACCCACCACTTGGGTTTAAAAAGTTTCCCCAACATAATCTGAGAGATGTTACTTTTCTCCTTAATCCTCATCTCTTTCAGACCTCAACTTTTTTTTCAGAAAATAAGAGCACTAAAGCTTTCTCACCCATATTCAACATCAACTAGAGCAGCTGTCACCAAACACAACAACAAAATAAATTATACATTGTGCTTCTTAAAAATTCCTGGGGACACACATGATTTGATCAATTTAAGACCCAATGGAAGCATCACTTTAATCTACCACCTCTGCTCTGCATGTCAATGAAATATGCCTTTAGCGGAGAGGAGTAACTGCTTGGAGAATCACAACAGAGAAAAGACACCAACAGGGAGGAGAAGGAGGGGTAGAAAGTAGTGACCACAACTGAACAGGATGAAAGATATGGTCTGCATAGAAATAAGGGAAAACTCCTAAATGATCAAATGATAATCTGTATAAACAGCATGTCTTCATCAGTTTCCCTGGTAGCTCAGTTGGTAAAGAATCCACCTGCAATGCAGGAGACTCCAGTTCGATTTCTGGGTCGGGAAGATCTGTTGGAGAAGGGATAGGCTACCCACTCCAGTATTCTTGGGCTTCCCTTATGGCTCAGCTGGTAAAGAATCTGCCTGCAATGTGGAAGACCTGGGTTCAATCCCTGGGTTGGGAAGATCCCCTGGAGAAGGGAAAGGCTACCCACTCCAGTATTCTGGCCTAGAGAATTCCATGGACTGTGTAGTCCATGGGGCCGTAAAGAGTCGGACATGACTGAGCAACTTACACTCACTTACACAGAAGTGAGAAGGAATGGCTCTTATAGAAGGAAGAGAAAGTAAGCAAAGACATGTGTGAAGTAGAATTTAATATACTGCATTATAGGAAATTTTGTTTTGACACAACAGGCAGAAGTATGTATGAAGGATAGACCCCAGGACAGGGGATTTGGGGAACAATGAGAGCAGCAGGTATTGGGTAAGTGAGAGCATGAACAACCAAAACCAGAGAGAAAATAGCTGGAGTGTAAATCCTCAGCTAGCATTGCCAAGAAATTTAATCAGAGAAAGAGCTTAGGAGAGGCGCAGAGAAATACTTAAAGAATGGAAACTGAGGGGTCCCCATGGCTCTCCGTAGCTCTCACTGGGAGAAGATCTCGGAAGGTAATGAGGTGTGGGCTGTGTAATTGAGAAGAGAACAGGAGAGAAGGGAGATCCATGAATAACCAACGTAGGGTTAAGAGACCATTTGACAATTATTTTGTAGTAACTGGCTGGCGATAATTGGAGCTGGGGAAAAGTGGGATGGTGCGGATGTGTCTAGACCCAAAGCAAAAAGGAAAAAAACAAAACAGTAAAAGGGCTGAAACTGTCAAAGTAGAACTGGCATCTTCCAGCTTGAAAGATATAATTAGAGTTTTAATCTTTATCAGCTTTGCTCTACTTTTAACAGTTGCACTCCCCTCCCTGACATTAAAGCCTGAGAGTTAGAGTTTAAATGTGTAATGGTATTCTTTGTTGCTCTTTTAAACACACACACACACAACTACCCCACATACACACACAGGTGGGTGTCTTCACACTATTGAATTCACGTTGATAGTAGAGTCGATGTGGTATCCATCCAATCCGTGGCCCTGTTCTGGCTCTGGGAATGAAATGGTCCTCTCTTAAAGCAATGGAAGAGATGGGTACTTTGAAAACAGACTACCAAATAGGCAATTGCTCTTCTCATAATGTAAACAGGGTAATGAGGGAACGTATATTGAGAAGAGAAACAATTAGTGAGCCTGGGCAGGAAGCGTCGTGCTGTTCCACTTAATTAAATAATTTGTTTCAAAGAAGGGTTTCTCCCTATATCATTCCAGCATTGTCATTTTAAATCAATTCAGCCTCTACAACAAGAGGTCTTGCCATTGCCAGCTCCACGGTCACTCCCCACCTCTTGTTTCTGTTAACTTTGCCCTCACCAGTCCAAGGAGCCCTTTCCTGAACCTCTTCTCTGTGTCTCCTGGTTTCCTAAGTAGTGTGTGTGTTGGGGGGGGCGGGGGGGCGGCGGGGGAGGCGGGGGGGGGCGGGCGGTTCCCACTACCTTCTTCCAGATTTTGGCAGATTTTTGCTTTGCCTTTTTGGTTCAAAAATACATTATGAGCTAAGTGTAAATAGTAAATGTTGGACTAGCCAAAAAGTACTTCTGGGTTTTTCTATGCCATCTTACGAAAAAAACTGAAAAATCTTTTTTTTTTTGGGGGGCTAATCCAATACAATTTATTTTTCCTTCTTTCCTAAAATACTTATAATTTATACGTAGATCGTGGGACATCACCGTTCACACTCATTAAATTGGAAATGAGTAGATTGTAAAATTTTATCAAGCATACTATTTTATTTTAGGTTTTTTGTTTTGTTTTGCACTAGATAACATTTGCATTGGAGAGGATTGACTAAGAAGTCCTGGATAAAAAGTAGAATCAGACATGGGGAAGGAGAAGGTGGGATGAATTGAGAGAGTAGCACTGATATATACGTGCTGCTGCTGCTGCTAAGTCGCTTCAGTCGTGTCCGACTCTGTGTGACCCCATAGACGGCAGCCCACCAGGCTCCCCCGTCCCTGGGATTCTCCAGGCAAGAACACAGGAGTGGGTTGCCATTTCCTTCTCCAATGCATGAAAGTGAAAAGTGAAAGTGAAGTCGCTCAGTGGTGTCCAACCCTTAGCGACCCCATGGACTGCAGCCTACCAGGCTCCTCCATCCATGGGATTTTCCAGGCAAGAGTACTGGAGTGGGGTGCCATCGCCTTCTCCGTATATACGTGCCACCATGTGTAAATAGGTAGGTGATGGGAAGCTGCTGTATAGTACAGGGAGCTCAGTTCAGAGCTCTGTGATAACCTAAAGGGGTGGGATGGGGGCAGGGAGGATGGAGGGGGTTCAAGATGGAGGGAGTATTCATATGGCTGATTCACTTTATTGTATGGCAGAAACTTCCAATGTAAAGCAGTTATGCTCCAATAATAAAGATGTAGAATTAACTTCATGGTTTCCTGCTCCAATATATGAAATTTTTACCTTTGCAGCACATGGGACACAATTAGTGTTCTAGATGCCTTTTCCTTTATTTTGATTATTTAAATGTCACTGAGATAAATGCTATGGCTTCTGGATGGTGCTTTGGATACCTCTTGCCAGAACTTTCTGCAACAGGTGATATCCAACTGAAAAGTGGCAGTTTTGAAAAACTGTTACTTATATTTCCTTCAGATGCAAGTGTCTACAGAGCCATGACTGCTACCTCAGATGGTGTGTTTGAAGACAACAGCGGCACAAACAAGCAATGGGTTTACTTTGAGCAGCACAGCTTTAACTTGGGCCCCATGACTCTGCCATGAGAAAAGTGTTCACCATTGCTTTGCCCTTTGAATATACTACACACATTTTAAGGTGGTAGTCTATTGGTAGTCTGATCCTGTTGCTGGGAAAGATTGAGGGCAGGAGGAGAAGGGAGTGACAGAGGATGAGGTAGTTGGATGGCATCACCGACTCAACGGACATGAACTTGAGCAAACTCCAGGAGATCGTGAAGGACCGGGAAGCCTGGCTTGCTGCAGAACATGGGGTTGCAAGGAGTCAAACAGGACCTGGTGACTGAACGACATCACATTTCCTTATCTGTAAAATCACCTACTCTAAGGTGCTATTGTTAAGGATTGCATGTGACGATGGGTGTGAAACATTTAGCAAAGTATCTGATCTGTTGTCATAACCCAACACTGAATTCTGTTATTACTCGTTTTGTCTAAGCATTTAAAGTTAAGGTAAGCAGTTTAACTGAATTGCAACTGCTTGTGTTTGAAATGCATATGGTATATACTGGTATGGTTTTTATGGTCCTTCCCATAGCTTTGCAATTAATTGACACATATTTCTGCAAGATGATTTTCATTCATTAGTGTATTACTTGAGTTACTCTTTGGCATATCAGAGGGTTATCTTGCTTTCTTGATAGGTTGCAGTTAAACTAATTTAAGTTATGTCGTATTCCACAAGAAGCATTAAAACCAAAAAAATAAAACAACTAATAAGCACCTGCTCTTTTTGTTGCCTGCCTCTGTCACAATCTTTCTGATTCACTGCTCTTGGCATAACGCAGGCAGCCTCCTTTCAATGCCAAGGCTAAAATGCGGTGAAGAAGTGCCACGCATCTCTGCTAAAAGTTGAAACCAGATCTCCGCCATTTAAAAAATGATGATTTATGGTTACGCGTTCTCAAGTTTAATATGCATTAAGAATTCAAATGCTGTTGCGATAATTTTTTAGTAAAAGCTGCTTTTGAGGACTACCTTTGCACATTTTCTTCAGGAGCAATAATTCTTCATCTAGGGAGTAATTTATTTCTTCTGGTTTTAATATGTTACAGATGAATGGTTGTATGTCTTTCCTGTTAGAGCATTACAAGACAGGCCACTTTTGCATTAGGCTGGTACTACAACGGATACCTGTGGTGCTCTTCATGCTTCATGTGGTACTAATTTAAATGGGAAGTTGCACATATTTCATCGAAACACTTGGTAAAGCCAGCTTTCACAGAAGGGTGCAAATGATGGACTGTTCTCTGTGTGCAGCTGAACCGCTCTAAATGTGTCAGAGAGGGTTATGGATCATTTCATTCACCCATCAACTCTGGTCCGCTATGTGTACAAATCACAGCCTCGTGTCATCCAACAGAACATTCCTGACAATACTAGAACATTTATAGGACTGCCATTTTTAATAGGAGTTCTGCAACCCCGTTTAAATCGTATTACTTCTTTAACACTTTCGCTCCTGATCCATTTCTCAAGCGGGCTTGGCCATGGTTGCAAGTTGTCTTGCGACTACTCAGCCATGGGAAGCGGGTGTGTCTGTAGATTTCATTGCACACCACACCCGGGTCCTAATCTGACTTCTATCTGCTTGTATTTGATGCTGTGAGAACCTCTTTCTTTCATCAAAAGCAAAGCCACTGATCCCTCCATGGTTTGCTCTTGGGTACAACCAGTGATATCATTTCAAACAGGTAGCTTTGGTTTCCAATAAATGTGTTGAATAAATTGATTGTAATTGTTCTTTGATTTCTATTTTTTTTTTTTTTTTTTTGCTTTTGACTACCACTGTTAACAACAACAACAAAAAACCTAAAGAATTCAGCCACTCTAATTTTTTCCATATTTTTGAGATACCGTTGTTGGGTTTTGTTTGGTTTTCTTTTATAAAGATGAATTTGGAGACTGCTGCAAATAAGTGTACTGGGTTTGTTTCCAGTAGCTTCACATACACGCTTTCGGCTGCTGAAACGAAATTACAAGAATCCCACGCAACTTTGTCTATACCAGGGTAATGAAAGAAAGAGATCCAGAAAATGTATTTTGGGTTTTTATGACTTATTATTTTTATTTTGCTGCTTATTTCAAGTGGCTGTCTAGTGATACCAGTAGTTGCTTTATATGCATGTATATAAACCAATATGGTTTACAACTTAAAGCTCACTGCGGACTGTAAGAATCTAAGACAATTTGAGGAACTTCTCTGGTGGTACGATGGATGGGAGTCTGCCTGTTGATGCAAGGGACACGGGTTCAATCCCTGGTCCAGAAGGATTCTTCATGCTGTAGACCAACCAAGCCTGTCCACCACAACTACTGAGCCTGTGCTCCACAACAGAGAAGCCACCACAGTGAGAAACCCGTGCAGCACATTTAGAGAGCAGCTCCACTCACCACAACTAGAGAAAATCCCGCACTCAGTAATGAAGACCCAGTGCCACTAAAAATAAGTGAACAGAATCAAGTAAAAAAGAAGCAAGGCAAGTTGAAAAAAAAATGATATTACAACTAGGGGCAACACCACAATGACAACATAAAGCAGACTGCAGATTTCCCAGAGATTCTACACAAAGCCTTAACCCAGGCCTTGCCACAATACTGTTATTGGGATAAACTGAGTGAGAAATAGAAGTGTAGATATTGAAAGATTATCTGCCATGTAACCCTCAGAATTAGAAATTACGGCTTTAAGGAAAAAATAAGCAATAAGCATTATTCATCATACTTAGAAATTATCTTTGTGTTAGCCACCATATTAATTTACTGGTATAAACTGGGGGAAATAACCTTAAGAAAGATACCATTTGTATAATGTCTTTCTCAAATGTGACGTCTAAGGAAGAGTAAAATCTGTAAAGTGAAGGACAGGGAAGCCTGGCGTGCTTCAGTCCATGGGGTCACAAAGAGCTGGACATGACTTAGCGACTGAACAACAACAGCAAAATCCATAAACCAACGATCATTTTTCTGGGGTTTTTTTGAGATGAATATTCAGCTCTAGGATGTACTTTTCATTTTAGATAATAATATTCACATGATAAAAAGTAGAAGAACCATCGCCTTTTGCAGTCTCAAGGGAGGTTCTGGTTGTGCAACACCTGAAATGTACAGACCCTTTAAAGGAAACCCCAAGAAATGAGATCCATCAGAAGGGAGAGAAAAGCACCTAGGAAATCCAGGCTGATACCAAACATCACACCATTCTGCTAGCAGAATAGGAAATAGAAATCCATTCCTATATTAACAAAATAAACCCAGGTTTACATCTTGATCTTTTAACAATGTGAGTCCTCTGGACTCGCCAGCTTCCATTTGAGAGCTGCAATCACAGATGACTGTGACATTCTTTGCTTACTGATATGGAAGGAAATATTCCACCTCCTGCCCCTCAGAGGCCAAGAAAGGAGGAGGCCCAGGCTGAGGAGCTGGTGTAAAAGCAGGGATAGAAGTTTCAACAAAAGCAGGTTCTGGGTTCAACTGGAAGCAAGGCCCCCAACCCTTTTGTCTTTGGATCTTCTGGTCTTGGCCAGTGCCTCTCATCAGTAGTATCTTCTTGGAAGCTGAACAGTGGTCAAGGCAGACAAGTGTGGAGAATGGATCCAAGGAATGGGGAGGCCTAGAAAATAACAATCAAAATAGCCACACAGGAGAACAATAGAGTTTAGTCATTTCTAACAAATATACCAAATAATCAAAACCAAAATACAATTGGAGTATAACTGCTTCACAATGTTGTGTTAGTTTCTGTTGTACAATGAAGTAGATCAGCCTTATGTATACATATATCCTCTCCCTCTTGAACTTCCTTCCCCTCTCCATCCCAACCATCTAGGTCATCACAGAGCACCGAGCTGAATTTCCTGTGCTTTATAGCAGTAAATGCTTGTGATGATGTGGAGAAATGGGACTATCCTACACTGTTGGTTGGAATGTAAATTGATATAGTGACCATGGATAACAGTGTGGAGGTTCCTTAAAAAATAACTATGGAGCTACCATATGAACCTGCAATCCCACTACTGGGCATATACCCTGAGGAAATCATAATTGAAAAAACACATGTACTCCAATGTTCACTGCAGCACTCTACAATAACCAGGACATGGAAGCAACCTCAATGTCCATAGACAGAGGAATTAATAAAGAAGATACAGCACATATCCACAATGGAATATTACTCACTAAAATATTCTTACACTGACTTTTTCCCTTATGTCTCTTGGCTGTTTTTAATCCTAAAATCAAGTTATGAAGCCCCAGTTGGACACGTGGTACACTGGAGCATATGCTCTTTCTCAACTGGGTTTCCCCATCTGAACCATGAAACACAAAGCATAATTGGAGGCCTTTTTCTCAAGGCTCCCAAGATACACAATCAGTACCAATTGAAGGAATGGGAGAGCAATTAACTGACCACATGTGAAGGATGCTGTAGTCATTGTTGTTTAGCTCCTAAGTCGTGTCTGACTCTTTGCGACCCCCTGGGCTGTAGACTGCCAGGCTCCTCTGTCCGTGGGATTTTCCAGGCAAGAATACTGGAGTGGGTAGTCATTTCCTCCTCCAGGGGATCTTCCAGACCCAGGGATCAAACCTGAGTCTCCTGAGTTGGCAGGCAGATTCTTTAACACTGAGCCACCAGGGAAGCTCACTGTAGTCATTAGGACTTGGTTATCTGGAGAAAACCAGGGGAAACATGCTAGAGACCCAGTGCTCTGGGGTTTCTTGCTGGAAGCCTTGATATATGGATGATGCCCTTTCTGAAGAAAAGTTCTACTCTGTCACTATTAGAATCTCTTGTTGATGGAAACAGGGCATGGCTTTGCTACATCTTGTGACAATAAACGTTTTTCTTAGAAAGTCCTCACTCCCCACTACCTGATACAGAGTGCCGGGTGAACATTACTTGATGATGAGTACCTGAGTGAATGAATGAATCAACATCTGTGCTAATAAGTTAGTTCAAAGGCAACTCTCCACTGAAAAGTGTAAATAGTCTCAAAGAAAATTGTAGACCTCTGACTTAGGATGAGCTTTATGTTGGTGATTTTAAAAAGTCTGGAATGTCACACTGCACTTGAAAATGTGTGGATTATTTTCAAATATCTTTTGACATTGATCTCTAATATAATTCTACTGTAATAAGAGAACGGACTTTGTATGATTTCAATACCTTTAGACCATGAAATTTCCGCGCCTCGTCTTAGGTCTCTGGATATGTTCTAAAGTCTCCTTGTTTATAGTCTACGGGAACTTGAATAGAATTTGTATCCCACTGTTGTTGTTGCATGAAAATTGTATAAATCTTAATTATGTCAAACTGGTTCATAATGCTTTTCAGTTCTACTATATTCTTCTATTTCTCTTTATGTTCATTATATTAATTTCTGAGAGTTTGATATTGAAACTCCAACTAAAAATCTTAATTTATCTATTTAAACAATTGCAATAGATAGTGGAACTACGTGCAACTTTGTTCTGTATTTCCCAAGTCTCCTATAAATGAGTTATCATATTTTCATAATTTAAAAAATAAAACAAAGATTTAAAAAATATGTTTGGAGAAGTATTTAAACACTTCTTTTAAAGGAGCAACACAGTCTTATCTTTAATACTGCGTTTCCTTCGTGTGTTTTTCATACTTCTTTTTTTTTTTTTTGCATTCTATTTATTTCCTTCCTGTGTCTTGAGTCAGTTAACTTCCTTAAATGGCCAATTTTCTAACTTTGAGTGTCATTTGAATCCATGTATTGGCCTCATTCCCAATCCTTCTAAACATAAGTGCTCACATTTAATAAAATGCATGGCTTCCCATCTGTGTTTTAATATCAAACTTCTAGGGAAATCAACACGGGAAGTATGTTAAAGGCTGTCAGAAAACATGGTCATGTTAGGGTGAAATTTGAAAGGAAGGTTGGAGGGGGAAACTGAAGCAGAGGAGGCTTGTGCTCCTTTTGGGGTCTCATTTTTCCATGGCTGTGTGTGGAGACTCAAAGGCGGCTGAGGCTCCCCATTGAACACAGAAGGGCATAAATTGAAGCCCTGAATGTGTGAACTGCATTGTACCCTCTTTTGTGAGCATCTCTGAATGCTACCCCGTTGCAAGCATTTAATTTCATTCTATAATAACTCACTTGCCAAAGTCTTTGTCTTTGCTTCCTCACATATGCCCCAAAGGCTTGTTTCACGCCAGCAGGTGCCATTAAATATGTTTATTAAGCTTAAAGATAGAAAATGCTACCTCCACCTGCATGGATGTTGTAACACAGTTTCAAAATTTAATGAAATATTCCCTTAAGAAAGTAATGGCATTGATTTCTATGTGGCATCAAATCGCAGGCTTCCATAATTTCAAGAACTAATTAAGCAGATAGAGAGTAGTGCCTGTGGCTTAATCCTGTGATAAATCTGCATGAGCCCCAGACACTGGGGCATCTCTCATTTGAATTTGCATTGGATCGACAAAATAAACCAAGTTCTGGAAGAAATACTTATTGTATAATTATACTTTAAAGATACGCACTATGATAATTACTTAAATCCATAGGAATTGCAGACAGTTCATGGAACCCAAAGTACAGGAAGGTCTATGAACTACATAACTGTAAATGTTCTTCCTTAGAAAGAATGTGGAATAAGCAGGTTAGAATTGGCGAAATTCCTAAGCAGTGAGAAAATCTCTCAGTTGTTTCCCATTGATATGCCACAAAAGAACCAAACTTGGAGACCGATGTGGTTTTTCGGGAAGAAGTGAATAGAATTCTCAGGGGCATGCCATTTCCAGGAGTTGGCATGTTGCTTAGTTTTGTCCAATTATCAATAAGTGAGGGGGATTAGCCGTTGGTAATGGTGCAACGGATAAAAGCCTCAGGTCATAAGCAGTGAATTTTAAAAAGTGAGAGTGTACTTAGAAGGGGGAAAGCTTTTCTAAATTAGCAATAAAATGGGATGATTAGGTTAACTGTTTAGTTTCTAAAGTAGATAAATCCTGGTGATATGAATTATACCCTGAGTGGTATGTCAAGGTTCATCTAACTTTCATTTCCTTACTGGAAAATAATCGTTTTGGCCTTCATTGAGCAGGCAACAGAAGACCCTGGGTAAAATTTAAAATGCCTTTGGAAACTGCAGAAAGTGACCTTGAGAAGAGTAAAAAGGAAAAAAGACAAACAGAGGGAAGGGAAACTCATAATGGTTAATATAAAGTTTAGATTCAGATTAATGATTTTCTTTGTTTAAATGCCGGTACTTGTATTCACAAGAAAATCTGTCCTAAAAAGTGCAGTTAGAACACATCAATCCTTAAATGCTGCATACCAGAGATAAATGAAAAGTCATTGTGCTAAAAACAAAAATGTTGATTTATGGCTGGCAGAAGCTGACTACTAGCTTTTCTATCATCATTTTGGGGTATCGGTTCACAAGAAAAATATGCAAGGTAATTAAGAAAGCAGAAAATTATGAATTTAGAATGCGTTTCAAGACTTCTCTAAGCATCTACAATATTCACATCCCATTAGCTAAACATTCCAGGAAAAAAGAGAAGAAAAAATTTTTACTTTATTCCTCAGTCATTAAAAAATTAACCTGTATTTCACAGATATTTGCCCTGAGGAGGGTAATCTTAATTTGGGGGTTCATGAACAAAAGCCATCTTCACTTCTTTGATGTCCCGAGTCATCTCTAAAATACTGTCTCCAGGACAAGCACAATCTGGATAGCTAAGAAGATCCAAGAAATGTTACCCTTTTTAAGTTTTCTGAACGCCCAGAGAAAGCACACAGTTAATATTTGTAAAAGCTTAGCCGTAGAAAGCCCAGCCAATAGAACATTATGTGAGATCTGACATCATGTGTTCCATAATTAACCGATGAAGTCCACCAGGCGCTGTCTCTTTTGTGCTGTGTAAGACATAACAGTGGCTGCAAACCCAGTTCACAAGCTGTCTGAATGAGTAATATGTGGGAGGAGTGAGGAGAAAGATGCTAGCATTGTAATATATTTTCATTTCAAAATGCCAACTTTTTTTAACAAGCTGGGCCCCTGGACATTGCTCGTTTTAGTTCAGTACATGAAAATTGATATTTCAAGTTAAGTGAAATCTCTTAAGTAACACCACAGTTGTAGGCATGTCCAATGGATGTTTTGTGGTTAAAAAGGAAAGGAAAAAAAAAAACAGAAAACAACTGGCATACTCCACTGAAGTTTAGCTCATATTGTTACTATGTGTGTAATGAGTGTGCCTAGGACAGAAAGTGAGAAGATGCTTCTGTGTGCTCATCTATGAGGTTTGATCTACAAGGAAAACAAAATTGGAATAAGGCAGATGGGGAATTCTCTGTTATGGAGAATCTCCTGGTGTTTAAATAGTTTCAGTATATGGCAATTCAGTATATTTGAAATCGACTGTATTGGCGATAGAGGCATAAAGATGTATAATATGATGTGTGATGTCAACTATCATCAAAAATTGCCCAGCTCACCCCACTGTATCTCACCCTCTTCCCTTCTAGTTTTCTTTCCTTGCACTAGTAGTATCATTTTTTTAACATCCAATATCCTTTTGACTACCTAAGATACAATAGCTTTTGTTGGTGAAAAAAAAGAAAACTAGAAGCCCTTGTATAAAGTTTGAAATCTGGGCTAATGGTTTGGTATAATTGGGCTGATGGCAGTTATATAATCTTGGATATGGCTGACATTTGATAAACAACTGATGTTTATTGGCAAAAATCTTATGAAGACAGAGACATGAAACAAATTCAAGGAATTCAGAAAACTTGCTGTTTGATGTTGGGAGAAAACAAATGTTGAGTACTAGATTAATTTCTTCCTTATGGAAAATCTTCATTCAAAGATAAAAGTTAATTTTGCCAGAAGTAATGCCAAAGTTCACTGACTCCAAGTGTCCACCCCTGAATTCAACAGACATTTTTGTGTGCCGAGTACATGGTAAGCAATGAAATGAACTCTGCATGCTCCCCCAACCCCTTGAACTATTAAATGCTAGCTACGTGCCATACATCACATGGACACTGCACACATCAGATACACATGTGTTAGAATAGTTGTAATTGCTCAAATCCCAGAAAGTACCAGAACATTAAAGTAATAGCAGGAATATAGTGAAGATGTGGAGAATCCCATGGACGGAGGAGCCTGGTAGGCTGCAGTCCATAGGGTCGCTAAGAGTTGGACACGACTGAGTGACTTCACTTTCACTTTCCACTTTCATGCATTGGAGACGGAAATGGCAAGCCACTCCAGTGTTCTTGCCTGGAGAATCCCAGGGATAGGGGAACCTGGTGGGCTGCCGTCTATGGGGTCGCACAGAGTCGGACACGACTGAAGTGACTTAGCAGTAGCAGTGAAGATGCCATTTGGACTGAAATCTGAAGACTGAGTGGGAATTTCTTAAGAAAAGAAACATTTTGAGTAAATGTAATGGTGCTAATTTTGCTGGGATACAAACACATCCATACTTAACACTTAGTTGTCATTCCTCCTGAGAGATCAAACTATTATGACTTTTATTTATATAGTGTCCCAAAATTAAAAACTATCTTGGTATCAGTACTGCTTATACAGGCTAAGCAGGCATACATTTCAACTTCTCTCTCACTCTCTCATATTTCTCTATTTCTCTATATTTACAATTTAATACACATAAAATTATGTGTGGTATGCTCAGTCACTCAGTTGTGTTCGACTCTTTTGTGACCCCATGGACTGTCCTACCAAGCTCCTCCATCCATGGGAATCTCCAGGCAAGAATACTGGAGTGGGTCGCCATTTCCTTCTCCAGGAGATCTTCCCAACCCTGGGACAGTACCCATGTCTCCCACATCGGCAGTGGGAGCCACTGAGCCACCTGGGAAGTCCAACACATAAAGTTATAAATTAGTAAATTCTCCTTTTCCTGCGTGGTACGTCCGGTTGTTCTTCCCTAAGTAAAGCTCGCTCAGATAAGGTATTTTTGTTGTTACTACTTTTTGTTTTAATAGAAATCTATGATTATAATTGACTAGAAATAGCCATATAGCTTAGGACAATCTACAGCAATTATAAGCTAAGGATTCACTAATAAATTTGTCTAATCTGGGTTATATTAATACAGTGAGTCACCTTGCCTTACAAATCAACTAATTTTACTTCAAAAATGAACTTCTCTGAAGAAGTGGACACTCACTGTGTCTTTATCTGATTTCCATTCTTCTGGTTGTGTGATTCCTCATAGACGTGAGCGTTTGGAGGTCCCATCTTCCTACACCACCTCTGACGATGTTGAGTTCTTAACCTAAGCACAGGATTTTTTAAAAATGTATGTGTAACTTTCTGCTAAAGTATAATATTAACACAGAACAATTAAAGACTGCACATGGAGAGCTCAGTGAATTTTCACAAAGCCAAGGGACCATCCGGATAAGGAAATAAACAAAACCAAACACTGCCAACACCCAGGAAGCCTCTCATGTATCCTTTATGTTCTCTCTCCAAAGATAACCATTATCGTCAATGATTTGTTTCACTGGTTTCTCAAACTTTTTGTTAAAGGAATAACACTACATGTACTCTTTGGTATTTTCTTCAACTTTACAACTTGCTTGTCATTTATAAAGTTTTTATTCTGAAAATTGTCAAATGAGCACAAGAAAGAACAGGATAGCAAACTCTCATGTGCTTATCATCCAGCAATGAACTTCAACAAAAAGGCAACCTTATCCTGGTTCATTTATACATTTTTCCTTATCTTTTCTTTCAACGTTTCCTTTATTTTGGTTTTGTGCAGTTTGAATATGATATACTTAGGTTTATTCTGCATCGTATTTTCTCAGACCCCTGGGCTTGTCACTTGCTTTCTGTCATTATTCTTGGAAAATTCTTATTCATTACTTCAAATATTTTGTACATACTATGCGTATGTGGGGGCGTCCTTGGTGGCTCAGACTGTGAAAAATCTGTCTCCAACGCAGGAGAACCAGGTTTGATCCCTGGGTCAGGAAATCCCCTGCAGGAGGGAATGGCAACCCACTCCAGTACTCTTGCCTGGAGAATTCCATGGACAGAGGAGCCTGGCGGGCTGCAGTCTGTGGAGTCACAAAGAATGGGACACGATTGGGAGAATTAGCAGGCACACACAGGATACCGATAATTATTCCAGATCCACAGGTGGAAGCTGGAATTGCCTCAGGAAACCTGGTCACCCTCCCCATGAACCTTTCTGAAAAGATGGGGAAGGAGACTAGGAACTCACTGTCATTCTTTCTGACTATATTCCAGCTCTAACTTCCTTCAAAGGCGGGAGCATCCTTTGACTTTCATAATCTCTCATTGCTAATAAATTGACCCTCCACAAGAGAGTTTGGACAGCATCACTGATTCAATGGATATGAGCTTGGGAGAACTCCGGGAGATGATGAGGGACAGGCATGCTGCAGTCCACGGCGTCACAAAGAGTCGGACATGACTTAGTAACTAAGCGGGAACAACAACGAGGGTTAATTTTACTTTTGTGTTTTCTAACCAAACCAATTTAAAATCTGAATGGGAACCCACAAATAACTGTTTGCACAAATCAAAATGGAACAGTGGAGACATGTGGGGAGGGGTGACTGTAAAACAATAAATGTACTGTTGCCTAATAATTAAGGTATCTTATCTGTTTCACAGAATATGTAGAATCTGGGTGTTAAATACACAAGTCAGCTGATTGATTTCAGGGGGCAGTGCAATGTAAATATCCAGATCCCTTGTTCAGGTCACAAGAAGTGCTGTTCAAGGTACTGAACAAGGTACTCCACAGCACTCTAAGTTCTATGTTTTCCCTGGTCTCTCTCACAACCTGCTATAATATTTTTTGTTTTGTTTTGTTGTTTTGTGGCAGAGGTGCAGGTGGGATCTTCCCTAATCAGAAATTGAACCCATGCCCCCTGCATTGGGTACGCAGGGTCTTAACCACTGGACCTCCAGGGAAGTCTTGCAATTTTTTTTTTTTAATTCAAGAAATCTTTACATCTAAAGATTTAGGTGTTAATCTAAGTGTTTAGGTGTTAATCAAGAATGAACACATATATTACTTAATAAATTTTGCAGGAAAAGAATTACATTTTACTTTAACATTTATTGGTTAAAAAAATTAATGATGCATATGGTTTTATGGGGGCTTCCCAGATGGCACTAGTGGTAAAGAACCTGTCTACCAATGCAGGAGATGTAAAGAGACTCAGGTTTGATCCCTGGGTCAGGAAGATCTCCTGGAGGAGGGCATGGCAACCCACTCCAGTATTCTTGCCTGGAGAATCACATGGATAGAGGATCGTGGCAGCCCATGGTCCATAGGGTTGCAAAAAATCGGACATGACTGAAGCAACTTAGTACATGCATACGCATGGTTTTATGGATAGTTTCAACTGATTTTTGTTCTTGTTTTCATTTAGTACACTACTCTTGAAAAGGACACTGATTAGCTAGCTCACTGCTCATCATTTTTACTTATTTATTATGAATTTGTTTATCAGAATCACAGAGGGCAGAGTTCACACATGGGCAAGAGTTTGGACATACATATTAAGGTTATAAATAACCTGGTAGAAGAATATCATGCAGCTTAGTTCTATGCATTTGATAGTATACAGATGAGTTCAATAAATGGTACTAAGAAAATGAGATGCGTAAGCCAGCATTCTAAAAACAAAAACAGATAATCCTGACTCCTCTATATATTTCTGCTCTTGACTAGGAAAAATATATCTTTATGCTGCTATTTATAGTTCCTGGAGCTGTATAATAATGAGAACAGAAGTAGAAATATATGAAAATTATAATGCAGTAGGAATCAAGATACATTCATAGCAACACCAATATGAAAATATATATTTTGTATGTGTCTCTGATTTTTATTTCTTTCCATACCCAACTCCCAACATCCTCATTAGACATGATATAAAGACTGCCGCCTCATCTCAATTCTCTAAGGACAGCAGAAGTAGATGAAGGACTTCAAAACTGAAGTGGAAGAGTTTGAGCAAGCAGGAAATCACTGGAACACAGATGAAATTTAAAGCCCATTCTTAAGATATTTATGGAGGAAGTTTACATAGGATTATTTTAGCAGCAACCAAACAATAAACACTTCATTTATACCCATCCACTTAAAAACAAAAGCAAAACTCCTTTCTGAACAATACTCATTCCACACTTTAAGCACATGACTTACCAGAGAATCTTGTGGAAACTCAGGTTCTGGTTTAGTTGGTCATGGTGGAGTCTGAGAATTTTCTTTTCTAAGGATCTCCCCGCGTGATGAAGTTGCCTTCCAGAAACAATACTTGGGGTGGCAAGACCGTAAAAGGCACAGAAGAGAAACGCCAGATAAAATGGCTGGAAAGACACTTTCTTCAGAAAACCCAGCCCAGGGAAGTTCCTGGTCTCTACCTAGCACAACGTTGTTTGCTCAAATTTGTTCTCAGAGGTGATGAGACAGAAGCTGTTGTCCTATTTCTCCCGATCACTTTCTCTGCAAAGCAGACTTTTCCCCAGAGGAATGTGTTGTTTGGATATTGCTATAACTAATGTTTTTTAAAAAAGTTTTATTGAAGTATAACTGATTTACAATGTTGCATTATTTCCTGCTGTGCAGCAAAGTGAATCAGTTATACACAAACACATATCCGCTCTTTCTTAGATTCTTACCCTGCAACGGTCATTACAGAGTATGGAGCAGAGTTCCCTGTGCTATACAATAGGTTTTTTTTTTATTGATTTTTGTTTGTTTGTTTGTTTTGTGTGTGTGTGTGTGTGTGTTAGTCTATCAATCGTGTCTAACTCTTTGCGGCCCATGGACTGTAGCCCACAAGGCTCCTCTGTCCATGGAATTCTCCAGGAAAGAATCTTCCCAACCCAGGGCTCAAATTTGGGTCTCATATTGCAGGCAGATTCTTTACCATCTGAGGCACAAGGGAAGCCCTTTTATTAGTTATCTAGTGTGCATATAGTAGGATGTATATGTCAATCCCAATCTCCCAATTTATCTGCCACTCCAGTAACCATAAGTTTGTAAATAGATTCCTTTGTACCACTTTTTAAAAAGAGTCCACATATAAGCGATGTCATAATTTGTCCTTCTTTATCTGACTTACTTCACTCAGTATAACAATCTCTAGATGCTTCCTGATGCTGCTGCTGCTAAGTCGTTTCAGTAGTGTCCGACTCTGTGTGTCCCCATAGATGGCAGCCCACCAGGCTCCTCTGTCCCTGGGATTCTCCAGGCAAGAACACTGGAGTGGGGTGCCATTGCCTTCTCCCTAGATGCTTCCATGTTGCTGCAAATGGCATTTTCTCTTTCTTTTTATGGCTGTCTCATATGAAATTGATGCAAAAAAATATGTTCTCCAAATTATTACTTCATTTCTCTAGAGACAAAAATAGACTTGTATCCTTGGTTCACCTCCCTTTTATTTTTACAGATTTGCTTTCTCCTTCTACACTTAACTCTGGAAGAACTGTAGCCCTCATTTGGCCACCTCACTCAAGCTCTTTTTCAACAACTGCATTGAAAACCCTGCTCCTTTCTGGATCTTTTCAATGAATCTAGGATAAGAACCACTGACATTTCCTCAGATAATCTGATCCATTAATGCACTCATGAATGGCAAGCTCTAGAAAATATGTATAGGTGATGCTTGTGTATCCCTGACATTGGGATATATAAGGAAAATAAGTCCTACTATTTCCATTTTAGTGATGGGGAAATTGAGGCACAAAGAGGTTAATGCCTTGTCCAAGGTCACATGGCAACTGATGGTGCTTGGATCTGGACCCAGCAAGCCTTGCCCTCTGCTCCTCACTTAAAGGTACAGGACTGCTATGATAACAGAGATCTTCACTATTGAGGACCATGTTGTGAGGGATGGTGGGACTGGTATCAGTAAGGAAACTTCTAGGTTAGGTTTACAAAATTTCTGTGGCTTATCTTACACCTGAGGGTCTCCCTTCTAATTCCAGTTACAGGTATGGTGAATAATAGGAAGGTTTCCAGTAGTTTTGTGCATGCACTATCTCCTTCTGCCTTTATAATGTCTGTCTAAATAATGTAGGCATGTCTAAGGGTAATTAACATTAAGGAGAATATTTTCATTGTACCTAGGTTTAATATAAGTTAAATATTAGTATATCTGTTACAAATTTGTCAGCAAGGAAATTACCTCGCGTGAAGAAACTTCTTAAAAAATATACATGAAATAAGAACTCTATTAGGAATGTCTGTCTAAAATATTCTATCCAGATTGGGGTAACTTGAACTTCTAAGGGTTGTACTAAACTAAGTGTTGGAAGTCTATTGAACAGCTAAGTCATTTCCAAATAAATAAGAATTTGAAACATTTACTACTAAACACTACCTCTTATAGAGAAAGAGATTTAGGATTAAAAATAAATGATGTTTGGTGCCATCCTAAAATGTTCTCTCTAAGAAAACAAAGGTTTTAGAAATTATCACTGGTATTTATGCTCACCAATCTATAAAATGCTAATATAAAAGTCAGTTTTTGGTTGATTAAGGGAAGTAGGAAGTGTGTTTTCAGCAAAATATGAGGAATGAAATTGCATTTTGTAAAGGGAAAAGGAAGTAAGCCTGACTTACAGGTGGCTTTTTAGGATGGAAGACGATAGCAATGGGTACAGAAAGGGATAAGGTTTGTGAAAAGTCAACCCTGAGGAAAAGTTTTGTATATGGTTATGCTGCTGCTAAGTCACTTCAGTCCTGTCCGACTCTGTGCGACCCCATAGACGGCAGCCCACCAGGCTCCCCCGTCCCTGGGATTCTCCAAGCAAGAACACTGGAGTGGGTTGCCATTTCCTTCTCCAAGGCATGAAAGTGAAAAGTGAAAGTGAAGTCGCTCAGTCGTGTCTGACTTTTAGCGACCCCATGGACTGCAGCCCACCAGGCTCCTCCATCAATGGGATTTTCCAGGCAAGAGTACTGGAGTGGGGTGCCACGGTTATGTTAGGTAGTTAGAATAGGGAAAGAGTCCAAAATGGCGGTGGCTAAAAGACAAGGAAGGGAAAAGCCTGTGAAAATACAACAAAGGAAGGTCCGAGGACCGGGGTGAAGACCTCAAGCAGAACAAACAGCACTCCTGGCTATGCCTAATTTGCATAGGGCAGGCCCAGGGGGAGGAAAAAACATATAAAAAGAGGAGCCAAAGCGCTTGCTCGCTCGCTCTCTCTACCACTTGCTGGCACGCTCCTCCACTCTCTTCTCTTTGCGTCTTTGGGATGGCATGCCCTCACGCTTCAAGGACGGATTCTCCTGCTATCTTCTAAATAAAATAGAGCCATAACACTGATTTGTCTAAGAGCTATAACACGGTTTGTCCAAGACCCGAGAGCTGTGACACACCAAGGGCTTTAATGTCCGTTACTCCAAATCTTTGTTGTGGACGAGACAAAGAACCGAGGAGCATACACTGGCCTGACAGTTAGGACTAAGTTTGGGGCTTCCCTGGTGGCTCAGATGGTAAAGCGTCTGCCTGCAATGCCGGAAACCCGGGTCCCTGGGTCAGGAAGATCCCCTGGAGAAGGAAATGGCAACCCACTCCTGTACTCTTGCCTGGAAAATTCCATGGACAGAGGAGCCTTGTAGGCTACAGTCCATGGGGTCGCAAAGAGTTGGACACGACTGAGCGACTTCACTTCACTTCTTCACTTTGACAGCCCCTCTTGGCAGGCTTTACATGTGCTACCTAAAGCTACTACAGAGTTTACAACTATGGGGCAGCCTCAACCAATGAGTAGGAGGTTGGACAAGTACTCTCCCTTTGCTGCTGCAGATGGACAATTCTGAGAAGATCCATAAGCAAACTTCTAATGCAGCTATGTTCTTCAGGGGATCATGGCTATGAAATACTCTGCCCAAGTCATTGAAAGCTGGCCCTGGCTAAGCTTATGTACTTGTTTCTTTAAGAGTTTGGAAACCTGGGTGTCCATCATTTTGTTTGTTTTGTTGGGCTTCCCTGGTGGCTCAGACGGTAAATAATCTGCTTACAATGCAGGAAGCCCAGATTTGATCCCTGGGTCAGGAAGATCCCCTGGAGAAGGGAATGGCAACCCACTCCAATATTCTTGCCTGGAGAATTCCATGGACAGAGGAGCCTGGTGGGCTACAGTCCCTGGGGTTGCAAAAGAGTCAGACCACTGAGCAACTGAAAAGTGTTATAAAACATTAGATTCACTTAAAACATATTACAGAAAATTAAAGTTGCTATACTGCATTTATATTTGAATATTTGATTTATGAAGAGATTATTTTAGAAGAATAATGTAGTGCCTTAAAGACTTATCTAGTAGAGGAAGGGCATTTGGTTATGTCTATTTGCTCAGATTCTCAGTCGTGTCTGACTCTTTGTAACCCCATGGACTGTAGCCAGCCAGGTTCCTCTGTCCATGGGATTTCCCAGGCAAGAATACTGGAGTGGGATGCCATTTCCTCCTCCAGGGGATCTTCTTAATTCAAGGATTGAACCCATGTTTCTTAAGTCTCCTGCACTGGCAGACGGATTCTTTACCACTTAACCACCAGGGAAGCACCCTATGTCTATTTGTCAGGGAAGTATTAAAATTAATATGCTTCTTTGGTCATCTGATTACAGTGTTCCCTTCAGCATTTTTACAAATCTATCAGGAGGTAGCATTTTGGGTTAATTTTTCAGGTAGGAAGGACAACTTATTGATTTAATTAAAAGAGGAACTCTAATTCAACAAAAGCAAAAAAAAAAAAAAAAAAAATGTAGCTTTGTCTCAACGATAACCCACAGCTAATGCAGTTCAAAGTATTTGTCAAAGATATAATCCTGACAGTAGTTGAATTGATGATTAATCTTAATTATGCCCAGATATTGTTTCACATGTTTTGTTATTAATTAATGTCAGTGTGGCAATTTCAATCTTTTTTTTAACTAGAAATCTGATAAAATTGCAGCTCTACCCTCCTGAGTATTTGATGTAAATCAAATTTATTCTTTTTTACTCTATATACAAATGATCACTCTCTTTATTGACATTTCAAAAGAAGTTTTAAAGTAATCACTCTGTAAAAAAAAAAACAACAGTTAGAAGCCCTAAAAACATACAAATGCCTCAGAATCCAACAACATTTATGAATTGCTCCTCTCACTCTTTTCTGTGATTTTATGTGACAGTATGCGTAGGGTGGATGGAGTCCTTCCTTCCAAGCCCTTAGCAAATGACAACCATGTGGGCAGAGAAAGCAAGTTCATTCTGATCCTCAGCAGCTGGCAAAGAACAGGTTAAACTAGAAACATCAACTCAATTCAGTTCAGTCGCTCAGTTGTGTCCGACTCTTTGCAACCCCATGAATCACAGCACGCCAGGCCTCCCTGTCCATCACCAACACCCGGAGTTCACCCAGACTCACATCCATCGAGTCAGTGATGCCATCCAGCCATCTCATCCTCTGTCATCCCCTTCTCCTCCTGCCCCCAATCCCTCCCAGCATCACAATCTTTTCCAATGAGTCAACTCTTTGCATCAGGTGGCCAAAGTACTGGAGTTTCAGCTTTAGCATCATTCCTTCCAAAGAAATCCCAGGGATGATCTCCTTCAGAATGGACTGGTTGGATCTCCTTGCAGTCCAAGGGACTCACAAGAGTCTTCTCCAACACCACAGTTCAAAAGCATCAATTCTTCGGTGCTCAGCCTTCTTGACAGTCCAACTCTCACATCCATACATGACCACAGGAAAAACCATAGCCTTGACAAGACGAACCTTTGTTGGCAAAGTAATATCTCTGCTTTTGAATATGCTATCTAGGTTGGTTATAACTTTCCTTCCAAGGAGTAAGCATCTTTTAATTTCATGGGTGCAGTCACCATCTGCAGTGATTTTGGAGCCCCCCAAAATAAAGTCTGACATTGTTTCCACACTTTCCCCATCTATTTCCCATGAAGTGATGGGACCAGATGCCATGATCTTTGTTTTCTGAATGTTGAGCTTTAAGCCAACTTTTTCACTCTCCTCTTTCACTTTCATCAAGAGGCTTTTGAGTTCCTCTTCACTTTCTGCCATAAGGGTGGTCTCATCTGCATATCTGAGGTTATTGATATTTCTCCCGGCAATCTTGATTCCAGCTTGTGCTTCTTCCAGCCCAGCGTTTCTCATGATGTACTCTGCATAGAAGTTAAATCAGCAGGGTGACAATATACAGCCTTGACGTACTCCTTTTCCTATTTGGAACCAGTCTGTGGTTCTATGTCCAGTTCTGTTAGGCTGATATTTGTCAAAATGAATTAACTGCATTTAATTTAATGATATTTAATGATATTTCTGCTTCCCAGGTGGCTCAGTGGTAAAGAATCTTCTTGCAATGCAGGGGACCCAAGTTCAACCCCTGGGTTGGGAAGACCCCTTAGAAGAGGAAATGGCAACCCACTCTAGTATTCTTGCCTAGAGAATTCCATGGAGAGAGGAGCCTGGCAGGCTAAAGAGTCCATGGGATCACAAGGAGTCATACATGACTGAGAGACTGACTTTCACTTTCACTTTCATAACTTTAGAAGTGACCAGCATTACCAAATGCCATTAAAATCATCTGAGAACCACAATATGGAAGGAAGGCGATCATATAGGTACCATCTACTTCCTCCAAGGAACAAGAGCAAGAGCACATATCAGGTATAAGCTAGATGTCCTGATGCTGTGAAAAGTAAGAAGAATAAAAATCCATGTTCTTTTCCTATCAGATCTGACAGGCCATGCTGGGTGGTATCAGAAAACTGATGTACAAAGAAACAGATTGGACATGGTTTGGAGTAGCTGGACTCTTATCAATTGGACAGCGCAGTCCCCTTGCAGGGACATCAGTAGAACTCTGCTTTTAAACAGATCATTAGGCAAAAAAAGTGCAAAACAGCGCTTAACAAAAGCATTTCTGGTATGCTTTTGATGGCTCAGATGGTAAAGAATCCGCCTGCAAGGCTGGAGACCTGGGTTGGATCCTTGGGTTGAGAATATCCCCTGGAGAAGGGCATGAGCAACCCACTGCAGTGTTCTTACCTAAAGAATCCCCATGGACAGAGGAGCCTGGCGGGCTACAGTTCTTGAGGTCCCAGAGTTGCACATGACTGAGCAACTAATAACAGGCCGGCAAAACTCAGGTACCTCATCATCACCCAGTGGAGCTTCTTCTGCCTTGTCACCACTTCTCTGAGTGGACTGGCTTCTGAACATTCTATTCCACCCTGTGGTTGGACTGACCATGACATCTAATAAAACAAAGATGTCTCAAGTTTTTAAAGCCTGCTCTAACCACTCAATTCTTTTTGATTACAGATGATAATTACTATGTTAAGCATTTAAATCAAATCTTCATAAAACTGGGTGGATTGCTACACAGCGCAGAAGACGAGATGATGATCTGTGCTGTGTCTCTCCCTGGACTCGCACCAATCCATCTGCATTTTCCAGATGAACCAAAAAATGTAAGCTTGTTTGCTGGATTCTGTTTTTCCACTTTCTTTATTCTCCTGAGCTTCACAGTCACATCCTAAGAAAGGGACTAAGGAATTAAATCATTCTTGTGTATCTAACATATCTTATTCTGTCTTTGTATCCTACTGATAATTTCACCAGACGTGGGACTCCAGGTGTATGCCATTTTTTCCCTCTGAGTTTGAAGTCATCATATCTGACTTCTGTTCTCCCTGCTTAAGAATCTGCTGCCATCCCCACTAGCTACTTGTCATATGGCTTTCTTTTTCCTCCTCTCAGTAAGTTTATGGGCTCTTTGTGTCTGATGTCCTAACATTTTATACTGATGTTCCTTTTCATTTGGTTTGCCTGGTGGATCTCTTCAGTATGTATTATCTCAGTTAAGGCTCACAATGAAAGTAGTCACTATTATCCTCAACTTTCAGGTGAGAAAAGGGAGGTCCAGCTACCATGTGGGATGTGAGCAGGACCACGCAGCAGCAGCACCAGAGCAAATTCTGAGACCTGGACTTCAACTGTCCCGTTGGATGTTTAAGCATCCAAAGATTTCATCCTCTTACCTCAACTTCTTGCTAAGTTTTACCTCCCATTTTCTGATATTTAATTGTGAGCTTTCATCTATTGGTACAATTTTGCTTTTGTAAAAAACTAATTGTAAGAAATTATTTAACTCTGTTGAGTTAGTAAAAACTAAACATCCTCTTCTCTAATTCCATCAAGTGTTTCTGGATCCTGGTTGTGTCATTAGTTGCATTAATCATTGCTCTTAGTCTGATGTCATTCCCAAATCTGATAAGGAAGGATAAGTTCTCTTTGATAAGAATGTTCTCTCCATTGACCATAAAGCCGCTGTATATGCTTAGTAAGGCAACATGAGAATAGCCTACAACTTAAAAAACATGAACCTTAGATTCAGACTTGAATTTAGAAACCAAATATGAAATGATTTCTTTACCTATCAGAGTCTTCTGATCTAGAACATAGAAAAATGCCTATCTCAAAAATGATATAACTGATATGAAAAAATATAACATGAATATTCAGAAAATGGCTGCTTAGATTTTTGAAGACAATTTCTGAAATAATTGATAAGTATTAAGAAGAGACACACCATAGAATTAAGGCCTATTTTACAAAGAACAGAACAGAAAACAATCTTTTCCCCAAAGTACCTAAAACTATGAGATGTAAAACATATATAAATATTATTAATTAGAATAGTCTCCTCCAAAAGGGGTTAGATTTAATTTTCTTTCAAGTTAAAGGACAGTATTTGCAATTTGTTAAACAGATGTTAAATAACTATTTCAATGAGTTAATTACTTTAAGGAATTTTCATACTATATAAGGTTATAATACTTAAATCCTTGGCTAAGTATTTGGATGTGGTCTTTGAAGCAAGCAAACTCATTGGTGTGACAGGATATGGTAAATTCTGTATTAGCCATTATACGTTTAATTTCATCCCATGTTGGTGATATCATGGCTCTGGAGAATTCTTGCATGTTATCTCAGTGATGCTCCTCATAATTTAAATGCATATGTGAAGCATTTCTTTAGAACTTTATTGATGAGGTGTGTCTGTGCATTTGGAGAAAGAGGGAATGACATTGATCTTTTTCCCTGAGACATCCCATTGCTACTTTATTGAGAAAGTTACATTTGAATCTTCATGAGATTTTTCCATCTTTCATATTAAATCCATGTGTTTGGATGATGTCTTGAAAATGGATAGTAACAAAAAATTGTGAAAGTATTGGTTTAGTATCTTACTTCTGAGGTCTGTTAATTAATGGAAAAGATCCTGATGCTGGGAAGGACTGAAGGTAAAAGGTGAAGAGACCAGCAGAGGATGAGATGGTTAGATAGCATCGCCCACTCACTGGACATGAATTTGAGCAAACTCCAGAAGAGAGAGAAGGACAGAGGAGCCTGGTGTCCTGCAGTCCATGGGGTCGCCAAGAGACACGACTTAGCAACTGAACAACAACAATGATGACAAATTAATGATGAATAGTCTTAACAGACTCTTGTTTGCTTAAAAGAGACTGTACAAGTTTAAGTGGAGTCAAGGGGAAATTTATCACTAAGGCTGCTACTGCTGACTTTTATTGAAAATAAATCAAGCCTGAGAGTTCTAATATCTCAATTGCCATTTGCTAAATGTTTTAACAATCATGCTTATATTTTCATACTCCACTGAATGACTTTGCACCGAGAAGAAGCTAATATTAACACTGTATTTTTTGGTAGAGATCTTTTCTTTCTCACTAATTCATCTTTACTAGATCTGTATTTAGTGTAGACACAATAAACACCAGTGGTAGAGCTGTTTGAAAAGCTAATCCAAACTGTTGATTCAGCACACCTATTATATTTAACTACTGAATTAGTAGAACTGACCTGCTTTATGAACCAGAGACCAAATTGCCAACATCTGCTCGGTCATGGAAAAAGCAAAAGAGTTCCAGAAAAACATCTATTTCTGCTTTATTGACTATGCCAAAGCCTTTGACTGTGTGGATCACAATAAACTGTGGAAAATTCTGAAAGAGATGGGAATACCAGACCACCTGATCTGCCTCTTGAGAAACCTATATGCAGGTCAGGAAGCAACAGTTAGAACTGGACATGGAACCACAGACTGGTTCCAAATAGGAAAAGGAGTATGTCAAGGCTGTATTTTGTTACCCTGCTGATTTAACTTATATGCAGAGTACATCATGAGAAACGCTGGGCTGGAAGAAGCACAAGCTGGAATCAAGATTGCTGGGAGAAATATCAATGACCTCAGATATGCAGATGACACCACCCTTATGGCAGAAAGTGAAGAGGAACTCAAAAGCCTCTTGATGAAAGTGAAAGAGGAGAGTGAAAAAGTTGGCTTAAAGCTCAACATTCAGAAAACGAAGATCATGGCATCTGGTCCCATCACTTCATGGGAAATAGATGGGGAAACAGTGGAAACAGTGTCAGACTTTATTTTGGGGGGCTCCAAAATCACTGAAGATGGTGACTGCAGCCATGAAATTAAAAGACGCTTACTCCCTGGAAGAAAAGTTATGACCAACCTAGAGAGCATATTCAAAAGCAGAGATATTACTTTGCCAACAAAGGTCCGTCTAGTCAAGGCTATGGTTTTTCCAGTAGTCGTGTATGGATGTGAGAGTTGGACTGTGAAGAAAGCTGAGCGCTGAAGAATTGATGCTTTTGAACTGTGGTGTTGGAGAAGACTCTTGAGAGTCCCTTGGACTGCAAGGAGATCCAACCAGTCCATTCTGAAGGAGATCAGCCCTGGGTGTTCTTTGGAAGGAATTATGCTAAAGCTGAAACTCCCACCTCATTCGAAGAGTTTGACTCATTGGAAAAGACTCTGATACTGGGAGGGATTGGGGGCAGGAGGAGAAGGGGACGACAGAGGATGAGATGGCTGGATGGCATCATTGATTTGATAGACATGAGTCTGAGTGAACTCCGGGAGTTGGTGATGGACAGGGAGGCCTGGTGTTGTGCAATTCATGGGGTCGCAAAGAGTCAGACAGGACTGAGCGACTGAACTGAACTGAACTGAACCTGCTTTATTTGGAAATTGCAGTTTAATTCAGTTACCTAATAATAAGTTTGATTTCCAAAAAGTTTTAAAGAATCCATTTTGGTAGAATAATAATTTCTATCCCGTTTATCGTTTTTTCTTTTTTTGTCATTGAAGTATAGTTGACTTAGAATGTTGTGCCTGGGCAAAACTATAATTGGAAAAGATACACGTGCCCCTATGTTCATAGAAGCACTGTCAAAATCGTCAAGACATGGAAACAAACTTTTCTTATTTTTAATAACAATTTTCCTTGTCGTCCATCTGTGGTTATGTCTCCGCTGTGATTCACGTGGGGGATAGCACTGATCAACTAAGTCCTATGGGCCATGTGTTCATGAGTGTGGAGCAAAGGAGAGCACCATTCTGAAAAAACGGTCCCTTATTTTTGTAAATATCAAAGCTTAGGCTAACTTGATGCTTTTCTGCTTGCTTGTGTGTTGGATTCTTTCTCAGAGTGCCATCCAGAAGATTTTCACATTTTCAAATAAAATAATTTATAGAAAAACTAAGGGGGAATTTGTTTCAAAGGACTCAAAATTGAAACAAACAAAGCAAACATCAAAGGAAATGTTCCTGCCAGGTTGAACTCTTAAGCAACTTCTAAGAACTTCTCAATCACAACAGAGAACATATATGAAAATATATTTTTAAATGCCACAATGCCAGTTTTGATGCCAACTAACCGGAAATAACCCACTGAAAGGAAAATGCATTTCATTTTCTCCCTCTCCCCTCATCTCTCTGTATATACATACTTCAATAGATAGATATATTTTTAAATCTCTGTGTATACGTATTTGAAACATCACTATCACTGAAAGGTTTTAAAACAGCATTTCCATGAAGTGAGACATAAAGTCTATCCCACCTTCCTCCTAGACGGCTTTTAAGCTTTCGGTTTGCAGGAGGTAACCTAGAAGCTTTCACATCAGGCAGTCTTTTATGTTTAGAGAGGCATGAGCTGTGATTATATTGATTGATTTCAAGGGCATATTAGAGATGAAGCCAAGTCTCTGGAGAGAGGTTGCCGTCACCTTGACCTTGGGTCAGCGTTAGACCACTGACCTTTGAACCTAAGACCTATCTACCAGATTCTGATACCATCCAGGCCACCCGAGCAAGTCAGCGGGGGACTCACGTCGATGTGCCTCTGGCCAAATCAGAATTGACTGGCCAGTAGGAAGCCCACGAGCAGAGGGAAATGCAGGTTAAAGTATGTCAATAATGTTTCAGAAGAACGATTTCTCTCAAGAATTGTAGCTGGTGGAATGTTTTGACATTTATTCGGTCGAGAAATGTAGCATGTTTTGTGAAGCACTTCAAGAGAGCTGCTGCTAACTGCGGTTGTGTATTGATCTTTCTGTTAAATTGCACCGGCACACTTGGGAGATCATTGTGATGCAGGCAACAGGACAGAAGGGATCTGCTGCACCTGATGGTCACTAATGGTAATTGGTTTCGATCCTTGCACTTGAAGAAGCCATGATTTACTTGGCTCCCTGATGAATGGTAGACACTAAATATTTTGAAAAGAAGAAAAAGATGCACACTGTTTTTTGTTGTTTTTTTTTTAACCTATGACAAGGCAGTACCTCCGTTCTTGAATGTTTCATACATAGAATAAATCCGGCAATGTAGAAAATATACCAAGTCATTATTTACAATTCTGATTTTCTTGTTGGCTTTGCTTGTTTCTTCACTGGTTTGTTTTTCAACTTGTTCAGAAATGAATTGAAGGCAGTATACTCTACTTGTGTGTTTCCATGTAAACTTTATAACTGTGTGTGCGTGTGTGTGCTCATTGACTCAATTGTGTCTGACTCTTTTCGAGTCCACAGACTGTAGCCTACCAGGCTCCTCTGTCCACGGGATTTGCCAGGCAGGAATACCGGAATGGGTTGCCATTCCCTTCTCCAGGGGATCTTTCCAAACCAAGGATCGAACCCAGGTCTCCTGCATTGCAAGCAGATTCTTTACTGTCTGAGCCACTCCTGATTAAAAGAATAGAAAAGGAGCAAGAACTAATATTGTCTATTTAACTTGAGGGCATTTTGCAAACTTGTATTACACAGAAAACTTCCTATGTATTTCACTGAATCACATTCATGAGGAATTGTGGTCTCCATTGCGTTCAAATATAACATGTGCACCGCAGCCCACTGGGAGGATTTCAACCCTGAAGGTGAATAACATTATCATTTCTTTGAAATCTCCTTTGCCATTTCTAGATGAAAACAACATTCATGAAAACCACCAGCAGGAATCACAGGAGGTGGACCTTCGTGACTGCTGCCATTGGGGTAGTGGTGGTGGATTTGCCTTACAGATTCCTAACAATGCATTTCCACCTTCTTTTCTGTAAGGATCAGCACTGGTGGAGATAAAGGGATTTTCCTTTCTGTCCATCCCATTAACAGGATCTCATCCAGCCTTGACAATAGATGTGCTAATTAGAGTTAATTGCTCTAATGGACACTAGTCTAGCAGGACTCAACAGATAGTTCATTCAAATAGAAAAGTACTTTACTGAAGGCTATGAATGCATGAATTTCAACTGTTTACTTCAGAGTAAAGGGAAAATATACATCCAAGTCTCCTAAATTCTAAAAGCTGTTTTCTGTATTTTGAAAGAATGTTTAAAATAAAATCGTTTTTGG
Organism: Bos indicus x Bos taurus; assembly: GCF_003369695.1. NCBI lineage: Eukaryota > Metazoa > Chordata > Mammalia > Artiodactyla > Bovidae > Bos > Bos indicus x Bos taurus. The sequence goes on along the minus strand of NC_040086.1, from coordinate 8,004,637 downwards.
TTGATCTTCTAATTTCACCAAGGGGTAAAGCAATTTCTCCCAAAGAAATGGATTCATAAGAAATCAGCACGAGGGACTTCCCTGGTGGTCCAGTGGCTAAGCGTCTGCATTCCCAGTGCAGGAGGCTGGGATTCCATCCGTGGTGAGGGAACTAGATCCCACATGCTGCAAATAAGACCTGGTAGAGCTAAATAAATTAAAGAAAAAGAAAACACTAATTTAAAAAAAAAAGAAAAGAAAGCAGCCTGAGACCGACTGTGATACTGGATGAAATATCAAGTTTCCTCTTTTTCTAACAGTTCACATTCAGTTCTTTCCAGCAGTTTTCACATTCTTTAATGTTTCCCATAGAATTATGCATGTGTATACATATACCCTCATTCTGTTAGAGATTTGTCAATCCCTAGGCTCCAGGTGTCTTCTGAATCTTAGAGATAGAGCTAAACAATTCAAGACACAGATGATACAGATAAAGGTGTAAATAGAGATATAGATATGTATCTATATACCATCTATATCTATATCTATATAATAGATCCAATCTGGCAGCTTGGATAAGACAGTGCCCTGTGTGGGTGCTAAGTCACTTCAGACATATCCAGCTTGTGCGACTCCATGAACTGCAGCCTGCCAGGCTCCTCTGTCCATGGAATTCTCCAGCCAAAAATTCTAGAGTGGGTTGCACTTCCTTCTCCAGGGGATCTAAGGTGGCTCCAAATTAAGGAAAATAAATCAGTTATTCCCAATCAATTTTTTTCAAAAAGTAAAAATACTGTAAAGTTTTCCCTAAGACCAAAGTCATTATTTTATAATGTTAAAGACTGGATCAAAATAAAACATAGAAAAAATGTTAGAAGAGATGAACATGGATTGCTCATCATTTTAATGATAATACATCATTTTCAAGGGTGTGGATGGGATCCCTAATTTCAGAGCATTCACAATTGATTACAAACAGTTCAATTTACACGTGTTGGAAAATGAGATATTGTGGAGAACTAGAAGCACAGGAAGACAGCCCGAGGCAATCGCTGATCAAGTCAGATCTATGTGGTCTGTGGGTTTTGCTGGAAAATCTTTTACCAAGTACCTTCACACATAGTTTTGGGCTTTGGGATAAAAAGATTGTTCACCAAAGGGAAGGAAAGGTTATTTACTGCCATCAGGAACAGAGGCTCTAATAGTAAAGTATACGAAGGTTATTATCTATCACACATTAATCTACCAGGGCTGTTTGGCAGCTCTCGTAGCAACAGATTCCATCTTTTGCTGCTCCAAGCGATGTTTCAGATAAAAGTCCGTATGATCACTTTAAAGGGCTGCATACTGTTAATCAAGAGATTTTGCTCCAGGCCTTGTGTTTGCCTTTCACTTCAGGGTATTCAGCACTAAACAGAAAAGGCTGAATCCCACATGTCTGTCGTCAACACTGTGTCACTGCAGACTTACGCGTGTTAGTGTCAGAACGAGGCAGTTGGTAAGTCTGCGAGTTTAAGTGGGAGTAGCTGCTTATTTGGAGAAGGAAATGGCAACCCACTCCAGTGTTCTTGCCTGGAGAATCCCAGGGACAGAGGAGCCTGGTAAGAGGCCGTCTATGGGGTTGCACAGAGTCGGACACGACTGAAGCAACTTAGCAGCAGCAGCAGCAGCTGCTTATTGGTTAGTTTAATCTTTGATTAGGAAAACCAGCAAACGTGTGTGTGAACTCAGTTGCTAAGTCGTGTCCAACTCTTTGCAGCCCCATGGACTGTAGCACACCAGGCTTCCCTGTCCTTCACTGTCTCCCAGAGTTGGCTCAGATTCATGTCCATTGAGTCAGTGGTGCCATCCAACCATCGCATCCTTTGTTATCCCCATCTCCTTTTAAGGACTTCCTTGTGGCTCAGCTAGTAAAGAATCCGCCCGCAATGCGGGAGACCTGAGTTCGATCCCTGGGTTGGGAAGATACCCTGAAGAAGGGAAAGGCTACCCACTCCAGTATTCTGGCCTGGAGAATTCCATGGACTGTATAGTCCATGGGGTTGCAAAGAGTCAGACACGACTGAGCAACATTCACTTTCTTTCTCCTTTTAAGGGAATGACTTTACTCAGGTACCAGACTAGATGTTTTATAATTGTTTCTGATGTCATGTTTATTCTCTACTCAAGCTCTCTTTTGATGATCTGGTCTCTGATGAGAACAATTCACTCAATGCAAAAAAAAAAAAAAAAGAACTTTAAATCCTTATTGGAGGAAAAGAAAAAAATTTTAATGTACAAATATTGGTAGATTTTCTAAACAGGAATTTGTTGCTTTAAGTAATGAGATCCATCTAGCTCTCCAAGTTGCTGTTATAAAATTTTCTCTTACATTTCCAACAGTATATTCAACCTGTTATTTCTGAGCATCTGTATTTGCTCAGTACTGTGTGAAATTCTTTATATTCATGAGCCTATTTTGAGAAAAGCATTATTTGCATTTTACTTAGGACTGAACAGGGAACGTATCACCAGGAAGTAGTGAAACTCTGGATTCAAATAAAAGCTCAGCAGAATCCATATCCCAGACTAATATGTTACTCATTTATTCACCAACCAACTTTTATTTGAGTGTGGACCACACGCTTGACTCTGGGGATGCAGCAGCATCTTTACTTAAAGAGAGCTTATATTCTGGAAAGGTAACAGTGATAGTAGCCTCTCTATAGGCACCTCTCTGCTGAGATAGCTACATCCTTCAAGTTGGTATCTTCGACAACAAAGACAGAAGCTGCAACATGGCTCAATAACAGGATCCGTTCTTCCACCACAAAGCTCAGGCCACCAGCCCCCTCACCCACCTGCCTCTCTACCCACTCGGTGAAAGTGAAAGTTGCTCAGTTGTGTCTGACTCTTTGCAATCCCATGGACTATACAGTCCATGGAATTCTCCAGGGCAGAATACAGGAGTGGGTAGCCTTTCCCTTTTCCAGAGTATCTTCCCAACCCAGGGATAGAACCCAGGTCTCCCACATTGCAGGCGGATTCTTTACCAGCTGAGCCTCAAGAGAAGCCCAAGAATACTGGAGTGGGTAGCCTATCCCTTCTTGAGTGGATCTCCCCAACCCAGGAATTGAACTGGGGTCTCCTGCATTGCAGGTGGATTCTTTACCAACTGAGCTATCAGGGAAGCCATGGCAATTAAGGGACAGTCTCTTTACATTCTGAGTGTGTGGGATCTCTGAAGCTCTTCTTAGACAGAAACATCATTGCTATGTCTACTTCAATTTTTTGAGGTTTTTATACATTTATTTAAATAAATTAATTTTTAAAGTTATTTTTAATTGGAGGATAATTGCTTTTCAATATGATGTTGGTCTCTGCCATACATGGGTATGAATCAGCCATAGGTATGTATATGTCCCCTCCCTCCTGAACCTCCCTCCCATCCCCACCACCCATGCAGCCCCTCTAGGTCATCACTGAGCTCGGAACTCAGCTGAGCTGAGCTCCCTGCACTATATAGTAGCTTCCCACCAGCATAGTAGTGTGTATTAATGTCTCCCCTGCCCCACCCCCAAGTCTTGAACCTCCCTCCCAACCCCACCTATCCCACCCCTCTAGGTAGTCACAGAGCACTGGATTGGAGTTCCTTGCATCATATAGCAAATTTCCATTGGCTACCTAATTTTATACATGGCAGTGTATAGACTGGCTTCCCAGGCGGTGCTAGTGGTAAAGAACCTGCCTGCCAATGCAGGAGCCATCAGAGATGCGGATTTGATCCCTGGGTTGGGAAGATCCCCCAGAGGAGGGCATGGCAACCTACTCCAGTATTCTTGCCTGGAGAATCCCATGGACAGAGGAACCTGGCGGGCTACAGTCCATAGGGTCACACAGAGTCAGACACAACTGAAGCTACTTAGCATAGCACACATGTATATACATCTGCTTTAAGCCCCACACGATAAGGAAGGTCAAGCTTACTACGAAGAGTTGGCCACCTTCGCTCACAAAGCACAAACGGGAAGCAGGCACCCACATCCCAGCTTCTGTGTTGGGGTTCTGGAATCTCAAACCCTGGTCTCAACTTTAGGAAGGGCACAGAGTGGAGAGTGGCTTTTCTCAGACCATGTGCACCACTTTTCCTCGCTGCCACTTCCTCCTCCAGTCCAGGCAACATCATCTCCTTGCTGAGACTGAAATAATTACTGTTCTCATCTGAAAAGTTTGTGGGCTAGATTCAATGGCTTAAAAGATGGAAGCTGTAACATTCAAAACCCAGAGTCTCTTAATAAATATGTGTATTATTAAGAAAAGATTAAGAGAAAAATTTTATTTTCTATTTAATTATTTAATCCCATGGACAGAAGAGCCTGACTGGCTACCGTTCATGGGGTTGAAAAGAGTTGTACATGACTGAATGATTGAGGATGTACGCAGGCATCATATAGTCTAAATAGCAAGTTAGACCAGTAGTGACTACTATGCCAGATATTATGGAATTCACTCAGGGTCTACTTCAGGAAACATGCAATCAGGAAAGACTGTAGTTCAAATGTGACTGATCTAATCACTTTGGTGCTTCGTATTGAACTGAACTAGACCCAGTTTACGGATCTCCTCAAACGGGCTGTTTATGCAGGGGAAACCCGGCTTCCTCTATAGGTTCCGGTTTCCTGATGCTACAAGTCCTCACGCTTGCTGCTGCGTGAGAACTGGGCACATCCTTATCGTGGCTGCTGCACCAGGAACTCCAGCCCCACTCCCACCTCCCTTTCTGGCTATTCCTAGACTACCAGAAAGTACTGTCTGTGGATCATAAGATCTAGCTCCCCAGTGGCTGAGGGAAGAGGTATTAACTATTAACGAGATATTAATAGTTTGTTTCCAAAGATGGACACCATACAGTCCTCTCTTCACTCTATACACAGCATGCTACTCATCCTCTAAAGAGGTAAAAATCTATTTTTCCTCTTGAGTCTGAAGTCTGACTCAGCCTCGGTGCTTGCTTTGACCAACCCCAAGCCTAGGGCCGAGAGACTGGGCTGCTTGCACGTGTATTCTCACTTCAGCAACTTGCCAAGTACATAAGCTTGGGTTAGACTGAAGAACAGTGAATCAGGGACTTCCCTGTTAGTCCAGGGGTTAAGACTGAACTCCCAATGCGGGGGACCCGGGTTCAATCCCTAGTCAGGGAATTAGATTCCACATGCCATAACTAAGACCTGGCACAGCCAAATAAATAAATAAAAATTTAAAAAGAGAGAGAAAAAAAAAAGAATAATGAGAATCTATTCAGAGAGAGAAGGGTTCAGCAATGGTAGTGTTTCAGCCATTCCTCCTGAACTGACGGACATATGAGTGGGTTCCTTTCGTGTTCCCAGCTGAATTCAGCTTAAGTGATCCCAGCCAATATTCCATGGAACAGAAAAACCACCAAATTGGCCCACAAAACTATGAGAAATAATACATTATTGTTGTGCAAACCTGGTAAGGTTGGTGGTAGTGAAATAGCAATAGAGAAATTAAGGACCCTGGTAATTTAACATGGAAATTTGGGGGCATTTATGACTTAACCAAAGAGAGACAGGAAAATGCAAACATACTTCACATAAATTCTTCACTTGGTTTGGAAACTTAAGGGAGCTGCCTGTGTTATCTCTCATACATATTTATATGGAAGTGACTTCTCTCCAGAGAAAAAATACTCTTTTGAGATGATTGTAAGTATTCTAGGATACTTGATAAACAAGTATCATCATAAAAATCCTAAACATACTAAAGTCATCACTGGTATATACATTCTCATTAGGGAGAAAATAAAAGTTGGGGGAAGGGCTTGTTCTGATGTAAGATGCTTCCGTTACAACATCTTTAGATCATTATGAATCTCATTTGTTTTTTAAGGCAAAAGGCACAGCAGACTGAGCACTACTTTTCCTTTAATTAAAATATTTTCAAGAGCATGAGGTATTTAAAAATGCCATTATCTTTTCAATTGCGTGCCAGAGATTTTATAAAGTGGAATTAGAATTTTTCACTAATTTCCAGCAATTCAATTTAAATGTTAAGAATTAGACAATTTTCTTCTAGATAAAATTAGAAGAAGAAAATAACATCTCTCTCTCTCATCATAAAACTCCTTCCTCTGAAATGCTACTATTTACTTGTGAGGAAAAAGTAGCATAAGTTTACTCATTTCAATTTTACATCAATGTTGTTTAAAACATTGAGATTTGGGACTTAACCTGGCGGTCCAGTGTTAAGACTCCCAACTCAGGGGCCCAAGTAAGATCACTGATCGGGGAAATAGAGCCCACAGGCTACAGCTAGAGACCCCCACATGCCGCAATGAAGATCTGGTGCAACCAAACAGGTAAATATTAAAAAATAAAATAAGATACTGAGATTTAAATATGGCGTGCAGTGTGACTGGCGGTTTCCCAGCTGGTGCTAGTGGTAAAGAGCCCCGCTGCCAATGCAGGAGACATTAGAGGCGTGGGTTCCATCCCTGTGTTGGGAAGATCCTCTGGAGGAGGGCATGGTGACCCACTCCAGGTTTCTTACCTGGAGAATCCCATGGACAGAGGAGCCTGGTGGATGACAGACCACAGGGTCACCAAGCGTCTGACACAACTGAAGCGACTTAGCATGCATGCCTGGTGTGACTGACTTCTAAGAGGACCCAAAGGAGTGTAATGACTCGTGCTCAGTATTTGGATGATTTTGCCTAATTTCCTCCAATTAAAGAAAGAGTTGGACTTTTGATGACTCAGAGCAGAAAAGTTAATAAGAACCCCATTACGAACATGGGATGAGTCTGAAGAACCTGGGATAAATCGACAGCATTGTAATTTTTGCATTTTCAGTCCCAAGTCACCACTGACATTGAATAGGAGCTTCATAAATGTTCACTGGAGCCCTGCCTCACCACGCCAATCACCCGAGAGGCACACAACCCCTTCTGGTGCAACCACTTCCAGACCAGGCGTTCTTTCTTTCCATTTTTATGATAATTCTTTTAAAAAGTAATACAAAACACACTACGAACATAAAGTTGTAAAATGGCAGACACTGAAACTTAAACCAAATCTTAATCCAAATATGACGATCAAATGTGAGGAAATGGTTTTCAGTCAACAAAACCTAAAGCATGTCTCATTCATCTAATACTCAATTGACAGTGAAAATATATTTAAATGTTTTAGGACTACTGAAAACAATTCTAGAAATAATTTTCATAGAGTACAGAAAAAGCAATGTCTTCATTTTCTAAAGAAGCAATCTTAATATAAATGTGGTGCTTTAAAATTACTGTGTGCTGTTGAGTAATTTATGCATCTAACTAAAATAAATCATGAAAAATCCTGAAGAGAAATGCTGTGAAGTAAAAATAACCATTATTGCAGGAGATATTCCTAATACAACAACCCAATTAGTAGGGTAAAAAATCATTATTAGAAAATTATGTCATATTCTTAGGGACATTTTTCTTCCTTCAAAGGATGTTAGCTCAAATTTTAGATAAATAATACCATATTTGACTTTAGGTTTCTTTTAACATGATTTTAAACAATGTGCTATTACTTGTATCTTGTAATTTTAATAAGTGATTATTGAAAACAATATAAAAATATATATACGGGGTCAATGAAAGTTTTAAAGTTGTCTGTGTTCTTATTACATAGTTAGGATTAGGTGTGGGTAAAAATGATGCATCCCTTAGAGTCAAACAAGATTTAAGTTTATTTCACTCTCCTGTACACTTTCATTCTATGCTAGCAGGGATTAGGCTTCCCTCCTGTTTCTGGGGTTTACCAGGTGGTACCAGTGGTAAGGAACCCGCCTGCCAATGCAGGAGACATAAGAGATGGGGGTTTGATCCCTGAGTAAAGAAGATCCCCTGGAGGAGGGCATGGCAACCCACTCCAGTATTCTTGCCTGGAGAATCCCATGCATAGAGGGACCTGCAGACTGCAGTCTATGGGGTTGCAAAGAGTTGGATATGACTGAGCAACTAATACTTTATGTAATATCAAGAGATAGTTTGTTAAAACCAACACAACATTGTAAGTTAATGATATTTCAATTTAAAAGAAAAGACAGAGACCATCAGACCAGAAAGGAAAATATATCTGTATTTTAAAAAAGACACTATTTATTCATTCAATGTAAATGCTGCAGCTGCTGCTAAGTCGCGTCAGTCGTGTCCAACTCTGTGCGACCCCATAGACGGCAGCCCACCAGGCTCCTCTGTCCCTGGGATTCTCCAGGCAAGAATACTGGAGTGGGTTGCCATTTCCTTCTCCAATGCATGAAAGTGAAAAGTGAAAGTGAAGTCGCTCAGTCGTGTCTGACTCTTCACGACTCCATGGACTATAGCCTACCAGGTTCCTCAGTCCATGGAATTGACTAATACTGTAATAATAAACTTTCCATTTTATGATAAGCCTTAACTTATATAAGCAAATCCTTAATGTTGAAAACTTAGCCTTTTTCAAAAGTGTGTTAATGTAACAAATTTGGCATGATAATAACTATTATATTGAATTTGGGTATATCTGGTTATTCCTTTATAATAATTATGTATTTACAAAATAAATAATATAGGGAAACCTCTTTGACACGAAAAGGAATATGTTGTCAGATATATTTTAAATTAATTTTCAAGTCATTCAAGTTATACTGTCTTAAAAATCTGAGTTATGTTTAGCTTTTAAACTGTATAGAACTTGTTATTAAAGCCAATTGAAAATTTAAAAGTAGTATGATTTTGAATATAAAATCAATCACCGTTTTTTGCATTTTGGGTAACTTGATTTATTTTATACGTTAAAAAATAAAATCACCCCATTATCTAATAATATTTACCAATTCAACAACTAAATTCTTTTAAATATTGCAAACTAAAATTTCAAATTCAATATATTTGAATTTTTTCCTTGAAAATTTAACATGACAGACTTTCAAGTCTAACATAATGATTTTTTATAAGCACTTAACCTCCTTTTAAATTAATAAATTTCTTAAACATTTTATAAGTCTTAAAATTTTTTATATTAATACAAACCTGTTATTATACTGTTATTAAAAAATATTTTGTTTTGGTAAAACTTCCTGGAATTACACATCTCCTCATACCAACAAGAAAAAACAAATTTACTATTATCTTAAATATGGATATTGAAATCATCAAAGGATACTTTTTATAGCTAAATAAATAAACAGCTTTACTCATCCTGAAGTATATGTGAGATGACACTACAATATCCAATGGACTTATATTTTAGTAACTTGACAGCCACAGTAAAATGTGACACATGAAGACGGAAAGAGGGAAATTCAATGGTTTCTTAGTAAAATGAAAAAAAACCACTACCCTTGACTCTGCAAGACTTGAAATCACCAATCTATGATTCATTATTTGTTTTCCCTCATTATGCATTCACATAGCAACCTCTTTTATCCACTGAATTATAACTTATATTCTAAAGTATATCAGTGACTCTCATAGGTCAAACAATCTCCCCCACCAAATATTTCCATGCCCTAAGCTTTAGAACCAGTTACTATGATACTACCATATATGACAAAAGGGACTTTTCAGCTGTGATTAAAAGTATGGAGCTTGAAATGTGTATATAGAGTGTGAGTGGACCAGACCTAATATCATGAGTTCATAAAAATGGAGACCCTTTCATAGCTCTGGTCAGAATGAGAAAGATGTGATGATGAAAAGAGAGTCAGAGAGATGCAATATTGAGAACAGAATGAAGAAGCCACCAGCTAAGGAATGCAGGTGGCTTCTAGAAACTAGAAAAGGTGAAGAAACAGATTCTTCTTTAGAACCTCAAGAAAGAAATGTAGCCCTGTCAATGCTTTGATTTTAGTCTGATAAGCTAGGTATTAGGCTTCTAACATATACAACTGTAATCTCATGGATGGAGGAGCCTTGGTGGGCTACAGTCCCTGGGGTCGCTAAGAGTCAGACACGACTGAGCGGCTTCACTTTCACTTTTCACTTTCATGCACTGGAGAAGGAAATGGCAACCCACTCCAATGTTCTTGCCTGGAGAATCCCAGGGACGGGGGAGCCTGGTTGGCTGCCGTCTATGGGGTCGCACAGAGTCGGACACGACTGAAGTGACTTAGTAGTAGTAGTAGTAAGATAATAAGTTTGTGTTTTTTTAAGCCACTGAGTTTATAATAATTTGTTAGGGCAGCAATAGAAATCTAACTCAGTGACTTCTGCAGCACTGAATTGAGATGGTTAGGTAAACCCATGATGCTTTTATCCAAAGACGAATCATATTATGCTGCTGCTGCTGCTAAGTTACTTCAGTCGTGTCCGACTCTGTGCCACCCCATAGATGGCAGCCCACCAGGCTCCCCCGTCCCTGGGATTCTCCAGGCAAGAACACTGGAGTGGGTTGCCATTTCCTTCTCCAAGGCATGAAAGTGAAAAGTGAAAGTAGTCCAATATAAACTTTTGTTTTAATAAACATATTACACTTACTTTACCAAAACAGATGTGCAGCTTTTATGTTAAATAGAATGTAAATTCCAATCAGGTTCAACAATAGCTTACATGTTTACCTAGTTTTTCTTCTCATTTTGGGAAACTAGCCAGTCATTTCTAGACTGAATTATGTCTTTTAACCATATAACTGAGTGAATCCTATTTCTACAACCTCACTCAGAAGTTCAGTCAAGCAAGCACTCAACAGCATACACAGTTTCTGGAAATGTGACTCTGGAAGACTCAGAGTCAGCTGGAATGTGAGGTAAGTCTCCACCTCAAGTCTTCATTAAGAATCTATGGGAATGGAGCTTCTGAGCATTCTTTTAAGCATTACTTCCAAGCATTCTTTTAAGGCAGTTCTTATGCAAAGTGAAGTTTGTAAAGCAATGGTACCTCCAGCAAAGCTCTTTTCACTCCCTTTAGAAAATATTCTTATCAAAAGTAAAAAATTTGCACAGAAATTAAAAATCTGTACAGGAACAAAGTAGTACTATGAATCTGGTTTTCTTTTTATACCATAAAAGCAACTCAGAAACTTTTCAGTTTCATGTGCTGACTCGGGGAAAAATAATGAAAAAGCAAGGAAATTACCTGGTCCGGTTTGCGTTTCAATGTAGACACTTCCTTGGGGTTAGAAAAAGTAATATCCAATCCAGGTGAGATAGCATGGGTGAACTCTATCTCATATTCCCGTGCAGCAGAGATGAGAGTCATAAGTTGTTCGGCTTCCCCCACTGAATTCAGATGGTTAGGTAAACCCATGATACTTTTATCCAAAGACGAATCATATTATAATCTCCTGTTTAAGAATATGTCTTGCGCAAAGATGTCTTCAGCACCATGGACAGCATTTAGAAGTGTGTTGAAGAAATTGCTCTTCCAAAATTATATTCCCCTTTACTTGTGCATCATTTGACCCAGTTAAGCATTTTGCAGTTAATTTAATTCCCCAAATTATTGAATGGGCATTATTCATAAATTTTAGTTATTTACAGAATGTAAATTGGAGCAGAACAACCTCCACCTCTAAGGCATTTGTAGATCTAGTAGCTGTAAGATTGGGAGCTCAATAACTTATTAAGTAAATTGATAGACAGGACCCAAAAATGGATATTCAAGGCTAACCATGCCAAAGAGGAGAAAAGGCGTTGGGTAAAAAAAAACCAAGTCATGGAAAATGGAAAATTCATGGCATCTAGAGAATATGAAGATGGTTTACCCACTGAGCTGGCCTTGCTAATTGAAGCCTATGTGAACTTATACATTAATACTCTTCATTGTATTTCTACCTTATCAGATTGAGTCTCATCTCTTCTTTGGTGCACTTCCTTACACAAGGATGCAATAGCTCTATTTGTATTTTTCCTTCTCATGTCTCTATCTTTCATGCGCATTCACTCAGTCATGTCCAACTCTTTGTGACCCCTTGGACTACAGCCTGCCAGGTTCCTCTGTCCATGGAATTTTACAGGCAAGAATACTGGAGTGCATAGCCATTTCCTTCTCCAGGGTATCTCCCTCACCCAGGGACTAAACCTGGGTCTCCCACATTGCAGGCAGATTCTTTCTATCTGAGCCTTTAGGGAAGCCTCTTAGTAACTATTTATTAGCACCAATTCTATGTCTAAAATCATATTTGAGCAAATTTTTATTTGATTGGTTTTTATTCTTCTGTCCCTATGCCCCAGCTTTTAATTCAAGGAATATGTTTCAGCCTATAGCTTTTCCCCTTCCACTTAATTCTAACTTGATAACTAGTGCCTTCATATGACAGAAATTCTACCATTCTTTAATCATCCTTGATGAGCTGGTACTGAGAGAAATGTCTGGTTGGTTCCAGTTACTCATGAAAAACCTTCCAGAGACAAACCACGTGGAGACATCTAATTGTTAAGAGAAACAAAGACTGAAACTGCCCACTCTGGCCAGGCACTACAGTAACCATTTGCATGAGTTATTTTATGACAAGAGGTCCCAGTAAGGAAGATGGAACTAATAAGCCACCACCAACTGAAAGAATTTGAGAAAGGTCAAAATGAGATGCCACATGTCCTACCACCTCCTTTTCACTGGCATCCCTCTTGGCTGAACAATGGATGTGCCACCAAGAAGGACCCAAAATTAGAATGACTGGCCAGAGACAACCTGGAAACTAACCCCATCATCATAAAACTCAAGACTGCCACATAGCAGAGAAGTCCTCCTGGGTTCCCTTATCCTACGGCTCGCCACCAGGGCACCCTTCCCAATGAAGTCTCTTGCTTTGTCAGCATTTGCGTCTCCTCAGACAATTCATTTCTGAGTGTTAGACAAGTGGCCTCTTTCAGGCCCTGGAAGGGGTCCCCCTTCCTGCAACATAATTCCACCTGTGGTCATTGCTATAGGTTTTTGTAAAAGTACTCAACATTCAGCTTAATACTAATTGGAACAACATTTTCTGTTTTCTCAGATTTCTTAGAAAGTTATTATCTAGTTATTATAGCTTCCATGAACCTAGTTTTTCTCTGACAAGTTTTAGTTCCAATTTCTAGCAGTTGTCCTCACCTGCTGTCCTGATGATAATGATAAAACCAAAACTAACCAAGCTCCACTGTCTCAGCTAGCAGATATTTGGCCCTGTATAACTAAGATCATTCAGCCACTACTAATTTATCTATGGCTTAAGTTGAAAAACAAACCAGTTAACTTTAACCATAATAGTTATAACTTTTATGATATAATCCTAACCTGTCTCCCCAGTCTTATCTCCTACTTCTTCTGAGAAATGGAATAGTTCCTGCCATATCAATAAACAAAGACATCACAGTAATTAGGGATTGCAGCCCTCCAAATGTGAACCAGTGAGCTCTGAGGGAACTCAGGAAGGAGAGGAATACCTATTATCTAGCAGCAATCAGATTGCAACTCCTCCCTATTTTGAGTTCCAAGGAATCTCAGGATGTGAAAACACGGAAACTGGCCCCAGAGAGCTGAGGTACATATCAAAAGAACTTCAGTGAGCCCAGACGCTTGCATTTTCCTATATAGAGAAAATGGACTTTAGGAAATTGGACTGCAGGGAGATCAAACCAGTGAATCCTAAAGAAAATAAGTCCTGAATATTCATTGAAAGGACTGATGCTGAAGCTCCAATACTTTGGCCACCTGGTATTAAGAGCTGACTCATTAGAAAAGACCCTGGTGCTGAGAAATATTAAAGGCAGGAGGAGAAGGGGATGACAGAGGATGAGATGGCCTCACCAACTCAATGGACTTGAGTTTGAACAAGCTCCAGGATATGGTGATGGACAGGGAAGTCTGGCATGCTATAGTCCATGGGGTCGCAAAAAGTCAGACACGACTGAACAACTGAACTGAACTGATACATAGAAAAGCACTAAATTCCTTCAGTTCAGTTCAGTTGCAAAGTCATATCTGACTCTTTGTGACCCCATGAATCGCAGCACGCCAGGCCTCCCTGTCCATTATCAACTCCCAGAGTTAACTCAAACTCATGTCCATCGAGTCACTGATGCCACCCATCCTCTGTTGTCCCCTTCTCCTCCTGCCCCCAATCCCTCCCAGCATCAGGGTCTTTTCCAATGAGTCAACTGTTCGCATGAGGTGGCCAAAGTATTGGAGTTTCACTAAATTCCTTAATTTGGGAATATTTGGTTTCCTTTAATTTACAAAAAGACCTTTCAACATTCAGACTACCTGCCCTTGGTTGCAAAACGTCTATATAACCTGATTCCTCCCCACGCCCTCACCTCCCTGGAGCAGCAGTCTCAGGGTCACTTTAGATGCTGCTGCCTCCAAGGCTTGAAGTCCTGAAAATTTTCATCGAGTAAAACACAACTCTCAATCTTAAGGCTGTGTGAGTTTTTTCAGTCAACATTCCACATACATAACCTGCATGTCTACCAATACTTGATACCTCTAAGGAGAATCTTACTCTCTGTCTCCAGAATATCCTTCCTAATCACTTTTACCTTTCTTTCTTTTTGTACTGTAATACCACTTAACTTTCCTGGGTTGTCTTTAAGTCTCTTTCATTCATTTAGTTTTCAGCAACTTCTATTCTGCCCTCTCACTGTTTTTTTTCTGGGAAATACACTATGTTAAATGATGTAAAGGTATATTATGACTATCAGTAAAGCGTTTTCTTCCAAGGCTGCCCAAGTCACAGTTAAGTTTCTTTCATTCTCAGCCCTTACTCAATAGACTAGTTTGGATTAAGACAGTTGGTTGTGACAGAAAAACAAAAATAACTGTGACCTAAATGAAATAACACTTATCTGTCTTCAGTTCAGTCAATTGCTCAATCGTGTCCGACTCTTTGCAACCCCATGAATTGCAGCATGCCAGGCCTCCCTGTCTATCTCCTGGAATTCACTCAAACTCACGTCCATCTAGTCGTTGATGCCATCCAGCTATCTCATACTCTGTTGTCCCCTTTTCCTCCTGCCCCCAATCCCTCCCAGCATCAGAGTATTTTCCAATGAGTCAAGTCTTCTCATGAGGTGGCCAAAGTACTGGAGTTTCAGCTTTAGCATCATTCCTTCCAAAGAACATCCAGGACTGATCTCCTTTAGAATGGACTGGTTGGATCTCCTTGCAGTCCAAGGGACTCTCAAGAGTCTTCTCCAACACCACAGTTCAAAAGCATCAATTCTTTGATGCTCAGCTTTCTTCACAGTCCAACTCCCACATCCATACATGACCACAGGAAAAACCATAGCCTTGACTAGACGGACCTTTGTTGGCAAAGTAATATCTCTGCTTTCCAATATGCTATCTAGGTTGGTCATAACTTTCCTTCCAAGAAGTAAGCGTCTTTTAATTTCATGGCTGCAATCACCATCTGCAGTGATTTTGGAGTCCCCCAAAAATAAAGTCTGACACTGTTTCCACTGGTTCCCCATCTATTTCCCATGAAGTGAGGGGACCAGATGCCATGATCTTCATTTTCTGAATGTTGAGCTTTAAGCCAACTTTTTCACTCTCCACTTTCACTTTCATCAAGAGGTTTTTGAGTTCCTCTTCACTTTCTGCCATAAGGGTGGTGTCATCTGCATATCTGAGGTTATTGATATTTCTCCCGGCAATCTTATCTGCTTAGACAAGTCCAAAACTAAGTAGTATTGAGTAAGTAATGCTCCATGTTGCTGTGTGATGGGGGAGACTCAGAGTGTTTCTACAGGAGCTTCTCCTTCTCCAGGTGACCTCAGGATTCACCACGGCAATTCCAAATTCAACTATGAAATCTGCATTCTATCCAGCAGGAAAGAGAATAGGGACAATGACTTTTAAGGACATTTATGGTTTTAAGGACAATTCCTAGAAATCAAAAACATTATCTACATACTCTCCATTGATCAGAACTAAGTTCTGTGACCACAGTGATGGAGTCTGAATCCATTGTCTTATGTTCCCTGTTCATAGTTCTTAAACCTCACTCCTCTCTGTTCTTGTTTAGGACAAGCTGCTAAGAGAACTCTCTTTTTTTTGGCTCTGGCGAAAGGGTCAAACCAACAAAGACTTGTCTGTATATAGGAATCCTCACTCCAGTCCCATTTCCAAACCACCATCAGAACCTCAAATCAGTCTCCTTTTGGGGCAATTTCACTCCAGACATTTGGGGATCTGCCTAGGAGTTACCAGGGGCTTCTCTGATGGCACAGCAGGTAAAGAATCAGACTGCAGTGCAGGAGACACAGGAGACACGAGTTTGATCTCTGGGTCAGGCAGACCCCCTGGAGGAAGAAATGGCAACCCACTCTAGTATTCTTGCCTGAAAAATCCCTTGGACAGAGGAGTCTGGAGGGCTACAGTCCAAAGTGTTGCAAAGCATCAGACACAACTGAGCACACACAGAAAGAGAGATAAGAGTTACCATCCCTGGTCCAGAAAGCCTGATTATGTGAATCATAAATCTTTTCACACACTCTTGGCATGTGTATATAGGATCATCAGTTTCAATATCTGAATCATATTTTGGGCGGAGTTCCATTATTTTTCTGCAACTACCCAGTAAAGGATGCTGAAAAAAATGGTGTAATCTATCTTCCAGTGCATTCTGGGCCCAGCCCAAATCTGGTGGTTTTATCACAGAAGAACAGGTAAAACTGAAAGTGTAACTAGCAGTTTATTTTGCATATTTTCACTTTGAATGTAATAATGATAATCTACATTAAGTAAATATTCAGGAACCATGCATTGAAATTATTATGATTTTTATGCGTTTTAATTATAGTTTTAGTATGTATATAATGGGATAGTTTGTATTAGATTCTTCTGCACTTAAGTCAAGAAAATTACCAAGTGAAAACATTTTCACACAAGCAGCACCACCCCCCACACACCTAATGGTGCTCAAATGCTTTTGTTTATACCTTAAGATAAAACTAGCACAGAACAGGCCGGGATGATTCACATTTAGGAGCCAATGAGGAGTCAGATGATTTGCATTTCAGGAAGACTAGGAGTCTCAGGACCTACCACCCCAGTTCATTGCTGGACAAACATTAATACACCTTTTCACATTTTATAACTGAATGCAAGTTTTAATAATTATTGGTATTGGACACAATATTACCTGGATGCGCTGTGTGAGTGTGTGCCCAGTTGCTCGGTCGTGTCTGATTCTTTGCAGCCCCATGGACTGTAGACTGACAGGCTCCTCTGTCCTTGTGATTTCTCAGGCAAGAATATTGGAGTGGATTTGCCATTTCCTCCTCCAGGGGATCTTCCAGATCCAGGGATTTAATCCACATCTCCTTCAGCTCCTGCACTGGCAGGGGGATTCTCCACCAATAGGCACCTGAGAAGTCCCTTGGATGCCATGTATTAATTGAAAGGATATTTTTAATTTATTATTATTCCCCAAGCTTTTAAACTGTGTTAATACTACTGATTTTTTTTTTAATTTTTATTGGCGTTTAGTTGCTTTACAAGGTTATGTTAGTTTCTGCTGTACAGCAAAGTGGATCAGCTATGTATATACAAATATCCTTTCTTTTTTATGCACGAGTAGAAAGAAAAAAAACACTATAATTAAACAATTACATACTATTGCTTTTAGGTACCAAAGACATCAAACTTTGTCCTTTTTTAAGTGAGTTTAGAATCAATGAGATGCTATTGTTTAAAGAAATATTCAGTTCAGTTCAGTAGCTCAGTCATGTCCAACTCTTTGCAACCCCATAGACTGCAGCACACCAGGCTTCCTTGTCCATCATCAACTCCCGAAGCCTGCTCAAGCTTATGTCCATTATGTTTGTGATGCCATCCAATCATCTCATCCTCTGTCATCCCCTTCTCCTCCTGCCTTCAATCTTTCCCATCATCAATCTTTTCCAGGGAGTCAGTTCTTTGCATGAGGTGGCCAAAGTAGTGGAGTTTCAGCTTCAGCCTCAGTCTTTTCAATGAATATTCAGGACTGATTTCCTTTAGGATTGACTGGTTTGATATCTTTGCAGTCCAGGGGACTCTTAAGAGTCTTCTCCAACACCACAGTTCAAAATCATCAATTCTTCAGTGCTCAGCTTTCTTCATGGTCCAACTCTCACATCCATACATGACTACTGGAAATACCATAGCTTTGAATAGATGGACCTTTGTTGGCAAAGTAATGTCTCTGCTTTTTAGTATGCTGTCTAGGTTGGTCATAGCTTTTCTTCTAAGAAGCGTCTTATAATTTCATGTCTGCAGTCAATATCTTCAGTGACTTTTGGAGCCCCCCAAAATCAAGTATCTCACTGTTTCTACTGTTTCCCCAACTACTGGCCATGAAGTGATGGGACCAGATGCCATGATCTTAGTTTTCTGAATGTTGAGCTTTAAGCCAGCTTGTTCACTCTTCTTTTTCACTTTCATCTAGAGGCTCTTCAGTTCCTCTTCGCTTTCTGCCATAAGGGTGGTGTCAGCTGCATATCTGAGGTTATTGATATTTCTACCAGCAACTCGATTCCATCTTGTGCTTCATTCATTCCAGCATTTCCCATGATGTAATCTGCATATAAGTTAAATAAGCAGAGTGACAATATACAGCCTTGACATACTCCTTTCCCAATTTGGAAGCAGTCTGTTGTTCCATGTCCAGTTCTAATTGTTGCTTCTTGACCTGCATACAGATTTCTCAGGAGGCAGGTAAGATGATCTGGTATTCCTATCTCTTGAAGAATTTTCCACAGTTTGTTGTGATCTACACAATCAAAGGCTTTGGCATAGTCAGTGAAGCAGAATAGATGTTTTTCTGGAATTCTCTTGCTTTTTCAATGATCCAACAGATGTTGGCAATTTGATCTCTGTTTCCTCTGCCTTTTCTAAATCCATCTTGAAAATCTGGAAGTTCATAGTTCATGAAATGTTGAATCCTGGCTTGGAGAATTTTGAGCATTACTTTGCTAGTATACGAAATGAGTGCAATTGTGTGGTAGTTTGAATGTTCTTTGGCATTGGAATGAAAAACTGACCTTTAAATATTAGAGTTAATGAAATCAAAGAAATAAGTTGGCCCTTACTCTGAGTAGAGAAGACTCCTAGATATCAGGATCCTGATAAGTAAGGGTCAACTTATTTCTTTGATATCGCTTTCATACCATTGAATTTAAATGTTATTCTAAATTAAAATGGTCATCATAAAAAAATCTACAAACAATAAATGCTAAAGAGGGTGTGGAGAGAAGGCAACCCTCCTACTCTGTTGGTGGAAATGTAATTGGTACAGCCACTATGGAGAGCGATATGGAGGTCCCTTAAAAAAACCTGAAAATAAAACTACCATATGACCCATCAATCCCACTGCTAGGCATATTATATACCTGAAAGTGAAAGTGAAAGAGTTAGTCTCTCAGTCATGTCTGACTCTGCGATCCCATGGACTGTAGCCCATGGGATTTTCCAGGCAAGAATACTGGAGTGGGATGCCATTTCCTTCTCCAATATATACTCAGATAAAACCATAATTCCAAAAGGCGCATGCATCCCAATGTTGACTGAAGCACCATTTATAATAACCAGAACATGGAAGTAATCTAAATGTCCATCAGCAGAGCCATGGATAGAGAAAATGTAGTACATA
This sequence comes from Bos indicus x Bos taurus, assembly GCF_003369695.1. Taxonomy (NCBI): domain Eukaryota; kingdom Metazoa; phylum Chordata; class Mammalia; order Artiodactyla; family Bovidae; genus Bos; species Bos indicus x Bos taurus. The sequence goes on along the minus strand of NC_040086.1, from coordinate 7,985,090 downwards.
TGTACATAACTGAATATCAATCAACCATAAAAAGAAACAAAATCATGCCATTTGAAGAGATGTAGATGGATCTAGTGGAGAAGGCAATGGCAACCCATTCCAGTACTCTTACCTGGCAAATCCCCTGGATGGAGGAGCCTGGTAGGCTGCAGTCCCTGGCGTCACTAAGAGTGGGGCATGACTGAGCGACTTCACTTTCACTTTTCACTTTCATGCATTGGAGAAGGAAATGGCAACCCACTTCAATATTCTTGCCTGGAGAATCCCAGGGACAGAGGAGCCTAGTGGGTTGCCGTCTATAGGGTCGTACAGAGTCAGACACGACTGAAGCGACTTAGCAGCAGCAGATGGATCTAGAGACTGTCATACAGAGTTAAGTAAGTCAGAAGGAGAAAAACTAATATTGTATATTAATGCATATATATGGAATCTAGAAAAATAGTACAGATGAACCTATTTGCAAAACAGAAGTAGAGACACAGACACAGAGAACAAATGTATGGACACCAAGTGGGGAAAGGAGGGGTGGAATAAATTGGGAGATTAGGATTGACATTGGAGAAGGCAATGGCACCCCACTCCAGTACTCTTGCCTGGAAAATCCCATGGATGGAGGAGCCTGGTGGGCTGCAGTCCATGGGTTCGCTAAGAGTCGGACACGACTGAGTGACTTCACTTTCACTTTTCACTTTCATGCATTGGAGAAGGAAATGGCAACCCACTCCAGTGTTCTTGCCTGGAGAATCCCAGGGACGGGGGAGCCTGGTGGGCTGTCATCTCTGGGGTCGCACAGAGTCGGACATGACTGAAGCGACTTAGCAGCAGCAGCAGGATTGACATATATACACTACTATGTATAAGATAGATAACTAATGAGAACCTACAGGGGAAATAAAAAAGAAGTTACAATTTGTTTATAGGATGAAAATTAGCTTTAAAAATGCATTCCAATACACATTAGGTGCAGATAAATACTGTTTGCTTCTGCTTATACCAGGTACTTAGAATAACCAAATTCACAGAGTCAGAAAATACACTGATAGAGGCAAGTGACTAGGGGGTGAGGGGTGGGGAAAGGGGATAAGGAGTCAGTGTTTACTGGGGACAGAGCTTCAGTTCAGGAAGTTGAAATATTCAGAAGATGAATGATGATGAGAGTTGCACACAAAGTCAATGTACTTAGTGCCACAGAACTGTACAGTTACATATGGTTAAAATAGCATGTTTTATATTGTGTGACTTTTAGCATAATAAAAATAAATAAATTCAATGCTATTACTTTTATACCATTGAATTTAAATATTATTCTTCATCTTTATCTCCCTGTCATCTGGTAATCTCTGCTGACAGAATGGGCTAACTTATTTCTTTGATTTCAATGACTATTTCTTTAAATAATAACATTTAATTGATTCTAAACTCACTTTAGGGGGAAAATAAAACCACAAAAAACATTGATATCTTTTAGTGTCCTAAAAGCAGTAGCATGTAATTATTTAATTTTTAGTGTTCTTTCTCTAAAAGAAAGAGAAAGAAAATGCATAAAAATGTAACAAAATAAATATTGCATAAAATAATGTAATGCTAGATAAGTTCTTTTATATTCTTTAAAATATCCAAATACATTGAAATTTGCATTGCTTATAAAATCTCTTGTCAAACTTTCTTCATAATGAAGCTTCTTAATAGCTTAGTCACTGAGTCATTTGGCTTCTCAACAGCTCACAAGTTAAAGCAGAAATACATGTGAGGAAATTACTGTAGCTGACAACTTATAGGAACTGCTTTCTAATTTATTCTCAAATATTAGATCTACCCATTGACACCTATGTCAAAGAAAGAGTTGTCCATATGTGTCCATATGTCCACAAATAAGTGAGTCATGATCTATTTTCAACTTTTTAAGGCATAAGAAATAAAAATCAAGTTCCACTGTTGGTTTGATCCTAAAGTAATTAATTAATTAATAATTAATTAAAGTAATAAATAAATTAATAAATTCTTACAGTTGTGAACACTTTATTTTGTGATGACATAGAAGGTCACCCTGTATGCCCAAGAAAACATTGCTGGAGACACATACAAACCTCTGAAGATATATGTACCAACTAAATAATGGATACATTTTTCTTTAGGCTTGTCTTAAACTACATGACATAGTAAATTCAAATCTGGTGCTGCTACTGCTGCTGCTGCTAAGTCGCTTCAGTCGTGTCCGACTCTGTGCGACCCCATAGACAGCAGCCCATCAGGCTCCCCAGTCCCTGGGATTCTCCAGGCAAGAACACTGGAGTGGGTTGCCATTTCCTTCTCCAATGCATGAAAGTGAAAAGTGAAAGTGAAGTCGCTCAGTTGTGTCCGACTCTTAGCGACCCCATGGACTGCAGCCTACCAGGCTCCTCTGTCCATGGGATTTTCCAGGCAAGAGTACTGGAGTGGGGTGCCATCGCCTTCTCTGAATTCAAACCTAGTGGCCTTAAATAGCATGGATTTCTCTTCCCCATGGAGAGAAAGAGATGGAGCAAATGTAGTTCTTGTGGCTCCCTCAGTCCTCAGTTCCTACATTTGATATATTTTTTTTTCTGCTGTATCATATTTATCTGTGACTACATTGCCTTTTCGGCCTTGTTATTTCATGGTTGTAAAATGGTGTATGATTCTATTACAATCTATGGTGTGACCTGCTGAGTATATATATTCCCTATCATTTTCCTGTAATATCTAAATAATCTGATCAAAACTTTAATCTGTTGAAATGAGAAGAGGAAATCTTCCATGAGTTATTGATTCCGACAGAAATGTCATATGTGGAAATCATGGAGTATGCAGGCAGACTGATTGGACTTAAGAAAAACAAATTATGAAATATGATAAAATATACCTACGCCTCTAGGACTGTTGAAATTCACATGGTTTTATGAACTTAGGAAATTTATGGTATTTGGAGAAATAGTATATCAATTCATTTTTATAATTTGGTTTAGAAAAACATTTTTACAAAAGGAAAGAGAAAACTAGGAAAAGAAAAATGTCACAGAGGAAGTGGAGAAAAGGACAGAGAAAAGGAGAATAGGTAGAAAGGAAAGGAGACAGTGAAATTGAAACAAGTTAATAAATTCTGTTATTATGGTATAACATAAGGGTTTCCTTCAAGTTAGGAAGAATTAGCAATAGCTATGAGGTTAACATCTAAACTATGTATCCTATGGAAAGAAGAGTTTACAAGTGTTTTTGATTAAAATTTATGACATGCAAATGCCCAATCAGATGAACCATGGCTAGAATCATAATGTTTAAAAAAATCTGTGTTCCTATAAATGTACTGAGTCTGTCTGAGGAAACTGCGTGTTTAACGAAAAGTGATTGTCTACACGGAATCTAGAAAAAAGATGATCTAAAGAAGAAACAATTGGCCATCTGTCTCCAGGCTTCTTCCTGGTTCAGAATGTTCTGAAAAGCTGGGGGGAAAAAGTATTCAGTCAGCTCAAAAGTTCTATTTCTTATTGAGCGTTAATAAATTGAAATCATGATATATAGCTGATAAAGAAAGCATGTATTATAAATACAAATATTAATCAAATAAAGGCTCTATTTTGGATGATTATTGGTTGGCCATGAATATTTTCCAGAAAGGAATGCTAGGTGTCAAAAAACATTACAGAGGTTTTCATGTTTGTAAACCTCATTTGTAGTTTGTTAAAATAATCTCTGCCTTAGACCTTTAATTCTTTTTTTTTAAGTTTTTTTTTTTTTTTTTTTGGTGTAGGCCATTTTTAGAGTCTTTATTGAATTTGTTACAATACTGCTTCTGTTTTGCACTTTGGTTTTTTTGACCCTGAAGCATGTGGGGTCTTAACTCCCCAACCAGGGACTGAACCTGCTCCCCTTGCATTAGAAGGTGAAGTCTAACCACCAAACCACCAGGGAAGTCCCTAGCCTTAGATCACTGGAACTCTAAGAAATGAATACTCACATGCATGGTACTGCTGGATTTTGACTTTTTTTTCATACTGAGAGCTTCTGAATATACTGAAGTTAGAAACATATCGCTGTGTATTATCAAGAATTCTTTGAGGCTAAATGTTATAGAAAGATTGAAGCAATACCATAGAAGCCAGAAATTTAGAAATGCTGTTTTAAAAATTAGCTGCTATTGCAATGTAATGCAGAAATATGTATAAAATAATATGTTGCATTATTTAATGCAGTTGGGAAATAATTACAAATAAAAATATGCTATTAAAATAAGGTAATAAATGTGAGCTTCTGACTTTATGTGTGTGTGTATGTGTGTGTGTGTGTGCGCGCGTGTGTTTTTAAGACTGGATATTAATAAGTTTATCAGATTAGTTGGAAGGTTAAAAGAATGGAGGAGTTAACTACCATGAATTGATCTTATGAAAAGTAAAAGGAAGAATCATGCATGTGAAAGCATTTTTTCAGCTTTAAAATACTTGCCACAAACACACACATCATATTGAGCAATATCTGTGGATAGAAAACTTTAATTATTTAGCCCTGATTTCAGGGTATAATCTATTGTGGAGAGTAGTCACCCTCTGTTTGAGATCCCTGATAACTTATTTTATTTTTTATTTTATTGAAACGTATTTGATTTACATCATTGTGTTATTAATAGCTTCTAGTGAATAGCAAAGTGATTCGGGTATGTGTGCTGTGCTGTGCTTAGTCGCTCAGTTGTGTTGGACTCTTTGCGACCCCATGGACCGCAGCCCACCAGGCTCCTCTGTCCATGGGATTCCCCAGGCAAGAATCCTGGAGTGGTTTGCCATGCCCTCCTCCAAGGGATCTTCCCAATGCATGGATAGAACCCAGGTCTCCTGCAAAGAATGACTTTCCTTTTCCATTATAGGTTATTATAAGATACTGAATATAGTTCCCTGTTCTATACAGGATATCCTTGTTTTTATCTATTTAAAAATTTTTTTAAATTGGAGTATAATTGCTTTACAATGTCGTGCTAGTTTCTGCTGTACAACAACATGAACCAGTTGTATGCCTGATAATTCTTCCTGAAAAAAATCTTTCTGTGAAAGTGTTTCATGAGAATATGTCATTACTGACATTTAATGCCTATACAAGTCACCCATTGTTGGGAAATTTTGAAATATTTTCTTAAAGTACAAGCAGAAATTACAGTGGGAATCCACTTTACATTTTCATATTTTTCAATGAAAAAAAGAAAGGTGATCATAACTAAATTTTTTAATTCTCTAATTATTCTCTCCAGCATACTAATATTTACTCAACTCTTATCAGGAGTTATTGTGTAATTAAAAGCTTATGAAAAGCAAGCTAATGCATAGGGACATAAATTAATTACTTCATTTATAAACAGAATATTTCTTTCTATTTCCACCCACATTATCAGTTATTAATTTCATCATTAAAAGTTTATTTATTAAAGGCCAAGTATATGGTGTGATAAATTATAAAATAAAAGTGAATGCCTATTTATTGCAGTAGGAGAAGGCAATGGCACCCCACTCCAGTACTCTTGCCTGGAAAATCCCACGGATGGAGGAGCCTGGTAGGTTGCAGTCCATGGGGTCGCTAAGAGTCGGGCACGACTGAGCGACTTTCACTTTCACTTTTCACTTTCATGCATTGGAGAAGGAAATGGCAACCCACTCCAGTGTTCTTGCCTGGAGAATCCCAGGGATGGCAGAGCCTGGTAGGCTGCTGTCTATGGGGTCTCGCAGAGTCGGACACGACTGAAGCGACTTAGCAGCAATAGCAGCAGCAGGCAGAGTTTAAAGGTACATTTTCCTTCAAATCTCACACCCTTTCCCCTCCCTCCAAGGTTCTCATTCCCTGTTTACAATCAAATGCAAAGTTTTGGGAAGCAATTTTGCAAATATAATGAAAATTTCCAATCAGTGGATTTTAAGAAACAGGGATTTTCCCGGTAGGCCTGACCTAATCAAGAGAGCCCTTTAATTTCTTTTTAAATTTAAATTTTTAAATTATTTTTCAAAAAATTTTAGATCAAAAAAGTTTTAATTTTTTTACTTAAATTTTTATTTATTTATTTATTTATAAGGCATACCAAGCAGCTTGTGGGATCTTAGTTCCTCAACCAAGGATTGAACCTAGGGCTTCAGCAGCAAAAGCACAGAGTCTTAACAACTGGACCACTGGGGATTCTAATGGAAAAGCCCTTTAATAGCATAGTACTTTCTTCTGGCTGATGAAAGACGAAATTAGGGTTTCAGAGCTCCAGAGATTCAAAGTGTGTGTATGCTCAGTTGTGTCCAACCCTTTGTGACCCCATGGACTGTAGTCTGCCAGGCTCCACTATCCATGGGATTCCCCAGCAAGAATACTGGAGTGGGTTGCCATTTCCTCCTTCAGAAGATCTTACCGACCCAGGGATCAAACCTGCAGCTTCTGCATTGGAGGTGGATTCTTTATCACTGAGCCACCTGGGAAGCCCTCAGCTGAGTGCCCCAACCCTCTAGTCTAGGACAGAAGTCCCACTAGGCATTTATTACATGACTCTGAAACATTCTGTCATAGCTCAACCTATAAAAGGAGAAAAGGAGACAGGTGACTTGCCTGAATATTGTATCATAATTTGGACTTAAATATTCAGTCTTTGTTTATAATTTCATTTGTTTGAAGCTTAATGGTACTAAAAGAGTATACAAGAAAAATTAATATGATTACAATAGGATCAGTATCTGTTGTCATCTATGAGTTCTGCCTTATCTGATCTTTGGAAGTATGTTTTTAATTTTGATTTAAGTATTTGAATAAGCAAGTCACTTTAAGAATTGGTGTCAAGCAGTATATATGAGGTAAAGGGAGGTGACTATGATGAGTGTGGTTAGTTTCAAAGATATTCTGGCTTGTTGAAGAAAATGTGAACTGATGGTGTCATTAGAAACTTGAAAGTTTTGGAGGAAAACACATGGAAGGATTCACTATAGAATGCTAATTCCTAAATTACGTATAAATCCAGATGTGGTTGTACTCAGGCACTAACCATGCCTCTATTCAACTGGCAAATTTGCAGGAAGCTTGGAAAGAGGGAAATGGAAGAGAAATTTGTAGCTTGTGACAGGGCAATTCTAGGTTTATTGTGAGACCAGAACCCAGCAAAAAACAAGAAAGCTGGAACTGATTGCCACACCGAGTGTAGCTGAAGTCTTTAGGGCTGTTACGCTGGAAGGGGAAAGGTCAAAAGTAATGATAAAGTCAGAGAAGTTCTGAAGGAAAGAGTTATTAGTCCAAGATGACACATAAATTATAACTCCTCTCTGGTTAGGAGATAGTGAAAGTGCATGGGAAATATATGATTATTATATTCTGTTTTTTGAGTGCTGTGTTGGCATTGGATTCCCATTTATGTTAAGCAGGAGAGATAAAACACCATTTGAATCCAAAGAATTAGTTGATTTAGTTACACAGACCAGAAAGGAGAAAGATATGCAGTCAGTCAGTCACTTCAGTCGCTCAGTCCTGTCCGACTCTTTGCAACCTCGTGAATCGCAGCATGCCAGGCCTCCCTGTCCATCATCAACTCCCGGAGTTCATACAAACTCATGTCCATCGAATCAGTGATGCCATCCAGCCGGCTCATCCTCTGTCATCTCCTTTTCCTCCTGCCCCCAATCCCTCCCAGCATCAGAGTCTTTTCCAGTGAGTCAACTCTTCTCATGAGGTGGCCAAAGTACTGGAGTTTCAGCTTTAGCATCAGTCCTTCCAAAGAAATCCCAGGGCTGATCTCCTTCAGAATGGACTGGTTGGATCTCCTTGCAGTCCAAGGGACTCTCAAGAGTCTTCTCCAACACCACAGTTCAAAAGCATCAATTCTTCGGCACTCAGCCTTCTTCACAGTCCAACTCTCACATCCATACATGACTACTGGAAAAACCATAGCCTTGACTAGATGGAACTTTGTTGGCAAAGTAATGTCTCTGCTTTTCAATATGCTATCTATGTTGGTCATAACTTTTCTTTCCAAGGAGTAAGCATCTTTTAATTTCATGGCTGCAGTCATCATCTGCAGTGATTTTGGAGCCCAGAAAAATAAAGTCTGACACTATTTCCACTGTTTTCCCATCTATTTCCCATGAAGTGATGGGACCAGATGCCACGATCTTTGTTTTCTGAATGTTGAGCTTTAAGCCAACTTTTTCACTCTCCTCTTTCACCTTCATCAAGAGGCTTTTGAATTCCTCTTCACTTTCTGCCATAACAGTGGTGTCATCTGCATATCTGAGATTATTGATATTTCTCCCGGCAATCTTGATTCCAGCTTGTGCTTCTTCCAGCCCAGTGTCTCTCATGATGCACTCTGCATATAAGTTAAATCAGCAGGGTGACAATATACAGCCTTGACATACTCCTTTTCCTATTTGGAACCAGTCTGTTGTTCCATGTCCAGTTCTAACTCTTGCTTCCTGACCTGCATATAGGTTTCTCAAGAGGCAGGTCAGGTGGTCTGGTATTCCCATCTCTTTCAGGATTTTCCACAGTTTATTGTGATCCACGCAGTCAAAGGCTTTGGCATAGTCAATAAAGCAGAAATAGATGTTTTTCTGGAACTCTCTTGCTTTTTCCATGATCCAGCAGATGTTGGCAATTTGATCTCTGGTTCCTCTGCCTTTTCTAAAACCAGCTTGAACATCTGGAAGTTCACGATTCACGTATTGCTGAAGCCTGGCTTGGAGAATTTTGAGCATTACTTTACTAGCGTGTGAGATGAGTGCAATTGTGCAGTAGTTTGAGCATTCTTTGGCATTGCCTTTCTTTGGGATTGGAATGAAAACTGACCTTTTCCAGTCCTGTGACCACTGCTGAGTTTTCCAACTTTCCTGGCATATTGAGTGCAGCACTTTCACAGCATCATCTTTGAGGATTTGGAATAGCTCAACTGAAATGCCATCACCTCCACTAGCTTTGTTCATAGTGATGCTTTCTAAGGCCCACTTGACTTCACATTCCAGGTTGTCTGGCTTTAGTTGAGTGATCACACCATCGTGATTATCTGGATCGTGAAGATCTTTGTACAGTTCTTCTGTGTATTCTTGCCACCTCTTCTTAATATCTTCTGCGTCTGTTAGGTCCATACCATCTCTGTCCTTTATCGAGCCCATCTTTGCATGAAATGTTCCCTTGGTATCTCTAATTTTCTTGAAGAGATCTCTAGTCTTTCCCATTCTGTTTTTTTCCTCTATTTCTTTGCATTGATTTCTGAGGAAGGCTTTCTTATCTCTTCTTGCTCTTCTTTGGAACTCTGCATTCAGATGCTCATATCTTTCCTTTTCTCCTTTGCTTTTCACTTCTCTTCTTTTCACAGCTATTTGTAAGGCCTCCCCAGACAGCCATGTTGCTTTTTTGCATTTCTTTTCCATGGGGATGGTCTTGATCCCTGTCTCCTGTACAATGTCACGAACTTCATTCCATAGTTCATCAGGCACTCTATCTATCAGATCTAGTCCCTTAAATCTATATCTCACTTCCACTGTTTAATCATAAGGGATGTGATTTAGGTCATACCTGAATGGTCTAGTGGTTTTCCCTACTTTCTTCAATTTAAGTCTGAATTTGGCAATAAGGAGTTCATGATCTGAGCCACAGTCAGCTCCCGGTCTTGTTTTTGCTGACTGTATAGAGCTTCTCCATCTTTGGCTTTGATTATAATCAATCTGATTTTGGTGTTGACCATCTGGTGATGTCCATGTGTAGAATCTTCTCTTGTGTTGTTGGAAGACAGTGTTTGCTATGACCAGTGCATTCTCTTGGCAAAACTCTATTAGCCTTTGCCCTGCTTCATTCCATATTCCAAGGCCAAATTTGCCTGTTACTCCAGGTATTTCTGACTTCCTACTTTTGCATTCCAGTCCCCTATAAAGAAAAGGACAACTTTTTTGGGTGTTAGTTCTAAAAGGTCTTGTAGGTCTTCATAGAACCGTTCAACTTCAGCTTCTTCACTGTTACTGGTTGGGGCTTAGACTTGGATTACTATGATATTGAATGGTTTACCTTGGAAACAAACAGAGATCATTCTGTCGTTTTTGAGATTGCATCCAAGTACTGCATTTCGGACTCTTTTGTTGACCATAATGGCTACTCCATTTCTTCTAAGGGATTCCCGCCCACAGTAGTCGATACAATGGTCATCTGAGTTAAATTAACCCATTTCAGTCCATTTTAGTTCGCTGATTCCTAGAATATCGACATTCACTCTTGCCATCTCCTGTTTGACCACTTCCAATTTGCCTTGATTCATGGACCTGACATTCCAGGTTCCTATGCAATATTGCTCTTTACAGCATCGGACCTTGCTTCTATCATCAGTCACATCCACAGCTGGGTATTGTTTTTGCTTTGGCTCCATTCCTTTCATTCTTTCTGGAATTATTTCTCCACTGATCTCCAGTAGCATATTGGGCACCTACTGACCTGGGGAGTTCCTCTTTCAGTGTCCTATCATTTTGCCTTTTCATACTGTTCATGGGGTTCTCAAGGCAAGAATACTGAAGTGGCTTGCCATTCCCTTCTCCAGTGGACTACAGTCTGTCAGACCTCTCCACCATGACCTGCCTGTCTTGGGTGGCCCCACAAAGCATGGCTTAGTTTCATTGACTTAGACCAGGCTGTGGTCCTAGTGTGATTAGATTGTCTAGTTTTCTCTGATTATGGTTTCAGTGTGTTTGCCCTCTGATGCCCTCTTGCAACACCTACAATGTTACTTGGGTTTCTCTTACCTTGGACATGGGGTATCTCTTTGTGGCTGCTCCAGCAAAGTGCAGCCACTGCTCCTTACCTTGGACAAGGGGTATCTCCTCACTGCCGCCCCTCCTGACCTTGAACTTGGAGTAGCTCCTCTCGGTCCTCCTGCGCCTGCACAGCCACCTCCTTGGACGTGGGGTAGCTCCTCTTGGCTACCGCCCCTCGGGCATGGGGTCCTTCCAGCTTCTGCCCCTGACCTCGGAGGTGGGGTAGCTCCTCTAGGCCGCACTTTGTGCACCATCGCAGCTGCCCACACTTGTGATATGCAGTGAAGAAAATGGCAACCGACTCCAGTACTCTTGCCTGGAAAATCCCATGGACGGAGGAGGAGCCTGGAAGGCTGCAGTCCATGGGGTCGCTAAGAGTCGGACACGACTGAGCGACTTCACTTTCACTTTTCACTTTCATGCATTGGAGAAGGAAATGGCAACCCACTCCAGTGTTCTTGCCTGGAGAATCCCAGGGACGGGGGAGCCTGGTGGGCTGCTGTCTATGGGGTCGCACAGAGTCGGACACGACTGAAGCGACTTAGCAGCAGCAGCATTGAAGTCGCTCAGTCGTGTCCAACTCTCAGCGACCCCATAGACTGCAGCCCACCAGGCTCCTCTGTCATGGGATTTTCCAGGCAAGAGTACTGGAGTGGGTTGCCATTGCCTTCTCCGTGTGATATACAGTATCAAATAGTAAATGAGATGATACTTTTTGTTAAGTTGTTTACACTACTTGTTTTTCTCAAAATAAATCTTCAAGTGACAGGATCTTGTTAGGTCATTAATTTAATTAAAAATCTGTTGATTTTCTGTTATGTGCCTAACATTGTTCTGTTGTTGTTATTCAATCACTAAGTCATGCCCGACTCTGTGACCCCATGGACTGCGGTACACCAGGCTTCCCTGTTCTTCACCATCTCCAGGAGTTTGCTCAAGTTCAAATCCATTGAGTCAGTGATGCCATCCAACATTCTCATCTTCTGTTGCCCCCTTCTCCTTTTGCCTTCAATCTTTGCCAGCATCAGGGTCTTTTCCAATGAGTTGACTCTTCACATCAGGTGGCTTCATCATCAGTCCTTCTGATGAATATTCAGGGTTGATTTCCTTTAGGATTGACTGGTTTGATCAGCTATCATGTATATATATATATCCCTCCCTCTTGGATCTCCCTCCTAACCCCACATGCCATCCTGTTAAGTTTTTTAAATCAACTGTAATAAGAACAACCTGACTGTACTTCTATAAAGTTATTATTTGGACAAGAATGATCAACACTGTAATACAAGGCACATGGGTAATAGAATCGGATGAAGGAGATGAGAGTTGTGGCTCACAGGGAAGCATGTCTAGCAAGGATCCTTCAACTAAGGACCCTGACAACAGCTTTGCTTATTCCAGGTATGAAAGGACAACTGGTGGGATGATTCCATCCATCCTGTGAAGTTGTTACCAGGGATTCAGGGGTTCAGTGTAGCAGATGAGCAAGAATCTTTCAGGCAAAGATTCTTTGCTTGAAAAAACTGAAAGGATAAGAGAAAAACACACACTCCTCAAATGATTAAAAGGAGAGAAAGATAAAGAAAGAAAAAGAGAAGAGATAAAAGGAAATAACAAATGACTGGATTGTACTGGATGGTGGAATGAAGATTTAAAACCATGTACAAAGCAGGAGGAGATAACAATAAATAGGAATAAGTCAAAGAAGGTGAGATCAAAGTGAAGTGGGACAAAAATGATCACCTTGTTGAAGGACAGACCCCTGGTCCCTCCCATTATGGCTCAAATATGAGTTGTGATCTTTGGGGGAAAAAAAATGAATAATACTCAAGAGAGAAATCCAGCCTTTAAAATGTATTTTAAAGTGAAATGATAGATATGTTAGAGGTCTCTTGCAGATGACAGACCCTTCAGTTCATGGAAACTGAGAGACTATTTTCCTCCCAGATTTCAGTTGCCAGTTTTTGAGATTCAGCATATTTAGGATGTTTTTCATTTCTAGATTTCTACTTCTTAGTTTTAAACTTATTCTTGGTGTCAGCAGTTGTAGTTTTGTGTAAAATGCAGCATTTGAAACCAGAAAAGAATGCTCTAAATGGTCTGCCCTTTGAAATATCACCTTGTTCTGGGCACTAAGAGTTAATGCTTTATTTCAATAGGAATAGACATTGGCCTATGGTGTTGTCAAGACCCTGCTATGAAAGACGGGAAATAAGATTGACAATATAACGACATTTTGCTTATAAATTACAGCAAAACACTTTTCTCTTTAGGAAAGCAAGAACTGAGAGCAGGGTGTTTTGCATTGTTTGTAGAACATGCTTAAACTACCTGCTCACTAACAAAATGATGGAAAATAATAAGTTTTAAAAGCATGATTATACAAGTCATTGTTGATGACAATATAAAAACTGACTTCATATTAATTATCCTGGGCACTTTTATTCAAATATTTAGTAACAGATCTAAAATTTTATTGGAATATAATTGCTTTACAATGTTGAGTGTTAAGTTTCTGCTGTACAACAAAGTGAACAGATACATGTATACCTATATCCCCTGTTTTTGGATTTCCTTCCCATTTAGATCACCACAGAGCACTGAGTAGAGTTCCCTGTGCTGTACAGTAGGTTCTCATTAGTCATCTATTTTATACACAGTATCAACAGTATATACATGTCAATCTCAGTCTCCAGTTTACCCTACCCCCCTTTCCCCATTGGTGTCCATACGTTTGTTCTCTATGTCTGTGTCTCTATTTCTGCTTTGTAAATAAGATCATCTATACCATCTTTCTAGATTCCACATATATGCATTAATATAAGATACATGTTTTTCTCTTTTGAGTTACTTCACTAGGTATGAGAGTCTCTAGGACATTTTGTTGTTATTAGACACTAAAACCAGGGAAATAAGATGTCCTTAACCCACCATATATAAAACTTGTGCTTTGGTCAAGTTTTTACAACATAAGTGAACAAACTTTTCTCTTTAAAAGGCCAGATAGAGAATATTTGTGGCCACATGATCTCTCCTGCAACTGTTCAATTCTGCCATGTGATACAAAAGCAGCCATGTGCAAGATATAAGTCAGTGAGCATGGCTGTGCCCCAATAAAACTTTATTTACAAAAACAGGTGGTCTAGATCTGACCCACAGCCTCTATCTTGCCAACTTCTGCTTTACAAAAGCAAAGAGAAATGAAACATGGCCCCCACCATTAAACTTTTACCCGTCTTCTATCAGGGGCTTCCCAGGTGGTGCCCTGGAGGAGGGCATGGCAACCCACTCCAGTATTCTTGCCTGGGAAATTCAATGAACAGAGGAGCCTGGCGGGCTACAGGCCATGGGGTTGCAAAGAGTTGGACACGACTGAGCATCTGAGCACATCCTCTTTCAATTGACGGTATTTTTAGCAGTTAAGAATAGGTACCACAGTGAGGCATTAAAGAAAGGGAGTGCATGAAACAAAACTGAATGATTTTGCTGAGTGTTCCAAACAGTATGGGAGAATGAAGGTGACAAAGCAAAGAACAGTTATAAGTACTAAATGCTGGTGTGTTCCTCAGTAGAGATGTGCCTGGTATTTTGACAATCCTCAGTTCACTGTTGGGTGAACTGCCTAGGCTTGAGAGCTCAAATTAGGAAGTAGCAGCCATATATGACCTCCACTCCTGGCTTCTGTCTCTCTATTAAGAATTTTCCAACCCTCTCAAGCACGCTAAAGTCTGCAAATGTAACAAGCCAGTGGGATTTAGGATCCCTTTTCTAATATTTTGTATTTGGGTTTAGGCCTTCTACAAGTTGGAGAATGCCAAATGGATGAATTTCAATAGTATTCTGTTAACTTTTAGTTTGTATGGAAGTGGAGTAAGTTTAAAAATAAACAAATATTGTATATTAATGCATATATGTGGAATCTAGAAAAATGGTCCCATTTGCAAAGCAGAAATAGAGACACAGATGCAGAGAACAAATGGATACCAAGGGGGTAAGGATGGGGGGTGGTGGGTGGAATTGGAGATTGGGGTTGACACATATACACTATTGATCCTAGGTATAAAACAGATAATTAATGAGAACACACTATATAGCACAGAGAAGTCTATGTAATGCTCTCTGGTGACAAAAAGAGGGCATATGTGTATATATATTGCTGACTCACTTTGCTGTACTATAGAAACTAATACAATATTGTAAACCAACTAAACAAATTAACCAATAAAGTCAATTAATTGGTTAATACAATAATTTAGTAAAATCAATTAATTATAAAATTAATAAAAATCAATTTTATAAAAAGTAAACAAGAAATAAGGAAATGGTAAACAAAGGACTTTACAGAATTCTAGGTCTGATTATATTTTTAAGATCTTGAAAGACATAATCTCTGGTTTATAAATGAGATTTCACAGTGCCTGACTCCAATAACATAAAGGATAAAACAACTTAATTTTTTAAATGCTAATTTGAAAAACTAGTACATTTTAATCAGAGCAGTTGGACTCTGTGTACAGTTACTCCTTTGGCAGAAGTGTAGGTAATTTATTGAAAAATTATTTGTCACATATTTAAACATGAAAACTACTATAGTGAGAACCATTCAGAAAATGCATAATTGGAAGAAGCATGGAAACATATACACTAACATATGTAAAATAGCCGAAGGGAATTTGCTATATGACACAGAGAACTCAAATCAAGCTGCGTGACAACCTGGGATGGGAAGGGGTAAGAGGTGGGAAGGGAGGTTCACAAGGGAGGGGACCTATGTATATTTATGGCTGATTCATGTCACATGTGGCAGAAAACAGCACAGTATTGTAAAGCAATTATCCTTCAACTAAGAATAAATAAATTTTAAAAATCTGTTAAAGAGAAACAAGATACGTGTAAGAATTGACTGAGGTGTAATTAATAACAACTCAAGAATTGTACACTAGTGTTATAAAAGCAGCATGAAGGACTTTCCTGGTGATCCAGTGCTTAAGGCTTTGTCTTCTGATCCAGGGGTGCAGGTTCAATTCATGGTCAGAGAGATGCCACATGCTTTGTGGCCAAAAAACCAAAGCATAAAATAGAAGCAATATTGTAATAAATTCAATAAAGGCTTTTAAAAAAATGTTCCACATAAAGACTGCTTTGGCTATTTGGGGTCTTTTGTGTTTCCGTAGCTCTAGTAATTTTGTGATACTATCTTTAGGGTTTTCTATGTACAGTATCATGTCATCTGTAAACAGTGAGAAGTTTATTTCTTTTCCAATCTGGATTTCTTTTATTTATTTTTCTTCTCTGATTGCAGTAGCTAGGACTTCCAAAACTATGTTGAATAACAGTGATGAAAGTGGACACCCTTGTCTTTTCCCTGATCTTAGGGGGAATGCTTTCAGTTTTTCACCATTGAGAATAATGTTTGCTGTTGGCTTATCATATATTGCCTTTACTACGTTGAGGTAGGTTCCTTCTGTGCCCGTTTTTTTGAAGAGTTTTAATCATAAGTGGGTGCTGAATTTTATCAAAGGCTTTTTCTGCATCTATTGAGATTATCATATGGTTTTTAATCTTTCAATTTGTGAATATGGTGTATCACATTGATTGATTTGCATGTATTGAAGAATCCTTGTATCCCTGGAATAAACCCAACTCAATCATGGTGTATGAGCTTTTTCATGTGTTGCTGAATTCTGTCTTGAAAAAGAAGAATGGAGCTGGAAGAATCAACCTTCCTGACTTCAAATTATACTAAAAGCTACAGTCATCAAGACTGTATGGTGCTGGCACAAAACCAGAAATATAGACCAATGGAACAAGATAGAAAGCCCAGAAATAAACGCATGCACCTCTGGGTACCATATTTTTGACAAAGGAGGCAAGAATATACAATGGGGCAAAGACAGCCTCTTCAATAAATGGTGCTGGGAAAACTGGACAGCAACATGTAAAAGAATGAAATTAGAACAGTTCCTACACCATACACAAAGATAAACTCAAAATGGATTAAAGACCTAAATGTAAGACCAGAAACTACAAAACTCTTAGAGAAAAACATAGACAGAACACATGATGACATAAATTAAAGCAAGATTCTCTATGACCCACCTCCTAGAGTAATGGAAATAAAAGCAAAAGTAGACAAGTGGGACCCGATTAAGCTGAAAGGCTTTTGCATAGCAAAGGAAACTATAAGCAAGGTGAAAAGACAACCCTCAGAATGGGAGAAAATAATAGCAAGTGAAACAACTGACAAAGGATTAATTTCCAAAATATACAAGCAGCTCACACAATTCAATACCAGAAAAACAAACAACCCAGTCAAAAAGTGGGAGAAAGACCCAAACAGACATTTCTCCAAAGAAGACATACAGATGGCTAACAAACACATGAAAAGATACTCAACATCTCTCACTATTACAGAAATGCAAATCAAAACCACAATGAGATATCACCTCACACTGGTCAGAATGGTCATCATCAAAAAGTCTACAAACAGTAAATGCTGGAGAGGGTGTGGAGAAAAGGGAACCCTCTTGCACTGTTGGTGGGAATGTAAATTGATATAGCCACTATGGAAGACAGCATGGAGATTCCTTAAAAAACTAGAACTAAAACCATCATATGAGCCAGCAATGCCACTCCTAGGCATATACCCTGAGGAAACCAAGATTGAAAAGACACATGTATCCCAGTGTTCATTGAAGCGCTATTTACAATAGCTAGAACATGGAAGCAACCTAGATGTCCATTGACAGATGAATGGATAAAGAAGTTGTGGTGCATATACACAATGTAATATTACTCAGCCATAAAAAGGAATGCATCTGAGTCAGTTCTAATGAGGTGGATGAACCTAGAGCCTATTATACAGAGTGAAGCAAGTTAGAAAGAGAAAGATAAATATCATATACTAACGCATATATACAGAATGTAGAAAAAATGGTACTGAAGAATTTATTTGCAGGGCAGCAATGGAGAAACAGACATAAAAAATAAACTTATGGACATGGAGAGAAGGGAAGAGAGGGTGAGAAGTATGTTGAGAGTAACGTGGAAACTTACACTACCATATGTAAAACCGATAGCCAACGGGAATTTGCTCTGTGTTTCAGGAAACTCAAACAGGGGCTCTGTATCAACCTAGAAGGGTGGGGTGGGGAGGGAAAAATGGAAGGGATATTCAAAAGGTGGGGAGATGAGTCCAGAAAAGACACTGCAGGAGAAACGTCAGAATGAGCTCTGGTTACATGGTCACAGTGCCTGAAAATTGTGAGCCACCTAAGCTCACCTTTAATACCTATTCAAGATACTGTGGCATCTCTTTTCATAAGTCTTCATTATGTCACTTATTAATGTATTCTCTCATGTTGTAAACATGCATTGAGTTCTTTCTCAGTGATGGATGTCATGGCTACCATGAATATGCTGTTGTTGTGTAGTTGCTAAGTCATGTTCTGCTCTTTGCAACTCCTTGGACTACAGCACCTCAGGCTTCCCTGTCCTTCACTGCTTCCCAGAGTTTGCTCAAACTCATGTCCGTAGGGAGAGTGATACCATCCAAACATCTTATCCAACCCTGACTTGGAAACTATCAACCAAGAGTGAGTGGCAGTGCCATTGGGCTGGTCCAGACAAGTGTACCTAGAATCTCGGCTGGAAGATGGACTCTGTTTATCCTCCTGTGCCAGCACATCTGGGGTTGCCTGGAAAGGGCTTGGAATATCAGCTCACATGACCGGGAACTCATCATACAGAAAGAGAAACCTTGGATATATTGATAGAAACTGAAGACCGAAAGTCTGGAAACAAAGAAGAGAGAGGGAGTATATCCAAGGCCTTTGTTCTTTATTACATCAAGTTGGGCTTTTGTCTTCACAACTGGAGGCTGAAATGAAGGTAAGGAGAATAGGTTTAAAACCTTGGAAAGGGGAGGGTGGGATGGATTGGGAGAGCAGCATTGACTTATATACAACCACCATGTGTAAAATAGACAGCTAGTGGGAAACCGCTGCACAGGACAGGGAGCTCAGCTCAGTTCTGTGATGACCTAGAAGCTGGGATGAGCGAGGAGAGGCTGAGAAGGGGGGAGACATATGTGCACGGCTGATTCATTTCATTGTACAGCAGAAACCGACACATTGTAAAGCAGTTATACTCCCCCCAGTTTTTTAAATCTAATTCTCTAAGAAGATCTAAAAAAATCCTAAATCTGAATACAAAAACATGAACACAACAGATATAAATTATAATGCTAAAGAGCTATTAAAAAAAAGGACACAATTACAATGCAAAGTTTAATCTTGCTAACATTTGCTAACTTTAATTAGCAAAGTTTAAGTCCTGTAATCTAGGCTCAAAGCCCCAACTATCTTTAGTAATCATATATTCATAATTCAGCAACTATATATTACATCATCAATAACATTTTTCCAAAATCCTCTTTTTCCCAAAACAACAATTTAAAACAGTAACTAAAATTTGTTTCGTATGACCTGTTACTAATCATGTGGTATCTACTTCTCTTTCCAGTCACTCACCACACTTTTTTCAAAATATATGTAATATTTCATTAAAGATCAATGTTTTCTTCTCTAACATGGTGATATGAAGACTCTTAGTACTCAGATGCCAAAAAGTTGAGAAAGTTTCTTCTGCAAATGAGCCATATGTCCCTGGGTTAAAGGGCAATGAGATAGTGCTAAGCAGTCATATGGTTTTCAGCACTTATCCTGATAAACGGCAGGTCAAGGAGGGTTGTGTTTCATAGTATATTCCTCAGTGAAATGTCCCTCTTCCTCAATGTGTCCTCTGTGTGAGCTAATTAAAATCACGTTTGCTGCACTGTCAGCAAACCAAGTTGCTGACTTTCCTATTGTCTCAACACATGTACAAAAAAAAAAAAAAAAAAAATGAATGCTGGCATATGATACACCTGAGCTGATAAAGCCTCCTTGACATGGAAAACGACCTGTGCTTTTTGCAGTCTACACTTGCAACTTCTTCCTCCTCTCATATGTGCTATTACCGTTCACTTATATCGCAGGCATATAGACATTAAATAAGTTGAGAAAAACATGGCTACTGGTTTGTTGCTCAAATCTGGAGAAACAGTTTCTACCTTGTTAAACATACCTGAGTCTCTCAAACTCACTCAATGGAAACTAGGGCGATGTCACACAGTTGTGCATTTTTAACTCTTATTAGTTATCAAGACTATACTTGATCAATACTATTTAGTCCCTCAAATTATGAAAGTATTATCTGAAAAGGAATTTCAGTGAGTTAAAGCCCATACTCGGAGAAGGCAATGGCAACCCACTCCAGTACTCCTGCCTGGAAAATCCCATGGAGGAGGAGCCTGGCAGGCTGCAGTCCATGGGGTCACTAAGAGTCGTGCACGACTGATAAATGCGTACAAAAGCAGCATTAATCATCACCCCTTCCTTATCACACATTTTCCGTCTGAACAGTGACACCAATGGTAAGAATTTTTTTTTTTTTTTGTATTTACTTGCATGATATTCTCCTTGCAGGAAATACATGGTTAATAAATAAATGGTTTAAAGAGTTTATTGTGTTGAAGCTTTCTTTTCTCAACAAATATGAATATAACTCAATTGACAGATGACTTTTCCATTCTACCCTATACCACAAAGACTAACATAAGTCAGTCCCCTACATACGAACCAGTTCTATTCACCAGAGTTGGCCTAAGTCCAGTTTGTTCATTAAGTCCAGCAAAGTTAGCCTAGGTACCAACTAGAAAAACCCACTACATAGTACTGGACTGTAATAGGTTTATGATACTTTTCACACCAATAACACATAGAAAACAAACACAAGAAATAAACCATTTTTAATCTTGTAGTCCCAGTATCTGGAAAAGGACAGTAGTACCAGGTACATCACTGCTGCTTTGACAGTTGCTTCAGAACATCCTGGGCTTCGAATAAAGACACTGAAGCCACTGTTCTCCATACAGTAAAGTGCACGAAAGCACAACACTTGTACAGAATGCATGCGTGTGACAACGTACGCCAGACGCGTGAACTAACTGACGTGGTTGAACATGTGAACACACGTTGCCATCCTTGAAATTTTGCCACTTGAAGCTTTGTATGCAGGGGCTTTCTGTCTTTATGTGAGTCTTTGATCCATAGGATACAGCAGTTGAATGAAGTGGACAGAAAGACACATGAGTGAATAAACAGGTGATTTGTAGTTATACTAATTACGAATGGTGGTGGTGGTTTAATCGCTGAGACGTGTCCTCCTCTTTGTGACCCCATGGACTGTAGCCCTCCAGCTCCTCTGTCCATGGGATTTCCCAGGCAAGATTCCTGGAGTGGGTTGCCATTTCTTTCTCCAGGAGATCTTCTCGACCCAGGGATCAAACCCTTGTCTCCTGTATTTCAGGTGGATTCTTCTACCACTGAGCCACCAGGAAAGCCCTATACTAATTATACTTGAATTTAATCAGAGTCTTTTATCACAGTTATTATAAAATAGAAAGCTACCACACCAAGGACCAGTAATTGTGGAGGACAGTTTAGAATTCTCCCTGTAGCAAAGTCCTTTCATTATCTGGTCCGAAGTTATTTTGAAAACTCTCTAACATTTACATCCATCCCTAAGTCTGTGATTTTCAAATTGGACCTGAAACATTGGCATAATCTGGGAACTTGTTAGACATGCAATTCTGAAGCCCACCTCAAACCTACTGGATCAGAAACTCTAGGATGTGAACGCCAAATTGACATTTTTCATAAACCCTAGGCATGGTTCTGATATACCCTGAATTTAAGAACCACTTTCCTAGATCAGACTTCTCAGCTTTTAATATGCAGACAAATCGTCTTGGGATAACTAAACAGAGAAGGATTCAACCAGATTGGGCTTGAAAATTTGCACGGTTAACATGTTATCTAGTGATTTAACTACTCTTGGTCCGTGCACACACTTTGTAGATTACCGGATCAAAAACTCAAAGGGACCTCTTCTCAGAAATACCAAGTACTTCCCAGGGTCTTTGACTTTGACTATTCCATTCTTTTTGTCTCAGAATATCCTTTTCATAACTTGTCTACCAATGAAATCCTACTTCCTCTCAAAACCCATTTCCAAAACCAACCCTCTTTTGGAGATTTCCCTAGAAAAATGTATACACCCCTCCATTCCTCTTTTTCCCCAAGATTTTGTGTCCACATCCATAATAACACTCATTGTATTGTAATTATTTAAATATCTCATTTCCCCACTAAACTTATGCATGTCTTATCTTTAGTCTCATACGTTTGAACACATTTGCCCCCTCCCTAAAATATTTGTTGAATTAATATATGTATGAATTAGTGCATGTCAGGCAAAAGAAAATTAATCTTATATGTATTCATGAAAAATATTTTCTTCTAATGTTGTTTGTATTATCACAATATTTGAGAAATTAAATGTATGACAATACACTTGGGTTTGTGCAGCTTCATTAATAATAAACATAACCAAATTTGTGGATGACTGAATGCTTGACTGGTTAGATAACCTAAAACTTGTCATTAGTAATCTTACAGCATGTGGCAACAAGGGCTTGAAATGCTACTGTAATTCCATTAAAATAAGAGAGGCTAATGTTTGAATAAACTGAAATAGGAGAGAGATTATGTTGAAAGGCAACTTCTTAAGAATCATTACAAGTCAATTTGCAAAAAGAACTATTGGGAAACTCCTCAAAATTTTCTCCTCTAATTTCTATAAAAGAAACTGGTATTTGAGTCAAAGGTGGATTGAGACTGTAGCTCACACTTATGCAAGTCAATTCATGCCTTAGCTTAAAATGTCTTGCCGTCTCACAAGTGGTAGCATTACCTTGAATTTTACCATTTCATTATGCATAATGTCATTATAGTTATCAAATCAAGCATTAGAATAAGCACAGTTTGCTGATAATATTACATTCTTGAGCCTCATAAGAATTAATAATCAGGATATTTTATATTTCTTTAGCCTTCTTTTTATGACAACTTAAGGGCTTCCCCGGAGGCTCAGTGGTAGAGAATCTGCCTGCTGATGCAGAAGACATGAGTTCGATCCTTGGGTCTGGAAGGTCCCCTGGAGAAGGAAATGGCAACCCACTTCAGTATTCTTGCCTGGGA
The DNA here is from genome assembly GCF_003369695.1 of Bos indicus x Bos taurus. Taxonomy (NCBI): domain Eukaryota; kingdom Metazoa; phylum Chordata; class Mammalia; order Artiodactyla; family Bovidae; genus Bos; species Bos indicus x Bos taurus. Next base: position 7,962,196 of record NC_040086.1, on the reverse strand, counting down.
AATCCCAAGGACAGAGGAGTGGAGCCTGGTGGACTACAGTCCATGGGGCCCCAAAGAGTCAGACCCAACTGAGCATGCAAGCACATATATATATATATATATATATATATATATATATAAAACACCTTATGTTCATAAGGAAATTATAATGACAACAACATCTGTCATTTCCAAGCCTTTAAAAAATGGGTTAGATATATATGGCAAAAGTTGCAAAATGAGTTGGAAAGAGCTGGTAATGGTAAATAGATACTATTGCACTGATTTATTGATTCATCAAACAATTTTTGAGCAGCTACCTTCTGCTAGGTACTAGATACATAGAGGTGACTAATGTATAGCTTTTGAGAGACCCCAGCTATGAAAGTTAGCCATTGTTGTTGTTGTGTCTGACTCCTGCAACCCCAAAGACTGTAGTCCACCAGGCTCCCCGTCCATAGGATTTCCCAAGAAGAATGCTGAAGTGGGTTGCTATTTCCTCCTCTAGGGAATCTTCCTGACCCAGGGATCAAACCCATAGTTCCTGCTTGGCAGGCTGATTCTTTACTTCTCAGCCACCTGGAAAGCTCAACCAAATACACAATTTGTCCATGTCATCTATATAATAATGCCCCTCTTCAAGTCAGGATTTCTAAGCAAGAATACTGGAGTGGGTTGCCATTTCTTCCTCCATGGGATCTCTCTGGCCTAGGGATTGAAGCTGTGCCTTCTGCATCTCCTGCACTGTAGGCAGATTCTTTACCACTGAACCACCTAGGAAGTCCTTTTGATTGTATGAGCTGTTTATCTATGTTGGGTATTAACCCCGTCTCAGTCATATCATTTGCAGTCATCTCCCATGTGATAATGAAAATCTTTTCATTTTGTTGATGGTTTCCTTTATTGTGCAAAAGTTTTAAGATTAATTAGCGCCCCCCCCCCTTCTGTTTTTGCTTTTATTTCCTTTATTTTGGGCATCTTTTGTGGCTCAGCTGGTAAAGAATCTGCCTGCAATGTGGGAGACCTGGGTTCGATACCTAACCCTTTATTTTAGGAGACAGATCCAAAATATATATATATATATATATATTGCTGCAATTTACATCAAAAAGTGTTCTGCCTATGTTTTCCTGTAGGAGTTTTCTAGCATCCAGTTTTATACATAGGCCTTTAACCCACTTTAAAACTCTTGAATAACAAGACCATGTGAGGAAGAGATGTCTTACTCTTGCTTTTTTTTTAAAGTGTGGACAATGTGAGCTTAGTGAAAGGCTTGGTGGTAATAGGAAGTGCAGAGTTGGAAAAGAAGTGAAATAGCTAATAATCACAAGTTCTGAAAAGATTCAGAAAAACAAAGGGAAAAAAAAACCCACGGGAGGAACAAATTATTCATGGCCAGAGAGAGAGAGATTTCTCATTTTAAAAAAAAGAGAATTTTGAAGGTAGAATGGGCAAGTTTATTTAGTAAATTTGGGACTGCTGACCTCCATTTTGCGTGTGTGTGTGTGTGTGTGTGTGTGTGTGTAGCAGGAAGCAGAGACAGCTGGTGAGCGTGTGGGAGGTGCCTCAGGAAACTTGGAAGCATGGCGGTGGTGAATAGAAGCAAACAGGGCTGCCAGATAGAGGGAGGGCTAGGCCCAGGGGAGGTCTGACAGGACCCATCCAAGTCTGGTGGGCCATGGGCTTTCTGGGGGCCTCCTGCTCATTGAAAACCCTTTGTAAACCTGATGCACATCATGGCTGCTTAGCGGCTCTCTGCCTCAGCGAATCTGTCTGACTAATTGATGAGTAGGCATTATTCTGTCCATAATGGAGTTAGCCAAGGGACAGGGGATGTGTGAAGTCTCATTTCACCAATGGCAGGCTTCCCAGTTGAGCATATCAGAATCACTATTCAGAGCCCATAGACCCACTGTAAATTGAAAATGGCATTGTTAACCGCACGTCTGGGGTGTGTTAAATTTTACAAATAAATAACGCAACAAGATTTGGCACGGATGAAGCCAATAGAAGCTGAGGTGCTGCCTCTGTGAAATCCTGGGCTCTGAGTTTCCAGGCCCCGCAGACTCTTGGTTCCCCTTTCTCTCCCTCTGGTAACTCCATGATGCCCTTGTCTGGTGGCTCCCGCTCAAACATCCAGGATCTTGCCAGACTTTAAGAGCTGCGTCCACTCTTCTGTGACAGCTTCTCTGATCCTGTTCAGGTGGGACTTAATCTCTCCTCTCAGCTTCCAAGTGGCTTTGCTTCCACCTCTTCATCAGTTTCAGAGCTCTCTCTTTAGTATAATTGTTTCTGTCTCCCTCCCTAGTGAGTACAGGATTTAAGAAAAAAGATGGGCTTGAGATTCGTGAAGGGCACTGGTGCTGAGTTTCTAGAAAGTTTTCAGAGTCTTGTTCCAGTATAGTGAAGAGCCCAGGACTTCACCCACAGCAGGTGGCTGGCTTATTTTGGAAGGAAGTATATTCCACAGTAATACTTTTGCAATAATTCCTTACTTCATCCTGGTGCTATCTTTATAGTCACATTACTTGGTTCATTTTCCTCGATGAGTGAGGTTCAGGCTCAGGTTTTAAAAAAGTTTTGCTGAATTCATTTCATTGAAGTGCAATTTGTGTCAGTTTATGTGTTGCTTGCATGTCAAATGTATAATTTGAAGATGTTTACCAGAAACATACACCCATATAAACAGACACCATCATGGTATAGAATCTCTCCATCACCTCTGAAAATGTTCTCTTTGTCCCAGGAAGTGCAGGACTCCATCCACCCTAAGCCCAGACAACCACGGATCTGCTTTTTGTCATGATAAATCAGTCTGACTTTTTCTAGAATTTTATATAAATAGACTTATACTGCATGTAGGCTTTCTGTCCTTTTTCTTTTACTCACTTAATGGTTTTGAAATTGGTCTTTATTACAGTGTGTAGCTGTTGTCCATTCCTATTTATTTCCAAATAGTAGCCTACCCAAGAGAAATAACTCAGCTTAGCCATTCATCTCTGGTTAAACATGTAAGTTGTTCTCAGTTTGGGGCTATGGTGAATAATACTGCTCTTAACATCCATATACAAGTATTTACATGTATATACATCCATATACAACTATATACATGTTCTTACATCTCCTGGACAAATACCTAAGAGTAGAAAGTCTGGACTGTACAGTAAGTGTATATATTTAACATTCTCAAACACTTAAAACATTTTTTTTTGATGTGGACCATTTTTAAAGTCTTTATTGAATTTGTTACAATATTGCTTCTGTTTTATGTTTTGGCATTTTGGCCAGGAAGCCTTTTGAACCTTAGCTCCCTGACCTGGGATCAAACTTGTACCCCTGATTTGGAAGGCGAGGTCTTAACCACTGGACAGCCAGGGAAGTCTCTAAAATTTTCAAACATTTGCTAACAGTTCTGCAAAATAGTTGTGCCATTTTATATTCCTACCAGCTGTATGTGTGCTTCAGCTGTTTTTCACACTCTCACCAAAACTTGGTATTTTGAATCTTTTAAAATGTTACCCATTCTAAATACCCTATTCTGGATATTTAGAGATAGATCATTGTAGTTTTAATTTTCATTGCTCTGATTCCTAATGTTTTCTTTCATATGTTCAATGGACATTTGTATATTTTTTGTGTGAAATATTTCTCTTATTTTATTATTGGCTGTTTTGAACCCTCCAGTATTGAGTTGTGAGTTATTTTATACATTCTGGACACAAATTTTTTTCTCTGATATATACGTTACAAATATTTTCTCTCATCCCGTTATTTTAAGCTTTCATTTCTTATGTTGCCTTTTGAAAAGCAAAAATTATTAATTTTGATAAAATCAAATGTATTCCTGTTAATTCATATGTTTGTGTCTTATCTAGGAAATCTTTTCATTTTCCAAGTTAGCCAAGATTTCTCTTTCTCTTCTATTGAAGTTTTGTGGATTAAATTTTCACATTAAGATATATGATACATTGGGGTTATATCTGTGTATTCGATGAGATAATGGTTAAGTCTCTTATTTTTTATATGGATATCCAGTTGTTTCCACATCACTTATTAAAAAGTCTTTCTTTTCCCCACTGAAGTTACTTGTTGGCTTTGTCAAAAATTAATTGACCGTGTATGAGTATCTGTTTCATTAACCTATATATCTATTTTAACGTGCAAATCACACTAAGGTAATTGCAGTAACCTTATAATAATTCTTAAAATCATGTAGATTATTAGTCCTTTGAATTTGTTTTAATCATTTAACTATTCTAGATCATTTATATTATTATGTAAATGCTAGAATCAGCTTATCAATTTCCATAAAATGAATAGTGAAAGTTTGAATGTGAAAGTCTTAAATTTATAGATGAATTTGGGGTTGATAGGCACTAATTACAGGCAATAATTAATCTATCAATCCATAAACATAGTTCACTAATTTATCCTTTCTTTAATTTCTCTCAGCAGTTTTATAATTTTCAGTGATGCTACCTTGTATATCTTTTCTTACTTTGAGAATTTAAAAAAATTTCAAAGAATTGTAAATATGATTGCTTTCTAAGTTTAATTTTTCTAAACGTTAATTGTTCATATATAAAAATATACCTGGTTATTAATATTTTTCATCTGCTTCCCTTCTAAATTTTAATCATTAGTTCTAGAGTTGAAATAAGACTTTCCATATAAACAGTTTTGTCATCTATAAATAGACATAGCTGTATTTCTTCCTTTCTCATCTTATCATCTTTAATTTCTCTTGCTTTAATGCACTAATTAAAACTCCAGTAAAATAGCAAACAAGAATGGTGAAAGTACACTTCTTTGTCTGCTTCTCAAACTTTGGGGAAAAGTTTCAATATTTCACTACTGAGCATGTTATAAGTTGTAGATTTTTCATAAATACTCTTTGTCAGTTGAGGATGTTTCTTTCTGCTCCAAGTTTGATAACATTTATAATTTTTTTTAAGACCGTGAATTGGTATTGAATTAAAAATTTTTTTTGTACATCCATTCAAATGATACTATGATTGTTCTCTTTTTTAACTTGGTGAATTTATTGATCATTTTAAAGTTAAACCATAACAAGTTACCTCAAAAGTTAGTACCTTAGCACAATAATCATTTATGATCTCACAATTTTTGTGGATCAGGAACCCAGCCAATGCTTAGGCAGGTGTCAGAAACTCAGGATTTCTCATGAGGATTCAGTCAAACTATTGTTTGAAGCTGTAGTCTCATCTGAAAATGTAACTTTCAGGAAGATTTTTTCTAACACTCACTCACATGGCCCACATGCATCATAGGCAACTAGAAGCTCAGTTTCTCACTGGCTGTTGATTTCCATAGGACTGGATATGAAAGGTGGGTTGCCCAATAAAGATCAGTTAAGTGAGAGATTGGTTACCTGTGTACTCAGTTGTGTTCGACTCTTTGCGACCCCATGGACTGTAGCCATGAGGACATGTAGCCATGAGGACATGTAGCCATCCTCTGTCTGTGACAGAATTCTCCAGACAAGAATACTGGAGTGGATTGCTGTTTCCTCCTCCAGGGGATCTTCCCACCTAGGGATCTAATCCACGTCTCCTGCATTGACAGGCAGATTCTTTACCACTGTGCTACCTCAACAAGATAAAAACTAATCTTTTTAGCAACACAATATCAGAAGTTAGCAGTGAGTTACTAGGACCAGTCTACACCCAAGAGAAGGTGATTTTAAGAACATGAAAACCAGAGTACAGGCATCACCAGGAATCATCTCAAAGTTCTGCCTACACTTGGTCTTTGGTTTCTCTTTCCTCCTTGGCTGATTTGTTTTAGATTAAATCAAAAGAACTTTTTATAATTTAATTTAATTTTTATTAAATATAAATGTAATATATTTAACTTATATATAAATATAATAATTTAGTTTTTATTTACCTATTCTTCCCAGGTGACTCAGTGGTAAAGAATCTGCCTGCCAATGCAGAAGTCATGGGTTTGATCCCTGGGTCAGAAAGATCCCTTGGAGAAGGAAATGGCAACCCACTCCGGTATTTTTGCCTGGGAAATCTCATGGACAGAGGAGCCTAGCAGGCTACAGTCCATGGGGTTGCAAAGAGTCAGACACTACTGAGCGACTAAATAACAATAAACAGCATTTTCTTTTTAGCTATATCTCTTTGCATTATTTTTTAATTTGGATGCCCCATAAACAGTCTTCACTCTTTACATTGTACTTAAAATTTAGGAATACTAATTTAAATGTAGACTCATCGACCACATATATTTTGATTTAAACCCAGCTCATCATCTTTATGCTGAAATCATTATGTTATGAATAATAAACTCCATAAGCCAATGTTATCATTTTTTAAACAAGTCAAGTGTATTTTAAAGGAATTATTAGAAAATGCCCTTTTATTTTTTATGGTATATTTGCCACTTTATTCCTGAAGACTTGAATTTTCCACTGATGTCATTTCCTTTCATTTTGAAGAAATTCTTCTAGTATATTTTGTATTGATGGTGGGCTGGTCATAATTCTTTTGGCTTTCTTTTACCTTAAAATGCTTTTATTTCACCTTTATTCTGGAAGAATTCTGTTTTATTTTTTGTTGCTATGGGCATCATCTGAGGTCTTGATTTTTTTTTCCCCCCCAGCACTTTTTAAAGTGTCTTTACATTAACTTTGGCCTCCATAGTTTCTGATAAAAGTCAGAATTTGGAATCCTAGCCATCTTTGGGATTCTTTTTACCTTTTAAATAATGTGTTTTCTCTGGAAACTTCCAAGGTTTTATCTTTCCTTAAAAGTGAGGTTTGTTCTTCAATCTGGATATAGTATTGCATGTAGATCCTACAGAGTGCTAAAGCACTAATAAAACTGAGAATGAAGCACAATAAAATGTATAAGTAAAGATTTGAGGAAAGGTACAGCCTCTATAAATGTCCTTTTCTGCAGCTATGATTCCATCGTCTCTTTTGGCTTTCTGCATTCCTATCCCCCATGCCCGAACATGTATACACACTGAGACCCAGCTGTAAGGACACACGCCTGTCCCCCATGGTCAGTATAATCCAGTCTTTGAGACAGTTCTAGGAGCTTTTGCTCTCCCACCTCTGGTCTCAGCAACCAGTGATTCTTGCTTCTGCGTATCGTGAACCCTGTGCCCATTTCGGCACCTGTGGGTCTATTGATAACAAACGCCTCTTGCATCAAAAAGGTGAGCAAAACACACAGGCAGACTTTCGTGTAAACTGGATTAACTTCTAAGACCATGAACCTTATTAAGCATTTGTGGAAGAAGTTTGGAGTAAACACTTTTAAGACTTAATATTGTGTTCGTGGAAAGGCAGTCAGTAGCTGAGAATTCATCAAAAGAAGGTACTGACACTTCAAAATCAATACACATAATGGGATCCTCCTTCCAACCGAAATGAAATGCAGGAATGGTTTGTATGTTTACCGAGATTATACAGTCTTGGCTTTTTGAGGTGACAGCAGATGGTCCGATAAGAAGTGGCAGGACTGAGTGCAGGGACCCAGCATCTCATCTCAAGCTCTCTTAACCATGAAATCTATGAATTTATGCTTAACCGAGCAATGGGGGGAGAAAATCATGTACAGTCTTAGGGCAAGTCAGGGTGACTGAGTGCACCCTGTACTTCTCAAGAGTAATTAAATCTTAAGCATTTTTTCCTATCTCACATTTTTTTAAAGGGTGTGCATTTCTACTTTTCTTGAAATGTCACCCATCAAAAAAATGTCACTTACACATGCTTGTACTGTTTCATTTAGTTTTAGATACTTTGTGACTTGGCTTCGATCATTTTTATTTCTTATTTCCAAGCTTCAGATCCTTAGCCAACTAAGCGTCAGTGCTGACTCTATTTTCCAAATTCTATCATTCTTTAAATATCATTTGGGATTATTTCCATTACTTCATTGATTTTTATGTTTTTCTCCTTTGTTTTTCACGCATAATACTGGTAGTGTATTGTCCACATTGTTTTTAGTTTCAAATGTATTTTGGATAATTTAAATATGAAATCTGATATCAAATACTGGTATGTCTAGAGTAAGAAGGGTATATAAAAGAATATTTACACAGCACACTCTTTCCAAAGAGATGAAAAGCAATCTCTAAAGAAATATTTGAATATCACATACCAGGTTAATAAATAGAATTCATTCGTAATGGTCTTGTAAAAGATAAAATATATTGAATGCATGCTTAGCTTTCCAAATAAATTCGGATTATTTTTAAAAAACAATCAATAGTCTGTCCTCAAAAAAAATTATTCCTGCCTCTGTCAAGTTATTTAATTCACAGCAACTCATTAGAAAAAAATATTCAATCATTTTTGTATTTTATGATTTCATTGCTCTATTATTTTCTTTGTACAACATAAACTAAGTGTATTGCTATTGGTATTTTAGTGTCAAATCAAATACTGGAGAGATATTCAGCTACTCTTTGAGGCTGTGTACACAGCATTTTATGACAAAATGTTGAGAATAAAGCTTTTAGATCAGGATGATGAAGGTGAATGATCAATTTTTCACATCTTGTTTTTAATTCATGGAGGAAGTCAAAGCCAATAAATTGATAGATTGAAGAACTTTTTATTGCTAGATAGGGTGCCAAAAAATAAAATAAAAAAAAAGAAACGCCCCTTTTCTTTACGTGAAAAAAATTACAAGTAAGGAAAAACTAGAAATAAAGAGGGAGTCATTTGAATAAATGCATTTTCTTTTTAAGACATTTAAAACAAATTAAGATTTTTTTAGCCTGTAGATATTTCCGAAGCAAAAGCAATTCAAGTTCAAAACCGTCTCAGCTGACCTTACCTTTAAGTCACTGGGAGTGACAGAGACACTGAGGGAGAGACCAAGGGCATGATTAATTATATCTTGATTCTAGTCAACAATGAGCAGCAGGGTTTTCTAGAAGACTTCAACCACCATCTCCTTGATCTGAATGCTGCTCTCTCCAGAAACTCATTAGCAACTGAATAGCTGGAAACTGACGGTTAAATCCTTTTAACTAAAGTAAACTTCCAGATCCAAGGAGTTTTCTGAAATTCCTTTTTGTGTTTTTACTTATTTTTTATTGGAGTAGCAACCCACTCCAATATCCTTGCCTAGAGAATTCCATGAACAGACTATGGGGTGGCAAAAAGTCAGACAGGACTGAGTAACAATTCTAACACATAGTTTCTTTACAATGTTGCATTAATTTCTGCTGTATAGCAAAGTGACCCAGCTATATGTATATATATCCCCTCTCTTTTGGATTTCCTTCCCATTTAGGTCACCACAAAGCACTGAGTAGAGTTCCCTGTGCTCTACAGTAGGTTCTTATTTGTTATCTATTTTATGCATAGCATCAATTGTGTGTATGTGTCTGTCAATCCCAATCTCCCAACTAGCTCTTAGATTTACATTTTTTTCAACAGGTGGTTGGAGTTATCAAATACATTGTAATACTCATTAGCATGTTTGCTGTTAGATTTGGAAAAAGTATACTTTGGAATTGCTCATGTATATGATAGATTAAATAATAGAATGAGAAGAAGAGATAAAGAATTACAGAGGACACTCGATTGATTCTCCATCACATTTGCTTCATTCTTTCCATCCACACTTTTGATGTTTTCTTAGGGGACCTCACACACTGCCCCTAAAATAAAGCCAGACCTCCTAAGGATGGTCTGTTTCTCTGCTTCTCCTCAGGTTCCTCCTGAGCTTCTAAATTAACCTTCAGAAAGCCAAGTTAAAAATAACAGATGGCCAGTGGGACCCTGCGGTACAGCACGGGGAGCTCAGCTCAGTGCTCTGTGATGACCTAGAGGGGTGGGGGGGATGGAGGGGAGAAGATACAAGAGAGAGGCGACATAGGTACACGTATAGCTGATCCACTTTGTTGTACAGTAGAAACTAACACAACACTGTAAGCAATTATACTCCACGTTTTGAGCTTCCCTTGTGGCTCAAAAGGTAAAGAATCCACCTTCATATGCGGGAGCCCGGGGTTTGATCCCTGGGTCTGGAAGATCCCCTGGAGAAGGGAATGGCACCCCACTCCAGTATTCTTGCCTGGAGAATTCCATGGACAGAGGATCTTGGCAAACTACAGTTCGTAGGATCCCAAAGAGTCGGACACGACTGAGTGACTGACACTTTCACTTTATACTCATTTTTAAAAAGAAAGGAAAAAAAAAAGGAAAAACAGCAACTATCATGTTTTTCCATTACCTATAGGAAATATATCCTAAAATCATTACCCTACTTTCAAAGCCCTGAATTCATTGCTTTCCTACATTATTTCCCATTCCTACCTCTCATCCCTATGAAGTCTCCCAAACAAATGGATTCAGCTTTTCGCAAACACACTTCCACATCTTTAATCACAGGAATTCCCTTCTGGTTTGTAATGCTTATCCTCGATCTCCGTAGCCCATGTCTTGAATTCAGCCAGAAAAGAAAAAAAAATTTTTTTTCTCCTCTGAAATCCCTTAAAACTTTACCTGTACATCTTTTAATTCAGCACTTATCATTTCCACCTCTTGTTATGTTAATTTCGGCATTCAGGACACAGGATAGTAGATTGATCCCCTCCAGCACTTCTTGTGGAGTTTTGTAGATGGTGTGCTCTCAAAACCTGATTGGCGAACGAATAGATAAACCGTCTTCCTGATTTGAAGCCTTTTCCCGCTCACTGTCCTTGTCTTTAGTGCAAATTGTAAGAGCTTGAAGGACAGTGAGGAAATTGGTACTGAAAGCTGGGGGGAAAAAAAATAGCCCCTGCTGTACAGTAGAGGAAATTTTGGCCTCACTGTTGCTTGTGGCACTGAGGGAGAGCAAAAATATTCATAAGAAACCTGCATGTCTGGAAGGAAATTTCGGGTAAAATGTTGAAAGGGCCAAATTACTTCTTGTACCTACATATTATAAAATATGCATAAAGAGACTTGAGCAAAAATAAAGTGCATTTTCTATTTTCAAATAGAATTTAGAGGACACACACACACACGCACACATATATATGAGAAAAGACTTGCTGGTTTCAAAAATAAAAGGTCATCCTTGTTTTCTTCTATTGGGAAAATTCTTTTGGACTCAGGGAAAATAACCTTAAAAGTTCTTACTAAATATTGAGTACAGTTCTCTGTGCTATACAGTAGGTCCTTCAGATTCCTTTGATTTAAAAGTCAAGTGTTTAGAAAAGTATCAATTATTTATGGTTACATAGGATACAACTTACAGAGAAGGCAATGGCACCCCACTCCAGTACTCTTGCCTGGAAAATCCCATGGATGGAGGAGCCTGGTGGGCTGCAGTCCATGGGGTCGCTAGGAGTTGGACATGACTGAGCGACTTCACTTTCACTTTTCACTTTCATGCATTGGAGAAGGAAATGGCAACCCACTCCAGTGTTCTTGCCTGGAGAGTCCCAGGGACAGGGGAGCCTGGTGGGCTGCCGTCTGTGGGGTCACACAGAGTCGGACACGACTGAAGCAACTTAGCAGCAGCAGCAGGATACAACTTAACGTTTTGTGATATTTATTGAGCAGTTCAAACTATTTGCAAGAATTGATATTTCATGATTATTATTTTTTAGATATTCCCCCAATAACAAAAATAAACTTTACTGAAACACATGAAGGAAAGCTTATTCTAGCTTACAATTGCCATTCTGGTCCACTGAATTTTTAAATAAATCTATGACACATTATCTGATCATAGACATTTTATTTTGCCTGAAGCTTGAAAAATTTGGGTTCTGTATCATGCATGGAATTATTTCATTCTTATTTATTGCTACTTATAAATTACTATCAATTAGGTCATAAAAGAGCTTCCCAGGTGGTGCTCGCGGTAAAGAATCTGCCTATCAATGCAGGAGATGCAATAGGAGATGCAAGTTTGATCCCTGGATCAGGAAGATCCCCTGGAAGAGGAAATGGCAACCCATGGCAATATTCTTTCCTAGAGAATCCCGTGGACAGAGGAGCCTGGTTCATAGGCTTGCAAAAAGTCACACACTAAAGTGACTTAGCTGGCATACATGTGATCATAAAAGACTAAATAAGAAGAAAATGGAATAATGTTGGAATTTTCTGAAAGGATGATTCCATACTGAATAAATCATCATTTTTCAGTTTTTTATAATGTGGGCTGAACTATTGTATGATCTTTTGAGAAGTTATAAAAGAGTCTGGAGACACGCATAGTCCATTTTTAGCTTTCACTGAACACAACTTAGAATTTAGAATTTTCTGTTTTGTGTTGCTGTTTAGTCCCTAAGATGTGTCCAACTCTTCTGCAACTGCACTGTAGCCTGCCAGGCTTCTCTGTCCATGGGATTTCCCAGGAAGGAATACTGGAGTGGGTTGCCACTTCCCTTTTCCAGGGGATCTTCCGACCCAGGGATCGAACCTGAGTCTCTTGCATTGGCAGGTCGATTCTTTACCACTGAGCAGCCAGGAAAGCCCCCTTTGTTTTCTGCACATAACATTGAAAAAATTCAGTAGATGAGAACCTTTCACAATTAGATGAATCAGAAGATGAATGCAAGGAGACAGCGGACAGCACTCCAGACCCTAATGATGATGGCGTTCAGTTCAGTTCAGTTCAGTCGTGTCTGACACTGTGCAACCCCATGGACTACAGCAATGGGTCTTATATATGAAATCTTGGACCATGATTCCTCAGATGATGATATCCTAGATACATTTTCTCAAAGTCAAGAGTACATAAGGAAACTATATTTCTAAAGCCAGAAGTGAATTAGATATTCTCATCCAGTTAACCACTCAGAAAGGAAGATTTTATCATGCAATAATTTGCCACAAGAATCTGGATCATCTTATTTTGCTGAAAGGACTTATGACTATTCTGATATTTGTGGTGAACCAAAGTTTATATAATGCAAGGGAATCTACTAAGCTTGAATTGTTACTATTAATAAAATGCTTAACAATGTTCTTTTTTGCTATCCCTTTGCTCTTCTGTAAATTATTGCAACTATGACATAAAATACTACTTTAAAAAGGTCTGTTTTATCTAGATAGAAAATAGGAATGTCACTTTTTCCTAGTATAATAAGTGTTTCAGAAGAGTTTAAAGAACATTAAAGATTGACAATATCTTACAATCATTTTTCTTAAATAATTTTTCCAATTAAGAAATGTCTTTTACACCATGCTTCAGGAGAAGTTGGATACCTACAGTGAAGGAAACATGCTACCTTTTAAAATAGCCTATAATATGTATAGTAAAGGTCAAGAATTCTTTTGTACCTTTTGTATGTAAATAGCCCTTTAGTTGTCAAGAAAGAAATACCTCCATAGGTTGTCTTCTTGACTATTTTCAAGCACATATTGTTTTAAAATTAATATAAATATCATAATATAGTATAAATAATATACTATAAATAATGAGAAAAATTGTCCCTATATCTGATCATTTAAGAATAAAACTGGCTACAGAATTCTATGTACTGAAATTATGCTTCATTCATAACCTTATGATTACTGTAGCTTTTTACTAGACTCATCATACTGCTGGCTTGTATTAAAGTTTCAATCAGTTTAACACTGATGTATTTCATATGTGAATGCTGCCAAGCCTGAATTCTCTCTTCCTGTACATGTTCAATTTTTTTTAATATGAAAGAAAGAATTTACAATATCTCTATTAAATTCAAGGATATAAATTTGCATATTTCCACCCATCCAGGTTCTCTGTATAATTTGATTTCCAAGGGATAGAGATATTGCTTTTAGGCCTGATCAATATTTGCCTTTATTTCTTTCTAAGATTTTCTATGGAAAGAGTATACTTAACTGGATTGATAACAGAACAGAAAAAAAATTGATTCACCCTCAAGTATATATTGTTTTGTTGTTGTTTAGTTGCTAAGTTATGTCTGATTCTTTTGTGGCTCCATGGACTGTAGCCCGCCAGGCTTCTCTGTCCATGGGTTTTCCAGAGTAGAACACTAGAGTGGCTTGCCATTTCCTCCTCCAGGGGATCTTCCTGACCCAGGGATCAAGCTCACGTCTCTTGTGTCTCCTGTGTTGGAGGCAGACTCTTCACTGAGCCACCAGGAAAACCCATGTATTGTTTATCCCAATGCAAATATGTAGTTAAGCTATATCACTGGGCCCACATTGGAGTGCAGCATCTTAATTCCAACTTGAATCTAAATCTTTGTACACATATAATTGATTTGAGAGAATGATCATGTAGTTATTTCTACAAAGCCTAGACAAAGATGTCTGTTCTTTATCTAAGAGCTTCTAGAGTCAAAAGAGAAGTTTAAGAAATAGCCCTTCACATGAACATTGGAGATGAGCAAATATATGGAAATTGTATACTGTCCACTGAAATTTTCCTTAAACCTTTCACTAACCTCAAAAATGAGTTTATGAATTTAAAATAATAATTTTACTGTGTATATTTAACAATAACCATTAAGAAAATGGGTATGTGAACTACAGACTGAGAAAATATTTACAGTATGTATATTTGACAAAGATTTATTTTTAGAGCAAGGTTGGGCTTCCCAGGTGGCACAGTGGTAAAGAATCCGCCTGCCAATGATGGAGACACTGGTTCAGTCCCTGATTTGGGAAGATCCCCTGGAGGAGGGCATGGTTACTCACTCCAGTGCCTGGGAAATCCCATGGACAGAGGAGCCTGGCAGGCTACAGTCCATGGGGTCGCAAACAGTCGGACACGACTGAGCACAACACACCATACAAAGGCATGCTGACATAATCTTTAAACCAACCAACCCAGTAAAAAGAAGCAAAATGCCAGACACAAGACAGAAGATATAGCCAATTGCACATAGCCAATAGCAAAAGAGAAAGCATTCAGCATAATGAGTCATCCGAGAAATGCAAATTTAAAACCACACTCAGATGCCATTAGCAGAGCTGAAATAATACTGACAACACTAAATACTGGCAAAGATTTAGAGCAACTGGATTGCTGGTGAGACTATGAGAGGCAAAACAAGGTCAGAGAACGCTTTGGCAGATTTGTGTCTATTCATACAATAGCTGTGATCAGGAACAAAAAAGGAAAAATACACAAACAAAACCTTCAAAAATACATGAGTGAATCTCATAAAACATTGTTTTCAAAAGCCGTCAGACATATACACAGTAATTATATATTGTATGGTGCTATTTGCATGGTGTCGAAGAAGATGCACAATTTCTTGCTGATTGTGGAAGTCAGAAATACTTTCAGTAGATGTGTTTGGAAATGGCAGAAACTGAATGGAAGGAATCATGAGGAAATTTCCTGGTAACAAAAATGTTCCCTTTCTTGTTTGAGTTGTGGGTGTATTCAATTATTAAAGTTCCCAAGTCTACAACTTTAAAATCTTAAAGTCTCCAACTTACCAGCTTTAACAATTCACTAAACTGAAAGTACTTGTGAGTTTTTTTTTTTTTTTTTAATGTGATGTATGTGTATGTGTGTTAGTCACTCAGTCATGTCTGACTTTTTGAGATCCCATGGACTGTAGCCCTGCCAGGCTCCGCTGGCCATGAGATTGCCCAGGTAAGAATAATGGAGTGGTTGGACATTCCCTTCTCCAACGGATCTTCCCAACTCAGGGATCGAACCCAGGTATCCTGCTTTGGCAGGTGGATTCTTTAACACTAAGCCACCAGGGACGTCCCAATGTGATATATACCTCTCTACATATATTTTATTCACAATATATGTAAATCAAGCCATCATGCTGTATACCTTGACCATATACAGGGATGTATGTCAATTATTTATCAATAAAACTAGGAAAAGTATGTGTTAAGATAGCTTTATAAAATAAATGTATCATACACATAATTATGATAATGTTAATAATAGAAAATGTAATATCCTAAATCTGGAATTTGTTATCTGTAGATCTGTGGACAAATTACCCATAAGTCTTGACAGTTTGGTATAAAGTATCAAGAATTAACTTTAGCAGAATGGTGATTGGTAATACTGAGACTTTATAAGTCACAAATATGATAGGAATGAGAAAATGAGTGAAATAACTTACTGTGATAACTTTCAATAACATGTAAAGTCATTCTGTTTTAGTTCTATGTATATTTCATTCGAGGAAAATCTATAAAATTATTGTCATATAAAGCGTCAAACTCTCATTTACGCCTTTTTCAGTTGACTTCTGTAAGAAATCCAGGCTTTGAAATCAACATTGTTCTCTTCCTATTTTGGGCATATATTGTTTAAAGCTTAGACACATTGGAAAAAAAAAGACTGCTTTTTCCAGAATGTTTAATGGATTTTTAATACATGTGGTCTATATCCTAAAATTTAGATTTGTTTTCCTAAGGACCTGCTTTAATATTTACTATGCACATGTGTTGCAATTAAGAATACCCCCCCTTTAATATTCTTGCATCCATGTTTTTCTCCTTTCACAGTGTTTGCATACTTTTGTTCTTTATCCATTTTCCACCTGAGGCTGTGGTCAGGTTGTCCTTAGAAGGCTCACTTAAAATATTCTTCTCTCTCTGTAACACTACCCTATCACGTTCCATGTCTCCTCTATCTTTCGACCCCGATTAGCCTTTTACAAATAATGGAAGGAACTAAATCTTACCTTAGGAATCACTGTAAAATGGATAAATTAGGTTACTAGTATTGTCTAGAAAACATAGAGAAAGGAACAGATTAAGGAAACCGCATAGAAGAGGAGGTGCACCAACGAATACGTGCAATTTGTATGTCAGAGTAGTTTCATTTCTAATGAAAAAGTGATTGTAAATGCTCTAATGGTGAATGATTGATGTTTTTTACTCTAGAATTGTCAGGTAGGTTCAATTCCCAGAGGAGCATACAGATTTTTGAATATGTTGCAATTGAGAATTGTTCCGATTTTTCATTTTAGGAAAGTTCGTTTCCATTACATTTAGGCGAAAGATGAAAGAAGGAAAGAGACAAGGAAAAGGAAAAGGAACTTTGCATTACTTGTACAGCTAATGGCAGTCAGGCATTGTATTCAACTCCCTTTATTCCCATAGGAGCCCAGTGAAATAGTTATGGTTATCTACATTTCATAGATACACAGAAATTGAAGTTTAAAGATAAGTCTAAAATTGCACGCAGTGGGCAAAGCTGAAATGTTACACCTGGCCATCTGATGCCAAAAGTTAAATTCTTGTCATGATGGAACATGTCCTTTCAAAGCAAATTGTTTTATTATCTAAAGAGAACAATAATAATCATTTTATTTCTGTTCAATATTTACTAATACCTCACTTCCTTAGAGCTTTTAGGTAAATGAATTAACTTAAATAACTGAATTTTTTAAGATAGTTAGTGGAGGGTCATAGGACAATTTTCCATTAATTGGGATGGACATATATACCTGTCTTCACGATAATTGCTTAAGTGCCTAGTCATTCAGTCGTGTCTGACTCTTTGTGACACCATGGACTGTAACCCACCAAGCTCTTCAGTCTATGGAGTTTTCCAGGCAAGAATACTGGAGTGGGTTGCCATTTTCTCCTCCAGGGGATCTTCCCAACCCAGGGATCGAACCCAGATCTCGTGCTTCTCTTGCATTAGTAGGCAGGTTCTTTACCACTAGAACCACTTCAGAAGCCCTGATAATATCAACAGTATATCTTCAGTCCCCACTCCCACCAAAATGTACAGTAATTTGAAATGATGTGTTACTGAAAAAATAGTTCTATCAGGTATTACTACTTGGTATTAAACTATTTGCTTGAAATGATCTGTTTACATAAAATGGCCTCATAGATTTAATTCTGGCATTGTTTTCTTTCTGCCTATTGTAGTTTTCTTACTGAATCGGTATCTGACTTCATTGCAGTCAGTGTCTATTGATATATGACACCCTCTCTTCCCCAAATTAAGACATCTGATATGAAGTAACCAAGCTTATTTAATTTTTAACCTTAAAAAAAATGTCTCGGTAGAGAATAAAACAGGGCTTCCCTGGTGGTTCAGACTGTAAAGAATCTGCCTGCAATGCAGGAGACCTAGGTTAAATCCTGTTCAAAATATTTAATAGTCAAAATATGTTTACAAATTTTATGCTTTCACAAAGAATTTTAATAACAACTTGTCTCAAACTTTTGCTATTTTCATGGGCTACTGTTCATATTATCTGACTTAGTATTACATCTTACCTTCTAATTTGGCTAGTAAATTACTATTATCATATTATCTCTTATTTTCTACTGTATCCACACATTTAAAACTAATAGACTTTGCTAAACCTTGGAAAATATCCATAGATGCATTGGCATTTAATATTTTTAAAAAACTCAAAAATGTGTTCATCCTACCTGTTGTTTTCAGAGGCATGTCTGCTTAGCTAATTTTTTTAATTTTAAAAAAAGTTTATGCACAATTTAACACAACATATAAAATTACACCTCTGTAAAAGAATAATTAAAGAGAGAAAATAAATAACAAGTAAGACCAATCTATTGATCCTTGTCTCAAGTTTATTATTTCTGAAAACCTCAAAACGTGCACAAAAAGTGTTTCTTATAAATACATGGCTTGAAGATTTGTCATTTTTTTTAATTAGCAGATAAATCAGTATCTATAAAATAGTTAATACATCATGTGTTTTAAACACTAACAAAATATCCTACAATGTTTAGAAGCAACAGATATAAATCATTAATATGATTTTAAATATAATGTTTTAAAATATTTTTTCAAAAATCTGGGCTGCTAAAAATTTATTTTTTCTTAGTATAAAGATGGATATAATTCTACTTAAGGAGATCACTATTGGACATAAGTGCTTGGCCACAGCAAACAAATCATTAACACATTTTAATACATTTTAAAAACACCTATTACGTTTAGGGTTCTCTGAAACTTCCTGTATGGAATAGGATATTGTTTCTGAAATTACAGAGCTTTCAGTTTGTACAAAGTGGAGAGAATGAAATAAGGAGAAATTATTTGTAATTTATTAAATCACAGTCTGATAACAGTTTGCCTCCAGAAGGAAAAATTATTTTCTTAAATCATAGTAAATGAACCAGATTAATTGTTAGAAGAAAATGTAGAAGGTCCATTATGGGACTGTAGGAGGAATAAGAAATAAAAGACATCCAAATTGAAAAGGAAAAAAAAAAAAAAAAACTGCTTCTCTTTGCAGATAAAATAACATCTAATGATACCCTGAAAAAACTGTGAGAGCTAATTTTAAAAATTCAGTAAAGTTGAAGGATACAAAATCAACAAAATTCTGTTGCATTTCTATATACTAACAATGAACTATCAGGATAATTTTTTTAATTTTATACAATGGTGCAAAACATTAAATTTATTTGCTAGTAGACAACTTTTGAGGAAAATAATTTTTAGAGAAGTGTCAGACATAGATATTAATGTGATCTCTCATTTACTGAAGGAGAAACATTAAATGTCTCAATTGTTTTTTGTACAAGAATAATGACATACCCTGACTAGTGGTAATCAAGAAAATATTACACTTGGACCAAAAAGAAATAAAGTAAAAGACAAGAAAGGAAATAGAGCCAATGAAATGAGCGATGGCGGAGAAGTAAATAATGACTTAGGGTCTAAACTGATAAACTACAGGTTTCTTAAAAGACCAATATTTACCGTTTGCTAAAAAGCTCTGATATTAAGCAGACAAAAATAAATTAAGAATCTTATATATGAAATGAGACCATTGTGAAGAGGAAAAGGATGTTTCATGGAATATTTGAGGGTAAGTCACAGAACAAAGGCAAACATTACATGGAATAAGCATGCCAATATCTATGGAACACCCTAAGGGACAGAAGACCTTCTCTCACAAATTTCTGTGTTTGTTGGGATTCAAGTAACCCTTTAAGGAATCTTTTGCTTAATGAGGTCTGAAATTAAACCTGTGGAATTACTAAATCAAGTAACATGCCTTGCTAAAAAATAGGGAGTAAAAAATAGACTAACCGATGACCATAGAATACATGGAAGAAACATATGTATGGTTTAAACACTTTGAAAGAGAGCAAATTATACATATTCAGGAATACTAGTATAAAAAATTAGCTTATAAACTTCCATGACAATAGCTGGAAGAGAAAGCCCAAATAACTCAGCTAAAAATCATCAAAGGATTGGCACAGATATTTCTACACAGAAGAAATACAAACTCCCAATAAGCGCATGAAAAGATGCTCAACATTATTTATTGTTGTTGAGTCACTAAATCCTGTCCAACTCTTTTTTGCGACCCCATAGACTTTAGCCTGTCAGGCTCCTCTTTCCATAGGCTTTCCCAGGCAAGAATACTGGAGCGGGTTGCCATTTCCTTCTTCAGGTCAGATCTTCCTGACCTAGAGATGGAGCCTGTGTCTCCTACATTGGCAGGCAGATTCTATAGCACTGAGCCACCAGGGAAGCCCTCAACATTATTGATCAATAGGAAAGTGAATACCACACCACAATGAGGTATCACTTCACACACATGAGGATCACTTTAATTAAAAATGAAGTAAAAAAAAAAAAACAAGAGCAAGGTGTGGGAAAAATTGGAAACCTCATAGGTTCCTTTAGCAATGGAAAACAATGCTGCTGATTTGCAAAACAATTTCCCATTTCCTTAAATAATGAACATATTGTTACCATATGGTCCAATAATTCAACGTTTGAATATATGCCCAAAAGGACTGCCAAAACGTATCTACACAACAACTTGCACATGAACGTGGATAGCTGAGCTATTCATGATAGATTTCCTTTGACTAACAATGGGGTTACAACCATATAAACCCATTGTGATTTGAATATATCCTAAGTCCAAAGTGCACTGACTGCTTCAACCTACTGGACCAGCCTACCTTGAAGGTGCTCAGAACTCATGCTTACAGCTGGACAAAATCATCTAGCACAAAGCCTGTTTCATAATAAAGTGTTAAACATGTCGTTGAATACTATACGGAAAGTGAGAGACAGAGTGGTTGTCTGGGTACAGAATGGTTTAAGCGTATCAGCTGTTTACCCTCGTGAACGCGTGGCTGAGTGAGAGCCGTGGCTCACTGGCATTAATGGCCCACCATCACCAGAGAGTATGCTACCTCATATTGCTAGACACCCAAGAGGACAAATTCCACAATTCAAAGCTCAGGTTTTAATGAACGTGTTTGTTTTTGAACTATCATAAAGTTGAGAAATCGTTAAGCCAAAGTATATTAAGTCAGGGACCTTCTTGAGAGCCAAAAAGTAGCCGTGATCCAAATACTCAACACTTACGAATGAAGGATATTTAAAGGATGGAATATTATTTGGCCTTAAAAAAAAATACTATAAGACTGATACATACTACCACCTGGATGATCCTTGAAAATATTATGCTGAGTAAAAGAGGAAAGACATGAAAAGTCACTTGTATCATTCCATTGGAAAGATTGAAGGAAGAAAGGAAAATGGGCAATGGAGGATGGGATGGTTGGATAGCATCACTGACTTGATGAACACGAGTTTGAACAAACCCTGGGAGGTAGTGGAGGACAGAGGAGCCTGGTGTGCTGTAGTCCACGGGGTTGAAAAGAGGCAGACATGACTTGGCAACTAAACAAGAAGAATTGGCAAAGCCATAGAGACAGAAAATAAACTAGTGGTTCCCAGCAGTTGGTGGGTGGTGGAAATTGAAATGTGATTGCTAACAGTTACAGTTATAGGATTTCTTTTGGGGGTAAAGAAAATGTATTGGTATTTACGAATAGGAATATTTATATTTCTGGGATTGGGACTGACATATATACATTACTGATACCATGTATAAAATAGATGACTAATGAGAACCTGCTGTGCAGGACAGGGAACTCTACTCAGTGCTCTGTGGTATGAGCATCTGAATGGGAAGGAAATCCGGAAAAGAGGGGATATATGTACACGTATAGCTGATTCACTTTGCTGTGCAGTAGCAACCAACACAAGATTGCCAAGTAACTATATTCCGACTGAGCGACTTCACTTTCACTTTTCACCTTCATGCATTGGAGAAGGAAATGGCAACCCAGTCCAGTATTCTTGCCTGGAAAAATCCCAGGGACAGAGGAGCCTGGTGGGCTGCCGTCTATGCGGTCGCACAGAGTCAGACACGACGGAAGTGACTTAGCAGCAGTAGCAGTCATCTATTCTTGTTAGGAAAAAGTAGAAATGATAATTGCAGAAACAAAAGCTGTTGAGTCATCACTTTGTACCCAGTGTTGTTCTGAGGCCTTAACCTATTACGATCAATTTAATATTCAAAATACTATGACATCTATAACTCCTTCACAATTCCTCGCTCTCAACCTTGAATACCACCAAAAGTCTAATGAAAATGGGTAAACAGTTCTGAATTGACATACTGCTACTTCTAGTCGTACTGTGTCCTACTCAGCAGAAATGTGTTTGTTTTACTGAAAAATCCTTAATGTATTTGATTAGAAGGACAGCCTCAGATCCCTTTCAGAATCACTCATAAGATACGGCATAGGCACCGTGTGCTCTGCTTAGTCACTCAGTTGTGTCTGACTCTTTTGTGACCCCATGGACTGTTGCCCTCCAAGCTCCTTTGTCCATGGAATTTTGTCAGGCAACAATACTGGAGCGGGTTACCATTTCCTCCTTTGGGGGATCTTCCAGATCCAGGGAGTGAACCTGCATCTCATGCATGGCGGGTGGATTCTTTACCACTGAGGAAGCCTGCAGGCGCCATATTACTTTTCAAATAAATACTCTAAGTTCTGCGTTCCAAAGTACATGTGGACACTAGAGTTTCAGACAAGTGATGGAGAACCTATACAATAACCCACCTTTTAGAGAAAAGGGCTCGAAGTTTCAGCGAGACAAAGAAACTTGCCTGAAGTCACACAGATGATAAGGGCCAGAGTCTTGGTCTGGAATGGGACTCTTTCCAGAATCTCTGCTCTTAACCACGACACCACAGTTTAGAATACTTTGGAAAAATTGATGGCGGCCAGATTGTATCGTTCTCTGAGTTGTAAGCTAAGGAGGTGAGGCTTAATTCTCCTGAAAGAAAATTAGGTGCCAGGCAATTTAACTTTAAGAGCATGGCAATTTGTATTTTGAAATTTACCAGAAAACAAATAGTTTTCAAAAAGAGTGAGCTCATTGGAGGTGGATGGTATGGACTAATTTATATTACCATGGCATATAATGGATAAAATACATTTCCCAGTGGTTTCTCGCTGTGTGCAAAAATGACTTATGCTGTCAGTGGAACAGTGATTATACCCATTAGTGAAATATAAAAATTCAGCTCAATTAAATTACTTATGCTATTTTTTTCCCTTTCCTACGAATATATTTTGACATTCAAGTACATCTTCGTGAGCTAACAGAATTTGAAGCAGCTACAATTTATTCTGTTTCTAATTGTGGTTAAATGATTATGTGATTCATCAATAAACAGATAGCTCAGTTTCACAGTATATCTTAGTTTACAGGGAGATTATGACACCATGACATGTAGTAATGCAGTGAAAGGAAGAAGTTGAATGCAGATTTGTTATTTCACAAATGCCTCCATAGCTTAAAGTTTAATTTAATGTTTTGGATGAAAGCTGTTATCCTAGAAGAGTACAGAAAAAATAAATTTGAAAACATAAATTGTTAGAGAATATAACATTTCATCTCACTCAAGAGTTAGCAATTATTAACAGCCTCTTGGTGAGGGAAGACATGGAAAGTGAATACGAATGATTTTTAAATTATTTCACACCCCCTCAGTTACAATGTAATAATTGAATCAGAAGGGTTGATTATAATAACAGGTACTAAATACTTATCAGTTCATGAAATCTATGTTAGTGTATTTCTTTATCACTTAGATTAATTGCTTACACGAATGTCCTGTGTATGGGTTTGTTAATGTGATGGAGAAGTTCAAACAATTGTGTTATTTCCCTGTGACTTTAGGAACACACACACACAACTACCAATCACTTTCACTTTTCACTTTCATGCATTGGAGAAGGAAATGGCAGCCCACTCCAGTGTTCTTGCCTGGAGAATCCCAGGGATTGGGGAGCCTGGTGGGCTGCCGTCTATGGGGTCGCACAGAGTTGGACACGACTGGAGTGACTTAGCAGCAGCAGCAGCAGCAGCGGTCCAGTGGAGCTTCCCAGGTGGCGCTAGTGGCAAAGAACCCACCTGCCAATGCAGGAGGCATAAGAGATGTGGGTTCCATCCCTGAGTCGGGAAGATTCCCTGGAGAAGGGAATAGCACCCCACTCCAGTATTCTTGCCTGGAGAATCCCATGGCAAGCAGAGCCTGGCGGGCTACAGTCCCAAGGGTTGCAAAGAGCTAGACATGACTGAAGTGACTTAGCATGCACATACACATTGGCAGGCAGATTCTTTACCTCTGAGCCATCACGGAAGCCCATCTGTATTTATATGAAAGTCTCTCAGTCGTGTCTGACTCTTGCAACCCCATGGACTATACAGTCCATGTAATTCTCTAGGCCAGAATACTGGAGTGGAGAACTTTTCCCTTCTCCAGGGCATCTTCCCAACACAGGGATCAAATCCCGGTCTCCTGCGTTGCAGGCAGATTCTTTACCAACTGAGCCACCAGGGAAGCCCTCTGTATTTATAACGACCCTTTAAAAATGTTTATCAATTACTCATATATATTTACTTTATTTATTACTTAGTGACTTTGTTTTAAAAAGTAATCTTTTCTCAGTACATTGTGCAAGACTTCAATGCTACAATTTATATGCAATTTTGTCCAAGCAAGACCTCCAGGATGAAGGCTTAACTTCAAAAAAGCCAATAACTGTATTTATAAATCTGAGTCATGATGGGTTAGGTGTAGAAAAAAAAATCATATGATCCAACATCTATACACATTATCCAGTAAAAATATTTCCATAGACTCAGTTGTTACTAGATATTTTGAAAGCTGACCATTTTCTTCTTGAAAACAGTTACTGAAAATTGATGAGGGAGTTGAGGGTTAAAAACTTCAAGTATAGCTGTTTAGACATAGTAATGAGTATGCCTGTGAAGTACACAACAAGCTCCTTTGTATACAGCATGGTAAAAATTTGTGTACCTTGCTAAGACGACCTAAGGATATTTGAAGAGTCTGGCTCATGAGGCTAGGTTATGGCATGTATTTATCTAAACACAGACCCACTCCCAGCCTCCCCATTAAGCATCTGCAAGTAAGTTATTTGCATCAGTTCAAAAACCGAAGGTGAAAATTGATGAACTAGTTTTGAACTTGCCAACAACTTGCAGAGATTACACAGGCATTGGAAAGACATGAGTGAGGGTTTGGGGACCCCCATCTGAGGTATTTCAAATTAACAGCTAATGGATGTTTTAATAGCTTTTTTATGGTGGGATGAGGCCGAATGAAAATTAACAACGAAAACAACTGCACTTTGCATAGCAGATCTCTAACTCTTTTACACAATACTTTGATAAGACACAGGAACCCTGATTTCATATTTACATGGTGAAATTCCAGTGCATATAAAAAGATTAATATACACATATGCTTATTGCTGGAGGTTTGCTTACTGTTTTTATGTAACCTGATAATCTAAGTGGCAATATCTTATTCCTGTATTACATGTGCATGTTAAAACAAGTCTGTTATTATGAAGTTGCCACTATGATGTACCCAAGTTTTGGTGAAACCAGTCATGAGTTATTTTCTATCCTCTGCAGATAAATCAGAATCAATTAATGGTGGCTCAGACTACAAATATGAATCTGCCTGCAGTGCAGGAGACCCAGGTTCAATCCTTGGGTCAGGAAGGTCCTCTGGAGAAGGGAATGGCAACCCACTCCAGTATTCTTGCCTGGAGAATCCCATGGACAGAGGAGCTGAGTGGGCTACAGTCCATGGGTTCACAAAGAGTAGGACACAACTGAGTGACTAACACTTTCACTTTCCACTTTTTTCTTTCATGTAGAACCTATTATTATACTAAAAGTTTTGAGGAAGAGTTGTGATCTCTGATCAATGGCCCCTTATCTTTTTTTTTTAATGTTTCCAATAGAGGATAACAGGGCAGAAGCATGTTTAAAGTTGGTACCCATGGAATATATTAGTTAAAGAGAATGAGAGTATTATCTATACAAAAATTGAATTGGAAGGAGAATATATAAGAAACTTGTCTTATTTTGGTTCTTGCAGTCTATATATATGTTCTTAATAAGAACCATCAAAGATATAAATATTAAAGAAATCTATCTTTAGAGATAAGTTTATATGTGCATGTATGTATATATGTATATGTATGTGTATATGTATATATGTTTGTGTATATGTGTTTGTATATCTATATATGTATGTGGATGTGTTGTGAATATGCATGTATATATGTATACGTATGTATGCGTATGCATGTATATATGTATATAAATATGTATATATTGTGTATAGATATGTATATATGTATATGTATGCATATATGTATGTGTATGTGTCAGAGAAGGCAATGGCACCCCACTCCAGTACTCTTGCCTGGAAAATCCCATGGATGGAGGAGCCTGGTGGGCTGCAGTCCATGGGGTCGCTAAGAGTGGGACACGACTGAACAACTTCACTTTCACTTTTCACTTTCATGCATTGGAGAAGGAAATGACAACCCACTCCGCTGTTCTTGTCTGGAGAATCCCAGGGACGGGAGAGTCTGGTGGGCTGCCATCTATGGGGTTGCACAGAGTCAGACACGACTGAAGCGACTTAGCAGCAGCAACATGTGTATATGTGTGTATATATATATATATATATTTTTTTTTTTTTTCAATGTGCTTAAGGAAAACATGAGGGCAGGTCTGATGCAGGGAAATTTAAATACACCACTTTCAGAACTGTGACCCATGATTATGTGGTTTCTAGGCTCTTGACTCTTAATAGTTGCTTTATTACAGGAAATTTTTCAATGAAATTTTCATTCTCAGTCTTTCACAAAACAATGCTTTACAGGCTTGATAATTTTAGTGTAAGACAAACCCAATAAGTTTTGAAGGCTAGTATTGTTTCATTTAATACTATAAGTGTCTGTGTATTTTTAAGAAGTTTCTTGAAATTGAAGTAATTATTATCCCCTGTTCAAAGTACATTCATAATAAAGGTGAACATGAGAAGAAATAGTTATTCCAGAATCTCTTGGAACTTTGAAAAATGTAATTTTGTTAAGTCAAGTCATTGTAAGCCAGGGACATCTGTGGTTTTGACGGCCTTCTCTGTGCCCATATAGTAATTGACACGAAGAAAAGTAAAGGAAGAAAAAGTCTTCTGTTTCTTGTTATGGTCAGTTGGTAACTCAGTTTCTCTCCCAGAACTTTTCCCAGTACACACACACACACACACACACACACACACACACACATATATATATACTTATAGCTGATTCACACTGTTGTATAGCAGAAACCAACACAACTTTGTAAAGCAATTATCCTCAAATTTTGAAAAAATCAGATAAATAATAAAGCAAAAAGTTGCTAAAAAACTGCATCTTTCTAATGGAGATCATGATGTTTCTATGACCTTAGCTGAGAGAGCTGAAATATTAAGAGGGATGAGTAAGTCACAACAACATAAGTGGATACTGGTACTATCTATGAGTGAGAAGTGGTGTTCTCTACAACCTGAAATGAGTGAATGAGTAAAAGCAGACAACCTCTTTAAGAAGAGAGAGATTCTTAAAGCCACTTTTATTTACATTACTATTTTATAGGAAATATAGTAAAGTAAGGTAAACACCTGTGAGTACATAAGAGTGTTGGGAGTGAAGCTTTATACACACATTGGAAAATAGTCACGATATTTGAACACAAAGAAGGGGATTGAAAACTACATTCTGAAAATGGTGCACCTGGGTGAAAGTGAAGCTTTCCTAGTTTTTGATGTGCTTGGTAGAAGAAAAGAAGCAATATTCTGAGCATTTGAAGAGATATGAGAAGAAGGAAATTGATGATAAATTTGCATTTGCATTACCAAGAGCTAAAGTAGACATTTTGAAGTGAATAACTTAAATTAGTCCACCCAATTCTACTGTTTTTGAAGGACATAGACTATGGAATGTATTGGATTATGAGGTGTGGTCAATGAAGTAATGAGCCCCCTCCCCCACAAATGTCGTTGGTACATGTTATGCTAACTTACCAGCTAAAGGAGATTTTGCATATGTGAATAAAGACCTGTGTAGTTCCAATTTTATCACAAGGGACCTAATAAGAAGGAAGCAGAATTAGAGTCAGAAAAAAGGAGCTGTGAAAAGTGAACAATGGTTGGAATGATGCATTCTAAAGATGGAAGAAGAGGTCATGAGCAAAGACATGCAGGAGGCCTTTGAAAACTGGAAAAAAGAAGGAACCAGAATTTCCTCCATAGGAACACAAACAGGGCAAGCTTGACTTGAGTCCAATAGGATTCATTTTGGATTTCTCAAAGCAAAACCATGAGAAGCTATATCTGTGTTGTTTTAAGCCCCTAAATTTATAATAATCTTTTACAATAGCAATAGGACATGAATATTAATACATGAAGTGAGTGCATGTTATAAACCAGAAGGAAGGCAGACCAGCATATTAAGAAGGAACATTTGAATTACCCCAAACTCCTAAATTTGTCATTTTTCAGGGAGTGGGGGAGTCCTCAAGTAAACTTTTCATTATAAAATTAAAATTCAGTTCAGTTCACTTCAGTAGCTCAGTCTTGTCGGACTCTTTGTGACCCCATGGACTGCAGCACGCCAGGCTTTCCTGTCCATCACCAACACCCAGAGCTTGCTCAAACTCATGTCCACTGAGTCAGTGATGCCATCCGACCATATCATCCTCTGTCATCACCTTCTCCTCCTGCCTTCAATTTTTCCCAGCATTATCTTTTCCAGAGAGTCAGTTCTTCACATCAAGTGGACAAAGTATTGGAGTTTCAGCTTCAGCATCTGTCCTTCCAATGAATTTTCAGGACTGATTTCCTTTAGGATGGACTGGTTGAATCTCCTTGCAGTCCAAGGGACTCTCAAGAGTCTTCTCCAACACCACAGTTCAAAAGCATCAATTCTTTGGCGCTCAGCTTTCTTTATAGTCCAACTCTCACATCCATACATGACTACTGGAAAAACCATAACTTTGACTAGACTGACCTTTGTTAGCAAAGTAATATCTCTGCTTTTTAATATGCTGTCTATGTCAGTCAGAGCTTTTCTTCCAAGGAGCAAGTGTACTTTAGTTTATTGGCTAAAGTCATCATCTGCAGTTATTTTGGAGCCCCCCAAAAATAAAGTCTCTCACTGTTTCCCTGTTTCCCCATCTATTTGCCATGAAGTGATGGGACTGGATGCCATGATCTTCATTTTTTAAATGGTGAGTTTTAAGCTAGCTTTCTCATTCTCCTCTTTCACTTTCATCAAGAGGCTCTTTAGTTCTTCACTTTCTGCCGTAAGAGTGGTGTCATCTGCATGTCTCAGGTTATTCATATTTCTCCCAGCAATCTCCCAGCTGTGTTTCATTCAGCCCAGCATGTTGCATGATGTACTGTGCATATAAGTTAAAGAAGCAGGGTGACAATATCCACCCTTGACATACTCCTTTCCCAATTTGGAGCTAGTTCCATGTCTGGTTCTAACTATTGCTTCTTGACATACATACAGATTTCTCAGTCTACAGACCACAAGTCAGGTGGTCTGGTATTCCTACCTCTTGAAGCATTTTCCACAGTGTATTGTGATCCACACAGTGAAAGGCTTTGGCATAGTCAATAAAGCAGAGTAGATGTTTTTCTGGTATTCTCTTGCTTTTTCAATGATCCAATGGATGTTGGCAATTTGATCTCTGGTTCCTTTGCCTTTTCTAAATCCAGCTTGAACAGCTGGAAGTTCACGTTTCATATACTGCTGAAGCCTGGCTTGGAGAATGTTGAGCATTAGTTTACTAGCATGTGAAATGAGCGTAATTGTGCGGTAGTTTGAACATTCTTTGGCATTGCCTTTCTTTGGGATTGGAATGTAAACTGACCTTTTCCAGTCCTGTGGCCACTGGTGAGTTTTCCAAATTTGCTGGCATGTTGATGCTGCTTTCACAGCATCATCTTTCAGGATTTGAAATAGCTCAACTGGAATTCCATCACCTCCACTAGCTTTGTTCATAGTGATGCTTCCTAAGGCCCACTTAGCATTCCAGGATGTCTGGCTCTAAGTGAGTGATCACGCCATCGTGATTATCTGGGTCATGAAGATCTTTTTTGTATAGTTCTTCTGTGTATTCTTGCCACCTCTTCTTAATATCTTCTGCTTCTGTTAGGCCCATACCATTTCTGTCCTTTATTGTGCCTATCTTTGCATGAAATATTCCCTTGATATCTCTAATTTTCTTGAAGAGCTCTCTAGTCTTTCCCATTCTATTGTTTTCCTCTATTGCTTTGCATTGATCGCTGAGGAAGGCTTTTTTATCTCTCCTTGCTATTCTTGGAACTCTGCATTCAAATAAGTGTATCTTTCCTTTCCTCCTTTGCCTTTAGCTTCTCTTCTTTACCCAGCTCTTTTAAAATTATGTGGGCAAAAACAAATAAGTATACAATAAATACCCTTGTTTTCAACAAAGTGTGTTTTCAACAATGTATTTTTTAACAATGTGTTTTCAGCAATGTATTTTATTTTGTAACTCTATAGATGTACATTGTTGCCATTCAAAGTATTATGTACAAGTTTAAGATTTTACTGAAGTTATTGCTGTTGATCAGCCACTAAGTTGTGTCTGACTTTGCAACCTCATGGACACAGCTCCCCAGGCTCCTCGGTCCTCCACTATCTCCCAGAGTTTGTTCTTTTCCTCTTTGGCTTACATATTATTCTTTAAGATGACCATTGATAAATATTAATTTGATATTGCTGAAATAATATTTTTAATGGATTATTGTTGTATGACAGGTTCAAGAAAATTTCACTTATTTTTTATTTTATTTTTTCTGTAGCTACAAGCAGACTAGAAAATTAAGACTAATACTGCAATTTTTCCTTTTCTTTCCTTTGAAATACACATGTATTTGTCAAATAACTGTAAAATATAAAGCAGCCTGTGCTTGCACAGCTTGTAAAGTTCTTTTGAGGATTCCATACATCATTTTTTTGCCAAAGTTAAATTAAAACTTTAGTTTCAAAGTTTCACCTACTCATTTAAGGTTCTAATTCGTTCATAATTATTTTTTTGCACAGAATAATAGTAGATAGAAATTTTATATAGCTATCCCGATACCTTTTATTTAACAGCCCTCCTTTGTCCACTCTTCTGTAAAGTCTGCTCAATCATATGTCAGGTTTCTATACATGTGAGTCTGTTTCTGGGTTGTATTGCTTACATTGGTTTACAGGCTTACTTCTGTGCTAATATCGCAATGTTTCAGTTCATAAGGCATCATAATTATCTTGATATTCGCTGGAGCATGCCTCTGAACATGTTTTTCTTTTCTTTTTTTTTTTTTTTTTGGCCATGCCCTGCCGTGTGTGATATCTTAGTTCCCTGACCAGGGGTTGAACTTGTGCAATGAAAAAACCAGAGTCTTAACCATCGGACCACCAAGGAAGTCTCAATATGCTTTTCTTTTTGAAGAATATACTTGCTTCATGATACTTTGTACTTACATTTTAGCCTTGAGAATCAAGTAAGTTCCATGAAAAATGTTTTAGAAATCTGCCTTCTTTGTGTGACCTTTAAGAGTATCTATTTATTCTTGATTTTCAGAAGTTTAATTTCAATACATGTGTATGTGCAAGGTTTGAAGTCATGAGGATAACACTAAGCTCAAAAATCATTTTTTTAATCTGTGCAAGGATAGTTTATTACAGTGGAACTAAAAAAAAAAGTCAACATAAATTGAAACTAATTCTCTTTCACCCTCTGAAAGAAACAAGATAATTTTAGTTTTCACTACTCAGGAATCAAATTTATAATTCCCAAAGAACCAGGACTTGTTATGGATATCGAATATATAATTCTTTAATCTTTGGTAGATTTATTTGTTAATTTATAGGTACAAGCGAAGTGAGAGGCACTGAAAAATGCTGAAATGGATCACATTGAAGGAGGAAACAGACAGAACAGGCTCCATCTTGAAAGCAGGACTGCATCTTGGGCCGGACTGTGGACTTTGAGCACTATGCCCGGTATCTATGGAAACGACATACCAACTGGAAAACCAGGCCCCCCAGATGGAAGAGCCCCAGGGCTCATACCTAGACTCTCCATTGCCTAAAAGAATACCCTAATTATCTGTGTAACCAAATAGAATCATACATTCTATTATGCTTATTGGGGTATGACCACAGGCCTATTGATAATTGTCCACTGTTAACTACCTAGGCTTAAGACATATAAATCACGGGTTAACTTTGATTGTATCATTCTCTTCCTTTGTTCAGACTAGTTTCAGGAAATTTGGGGAGGTACATACACTTAGGGTATGTAAGGTTTTCACGAAAACTGGTCGGGGTCCTTGGCTAAGAGGAGACTCTGCCTTGGGCCCACTGGTGTAATGAACATCACTCCACTATCTGCATTGTCCTTCTGAGTGAGTTTGCTTCCCAGGACGCGTGGCTACAACAATATCACCATTTGTAATTTAGTATCTTCTGTGCAATGATTGCTTAGCCTGCCAATAAATAAATTTCTAGTTTAAACTTTTTCTCACACAGGACAAATTTGGAATTTTCTGTTTAAGATTTTTAAATACAAATGAAGTAGAAAACAGACACTTTCTTAAACAATATTTTATATTATTTTGCCTGCTGATTTCAAAATTTTATTTTTTATTCAACTTTGAGAAACACTGGCTCCTTTTACATCAATATTTCAGAATCTTTCATTTTGCCAACCCCATTATTGGTGCTAACAGCTTCCGATGATGAAAAAACCTATTGCTGGTCTGTGAAGACCTTGAAATCCATTTAGGGATAGAATAATGTAGTGAGAGTGAAAAGTGAAAGAGTCACTCAGTCGTGTCCGACTCTCTGAGACCCTGTAGACAGCAGCCTGCCTGGCTCCTCTGTCCATGGAATTCTCCAGGCAAGAATACTGGAAGGGGTTGCCATTTTCCTCTCCAGGGGATCTTCCCAGCCCAGGGATCGAACCCAGGTCTCCTGCATTGCAGGCTGATACTTTACCATCTGAGCCACCAGGCAAGCTGCCTGAGGATAATATAACTGGGTGGTAAACTTATAGCCTAAAAGTGGCTTAATATTCAAAGACCAGATAAAGAAATGTGATCTAAGAAAACCTTCAAGAATGTAATAAGCTGCCCAGATTTTAAATAAAAGGTAGTAATTTTTTAGGCTATGGTCTTCTTTATCAGCAATTGTTTCCCCCTGTACAATGCTTAATGTTATGAAATGAATGAGCAAGCATTCCTACACTACAGGATAGCATTATAAATAATAACATAATATTTATTAGATTCTTATTGTGTTCCAGGTGCAAATCCTCTATACTGTAAGGACGACAATTAATAGTACCTTATTAAGAAAACTGAAGCTCTGGGCTTCCCTGGTGGTCCACTGGCTAAGACTGTGTTCCCCATGCAGGGGGCCTGTGTTCAATTCCTGGTCAGGGAACTAGATCCTGCATGCCACAGCTAAGACCCGGTACCAAATAAACAAATAAAAACAAATATTTTTAAAAAGGAAATTGAAGCTGTGAGAACTTAAATGACCTAGTAGGTGGTGGAGCCAAGATTCACACTCAGCTTTATTGTATATCATGTGAATACTTCTTGTGCTGTGTCACTATAACATTTTTTTCTATGTTGGCTTTTTAGTGTGATAGAGTCAGGTTTTCTGTTCACTTTGTGTGTATGTCGGTGGGTGTGTGCATTTGCAACTTGACTCTTTCACAGCAAGCCAACCAATGTATAAATTGGCTGAAACTGAGAACAATTTCTGAAACATTACTTAACTACAATATAATTCCTAAAGAATCACCAGAGCATAATATATTGAATCTATTCAAATGAAAACAATAAAAAACTAGAGTGATTAAGGTTGTCAGAAAAATTATGCCAGGAGTAAGAACAGTGGGACTCTCTCTCATTAAACATATTGCCGTGAGTGGTCTATGAGTACAAGTTAATTTACACTTTTGTACCAATAACCACGACAAAATCATTCTATATTATTAACATAGATTTCACATGAAAATTGTGCTACACTTTAGGGAAAAAAAAGATACACTTTTCTTCTTTTGATATTTGGTGGTGTGATATTTACTTCTCATGCTTACCCACCTCTTTTCCATGATTATCACCATTGAAATGGTTCTGTGTGTGCACAGTTGCTTCGGTCATGTCTGACTCTTTGCAACCCCACAGACTGCAGCCCAACAGGCTCATCTGCCCATGGATTTTCCAGGCAAGAATACTGGAATGGGTTGCCATTTCCTACTCCAGCAGATCTTCTTACCCAGGGATCGAACTCCTGTCTCCTGCATCTCCTGCAATTGCAGGCAGATTCTTTAACACTCAGCCACCTGGGAATAATCAAATGCAAATGAAATAAGCATATAATTATATTTTTAATAGATGTACTACCATTTAGTGAACTATTACTATGTGCCAGACACTACAATTAGCATTGCTGTTTGTCAGGTGAACTAATCAGAAAGACGAATATTTTAGGGAAACATTTTTAAGGGCTTTCAGCTTTAGCAAAATGTTTATACATTCATTGAATCAATTGAATACCCTTCTAGCTGTTTTTCAAAGCTAATGTTGCCCACACTTTGCTCTTGAGCTTCATTTATTTTTACTGAGTAATGCCAGAACATAGTGATACAGTGGAATGGTGCTACAGGGAACCCTGATCCCAAAATACCTTGCAGGTAAGGGCAGAGAATGCTAGGGAAGAGATAAAGCTGCTCCAGAGATACTTTCGGAGAAGGCAATGGCACCCCACTCCAGTACTCTTGCCTGGAAAATCCCATGGATGGAGGGGCCTGGAAGGCTGCAGTCCATGGGATCTCGAAGAGTTGGACACGACTGAGCAACTTCACTTTCATTTTTCACTTTCATGCATTGGAGAAGGAAATGGCAACCCACTCCAGAGTTCTTGCCTGGAGAATCCCGGGGACGGGGGAGCCTGGTGGGCTGCCGTCTATGGGGTCGCACAGAGTCAGACACAACTGAAGCGACTTAGCAGTAGTAGCAGAGATACTTTGGGGGCATTTACAAGCTTCCTTTGGGATTGGCTTACAACAAAAGAAACACAAAATAATAGTGGCTACAACAAGAATTTATGGTAAAATTTAGAAATAGATAATTCAGGGTTAGTATTGCTGAATTTAAAAAATGCACAACATGAGATTTGCAAGTTAAGTTTTATTTGGGGCAAAATGAGAGCTGCAGCCTGGGAGACAGCACCTCAGATTGCTCTGAGAAACTGCTCCAGAGAGGTAGGGGAGAAGGACAGCATATATGTGACACTGGTAAAGTGGGAGCACATGAAACCAAGCATGTATTTTTTTGTAGAAAGTTTCAACTGCTTTTGCAAAGCATCTGCTAGTTATGAAGAACAGTCATTACCATGAAGGAGTTCAGTGCTTTTCTAGATCTGAGGAGACACAAGAACTGTCTCATACAATCAGCTCCTGAGAATACCTGACTATCTGAAGACCTGTCCTGCCAATTTCCCCCCCAAGCACAGAGGCCTCATTTCTGCTGTTCACCCTGGAATCCTTCAGGGAGTGTTGAAGGTCACCAGCTGCAGCAGCACTTGATTTAATCCTTGCAGAGGTAAACGGCAAGTGCCAGTTTGCAGTTGACAGTATGGTGGCTCTGCTGACCAAGTCTTCAGGTCTTGAGACCCCCTCGTAGATTCTGTGCCATAACGTTTTTCTTTTATAAAGATTTCTTTATGTGGACCATGCTTTTAAAGTCTTTATCGAATTTGTTACAATATTGCTTCTGTGTTATGTTTTATTTTTTGGCCACACAGCATGTGGGATCTAAGCTCCCTAACAGGAATTAAACCTGCATCCCCTGGAAGGTGAAGTCTCAACACTGGACCGCCAGGGAAGTCTCTGTGCCATAATTCTTAAAAGTATGTTATCACAGTCCAAGATGATGCTCTAGGAATTACATCCATATTTTCACTGGCGAAGTAGAAGGAGGAAAGAAAGAACAAAGAAAAGAAATCAATAAAAAGACAAAATGTAAAAAAAAATCAGCAGAAAGGTATAATAGTGATAGTCAAAAATCATTAGATTTCTCAAAATGCATCCCAAAGAATTTATGGGGATGAACTTGCAAATGTAGCCCTTTCCCTCCATCACCACCGGAAACCTCTATTATTTTGCAGATTTTCAGAAGTAGTTGCACAATGGTACAGAACACTCATACAATTTAACCATCTGTACACAATGAGCCTCGATTGATAAACCCTTCAGCAGTCCATTTGTTCCTACTCTTTCCTTAGAACAGCTATTCTACCCCAGAACAAAGATAAAAGGAACTGACAGTTTGTGAATGTCATCTGTAGGGTTCCTCACTTAGGAAGATAGCTATGTAAATGGAAGACATCTCAGGGTTTTAACATCAATGAGTTGAAAGTCAAGTTCAGACCTTCACCTCATAAGGAACCTTTGCAATTATACAAGAACTAAGTCTCAGTTAAAAAGTAGACTTTTAAGTTGATGGTAGGAAAAAAAGAAACACTTCGATCTAGTGCTGCATCAACATGAAACAACAGTACAAGCTTTTTGGAAAAAAGTTTAGCTAGGGCAAAAAATTGCAAAAACTGTTACAGCACATGTTCAATAGCTCTCTTTTATATAATTTTGACTGGAGGGGAGAAAGCTACTGAGACTAAATCAGGCACACAACTACTTCATAAGAGGTTTTTGTGTTTTTTTTTTTTTAATAACCTTCCATTCTGCATAACTTTTGAGCTATATAAATATTCTTAGGACTGAGCCTTGTATAATTACCCTCTTCTCATGCTTCCCTGGTGGCTCAGATGGTAAAGCGTCTGCCTGCAATGCGGGAGACCCGAGTTCGATTCCTGGGTTGGGAAGATCCCCTGGAGAAGGAAATGGCAATCCACTCCAGCACTCTTGCCTGGAAAATCCCATGGATGGAGGAGCCTGATAGGCTACAGTCCATGGGGTCGCAAAGAGTCGGACACAAGTTTCACTTTCATTTCAGGAGGAAAAAAAAAGAATGAAACATACACACAAGCACATTAAGATTGCTTAAGTTCTGTCATTCCCATAAATTGCATACTTTGGGGCCACAAAATCCCTTAACTTGGTGATTTTGGAAGCAAATAGAACCAGCATCATTTTACAGCATCGTGATGGGAAAAAAGAACATGTGTCTTGTCCAATGGCCTCAAGATGGATCTGATCCCCGTGAAGATCAGACTCCACGAAGACTCCCCTCAAGTCTGCCCTAACTGACAGCTGGGCATGCCACTGAGCATCTCACCCAGGCATCACACCTGAGATCCTGGTCCCTCACTTGGGGTTTCTCTTGTTCCTTTAAAGGAAGGAAGGTGGACCCCTTCCAGGTCCCAAAACTGGGATCTTGTCTAACACTCGGAATGACAAAGCAAGAGACTTTATTGGGAAAGGGTACCCAGTGGAGAGCAGTAGGGTAAGGGAACCCAGGAGAACTGCTCTGCCGCGTGGGTTTTATGGTGATGGGATTAGTTTCCGGGTGGTCTTTGACCAATCATTCTAATTCAGAGTCTTTCCTGGTGGCACAACCATCGCTCAGCCAAGATGGATGCTAGCGAGAGGGATTCTGGGAAGTGGACGGACACGTGGTGTCTCCTTTAGACCTTTCCTGAACTCTTCCGGTTGGTGGTGGCTTATTAGTTCCATATTCCTTCCCAGATCTCCTGTCATAAACAACTTGTGCAAATGGTTACTATGGTGCCTGGCCAGGGTGGGAGGTTTCAATCAGTGTGCTTCCCCTCACACTTTTGTTATATTTTCCAGGCAGTCTTTGGGGCTTCCCAAGTGGCTGAGTAATAAAGAATCCACCTGTGAATGCAAGGAGACATGGGTTTGATCCCTGGATCAGGAAGATCCCCTGGAGGAGGGCATGACAACCCACTCCAGTGTTCTTACCTAAGAAATCTCATGGACAGAGGAGCCTGGCAGTCTAGAGTCCATGGAGTGGCAAAGAGTCAGGCACGACTGAGTAACTTTCACTCTCACTCTCTCTCACTTTCATTTGGCTTCTGTATTTAAACTAAACTCCATGACTTTTTCTTTTGGTAACACTATTCTTCATAACCTTGCTTTTCTTCAGTTTTCTTTAAGCATTCTATAATTGTTTCACTGTCCATAGAATTGTTTGGTTCTTCTGAACAGGTGGTTTGAATTGAAAATATGTACAAGGTGCCACAGTGACTCAGAATTTGCCTGCTTTTAAGGTCACCAAGCACAGGAGATATGGGTTCAGTTCCTGGCTTGGGAAGATACCCTCAAGGAGGGCATGGCAACCCACTCAAGTATTCTTGCCTGGAGAATCCCAAGGACAGAGGAGCCTGGCAGGCTATGGTCCACAGGTCGCAGAGTCAGACACGACTGAAGCGACTGAGCACAGCAAACAGCACAGCATAGCACAAGGTCACTAAGAAATAGAATATGTATAGAAGAGATGATAAATCCCTCTCTGCTCTATCAGTGTCTCTTGACACTGGAATTAGTGTTCTCAGTCTCTCATTACATATTTTTAGGTTATCAGTTCAGTTCAGTTGCTTGTGTCTGACTCTGCAGCCCCATGAGCTGCACCACACCAGGCTTCCCTGTCCATCATCAACTCCCGGAGCTTGTTCAAACTCATGTCCATTGAGTTGGTGATGCCATCCAACCATCTCATCCTCTGTCATCCCCTTCTCCTGCCTTCAATCTTTCCCAGCATGGGGGTCTTTTCCAATGAGTCAGTTCTTCACATCAGGTGGCCAAAGTATTGGAGTTTCAGCTTCAGTTTCAATCCTTCCAATGAATATTCAGTACTGATTTCCTTGACTAGTTTGATATCCTCGCAGTCCAAGGGACTCTCAAGAGTCTTCTCCAACACCATAGTTCAAAAGCATCAATTTTTGGTTATAATTGTTTTAAATTCAGCAAAGAAATGTTATGGATACAATGACCACTTTGGGTGAATTCCCAAAAG
The DNA here is from genome assembly GCF_003369695.1 of Bos indicus x Bos taurus. NCBI lineage: Eukaryota > Metazoa > Chordata > Mammalia > Artiodactyla > Bovidae > Bos > Bos indicus x Bos taurus. Next base: position 7,923,049 of record NC_040086.1, on the reverse strand, counting down.
TTGTCTCTACATGCACTAGGATTTGAATTCAAATATTAGAGAACAAGATATTCTACATAAAAGCATTACAAATAATTGAGACTGAGTTTCTTATGCATCAGTTTTTTTCAGGCAAGAAAATTATGCAGTAAGTTTATAATAAAATATTTTTGTACAGTCTTCTAGGACCTCTATCTCACTCATAAACCCCACATGAAGGCTCTACTGGCTTCTGCTTTTATGTCTTTTTCTAGTTACATTCATATCCCTAATGACACACTTTAATCATTATTTCATTATGTATTTTAGATAGTATCTACTGATACTGTAAAGAAAATATAAGGAATTAAAGTTTGGACACTCATTGTTTGTTGATAAATATTCAGGTTGCTTCCAGTTTGAGGCTGTTACAAATACTACTACAGTGGATATTCTTTTTTGTGGACCTCATTGTTTTTTAAAATATATAGACATTTGTCTCCAATGTACGTATGCTTGTTTATTATTTAGTTTTGCTGAGTTTTAAGCTCACTAGAAATGACATCATGATACAATAAGTGTTCTGGGAGTTTCCTTTTACCATTAAGCGTTTGTCTCCAGGGTTCATCTATGTTATGACATGCAACTGATTTTTTTTAACATAGCTCTTACAGGCAGCCATCGTGCTAAACTGTTTTACTATTTTAAAATATCTATTTGTTTATCTTTGGGGTTTTATATATATTGATAGAAAATCATACAATCTTCAAATAATAACTGTCTTGATTCTTCCTTTCTAATCCTTATTCCTTGAATTTATTTTCTTGCTGTTACATCCTCTAGAATGCCAGTACATTTGGAGAAAAAGCGGTGATAGTGACATTTATGACTTGCTCCTGATTTAAAAAAAAAAACTTTGAATATCTTTATGTTAAAAAATTAACAAACAAACAAAAGAATTAATTCATTTATAGTAAGCCCTGTTTCTTTTTTTCCCCATATTTCATATTCCTTTAATGTCTTTCTATCTCCTATTGGTTATCTTTCTAGTTAAACATGTATTTTTCAAGCTTATTTATCAATACCTATTTAACTTGATAAGGTAACACCCCTGGTGAAACAAGGATCATTAGTTTATTTATACTTCCTTTTCCTTCTTATTAATATTGCCCTTGCAATCCAATTGGTGTACCTTAACAGAGTTCTTTAAGAAGACTGGAATGGGACAGGATGAATGTATCTCTTCATGTAACAATGTGACAATCTTTTTCTCTATGCAATGTTCACTACAATTTCTCATAACTGAGTAGTTGGTTTAATTTAATAGACTACAAAATGTGAAAACTATATTAACATGATCCTCTACTCATGCTATTGCAAAAACAAAAATCAAACAAACAAAAAAACTTTGCGTCCATTTCCTCCCCTGGGCTAAGCCATTTTTCTCAATGATCACCACTGTAGGGCTTATGCTCCAATATTAGTGAACACTGTTTTCTTCTTGTTAGTGTATACAAGAGTGGAAAGTTCCCTCTCCTTTGAACAGAGTAGTAGATCCTTGGTTTTAATTTATAAAGCTCTTTATAAAGGTCCAAGTATAATGGGGATAAATCTATACAGACTCATTTAGAGCCCAGTCCCAAGTCCTAAACTGTGGGATACGGTGAAGGACAGCCTGATGTGCTGCAGTCCATGGGGCTGCAAAGAGTAGGGCATGACTTAGTGACTAAAAACAGCCTAAGTTTTCATGACGTCTCATACCAAACTGCCTCCTGTGTTTCCTTACAACTGTTTAATTATAGGAAATGGATGCTCATTCCCATATAGTACATCCTGCGCTCACATGCATGCTAAGTTGCTTTAGTTGTGTCCGGCTCTTTGCAACCCCATGAACTGTAGCCTACCATACTCCTCTTTCCATGGGATTCTCTAGGTAAGAATACTGGAGTGGATATGCATTCCCTTCTCCAGGGGATCCTCCCAACTCAGGGATCAAACCCAGGTCTCCTGCATTGCAGGCAGATTCTTTATCATCTTAGCCACCAGGGAAGCCATAGGACATAGTCCTGTAAGACTTTAATTATTGTCAACAAGAGTTGACATCTATGGGGTCAATGAAGATAATATGCACAGAAATCCCACTTCCACCCAGTATGAATGAGAAGCCCCCACTCTGGGTATCATTGGAGGTTCAATGCAAAACTTGGCTTTCTACTTCTACCAATTGCTAATACTGGTTTCCTGGGTATGATTGTGGGCAGGCAATGCCAAGTATTAGAGAGAATACAGAACTTTCATATGCTGTTGGTAGGAATACAACATAGCACAATCATTTTGGAAAATAGCTTGCTTCATAAAAAAAAAAAGATGAACTTAAAGACAACACAAGTACACTATTCCTGGGTAAAAGCATATGCCCACACAAAATTATGCACACAGTTGTTCCTCACAGCACTACTTGGAAAATGGAAACCAAAATATCCACCCACAAAAACATAAATGGATATGCAGATGATGGTATATCCATAAGATGGAATACTCTCCAGCAATGTAAAGGAATATAAGATATTTTATTGATACACAAGGAGATGAATGAATCTTAAAATTGAAGCTGAAATTTGCCAAGCAAAACAGAATAATCTGGTATGATTCCATTCTTATAAAACCAATGCATGTGATGGAACTGGACTGAAAGTTCATTAGAGCTTGTCTGGGGTCAGAATCGAGAGACTGGGGCAGTAAGGATACTTGACAAATACCATAAGGAAATTTGTGAAGATGATGGATCTGCTATCTTAATTGTGGTGATATTTTCATGGGTGTATACATGTGTCAAAACTCATTAGACTGTACACTTTAAATATGTGCAATTAGTTTAATGTCAATTATAGCTCAATAAAGCTGTTAAAAAAGAACTATGGGTGATTCCATACTAGAGTTTCTGGGCCAATTACCCCAAACCCTTAGAGATAAAAGGGTTTCCCTCCCTGAAGTCAAGGGCCCCCCTCCCCTTGGCCTCCCAGAATGACTGACAGGGGAAATTTGATTTTCTTCAAGGAAAACTCTGCCATCACCTACAGAGCTATGCTCTGTTCCTTTGTCCCTCAAAAGAAAATCAAACAATAATTCAACATCAGAATATTTTGTAATATCTTGGTTATTCATTCTCAAGACCCCATGTGAGCATCAAAAAGACCAGAATAGTCTGGGTTCAGCACAATACTTTTCTGTCTCTCTTATTCCATCCAAAGCTTCAAAAAAAAGTTTTATTACTTTAACTAGAGTGACCTACTTACACATTTCATCTAAATCCACAAATATAAAGTCACCTCATCTGAGACTATATGCTTCAATATTTCAGTGTAAGATACCCTTTATTAATAACTATTCATCGTCTCCATCCAATTTTCATAGACACCATTTTGCTGTTGGAGTTTATTGTATTTCACTCAAAATATTTTAATGCTTTTTTGCTAATCTGGAAGAAGTTCTCTCAGTGTGTCAGTTTTTGTCAGAAAATACCTTGTGGATATTCCTAATTGGATATTTGCTTATGTATAATTGCTGCAGGAAATGAATTGCCCTTTGGTTGCCTAGAATCCAACCACCTTCCAGATTAGAAGAGTACTCTGCAGTGGGAGGTGCGGAGAGGGGCGTTCTCTCCCCACATTTGGAAGGTAAAGTACAGTCAGCTGACTCATGCTGGTGTATTTATACATTCCTGCTTAGGGCTTTTTGTTGCTGTTGTTGTTCATGATTTATTTCCTTTTCTAAAATTAATTTTTATTGGAATATAGTTGCTTTACAATGTTGTGTTAGTTATTGCTGTACAGCAAAGCGAATCAGCTATACATATATCCCCTCCATTTTGGATTTCCTTCCCATTTAGGCCACCACAGAGCATCCAATGGAGTTCCCTCTGCTGTACGGTAGGTTCTCATTAGTCATCTATTTGATAGTATCAAGAGTGTGCATATGTCAATCCCAGTCTCCCAGTTCATCTCACCACCACCCTTTCCCCAACCCTTTGTTGTCCATACGTTTGTTCTCTGTCTGTATCTCTAATTCTGCTTTGCAAATAAGATCTATACCATTTTTTCCAGATTCCACGTAGAGCATTAACATACAGTATTTATTTTTCTCTTTCTGACTTCACTCTGTGTGACAGTCTCTAGGTCCATCCACACTGCTTAGGACTTTCAATCTTCTCAGGTTTAGCATTAATTTATTGGGGCGGCATCTAGGTGCTTGGATATTCTGCCATGGCAAGAGAAGTGTTACCAGCAGCAGCATCTGAGGCCGGCTGTTCTTACCACATGACCCTACTCAGCACCCCCTGTCTATTATACTAGCAGGTGAATATGATGTCTTTTACTCTATGTACTTCCAATAAATACCATTCTGTTTCAGTTAGTCCCAGTTTCTTTTGCATATAATTAAGAATCCAGAATGACATATATATATATATATATATATATATATATACACACACACACACACACATACACTCACACATGTTCATACATACATCAATGCAAATGCTATATTTCTTGCGGGTTTTGATAGGAAGCTACTCTCTATTTTCACCGATCTGTAGATATAGAAAGAAGACTGGACTGAGAGTCAGGCAACCTCAAAATCCTTGTTGTAGTCTATGGGGTTGCACAGAGTCGGACACAACTGAAGCAACTTAGCAGCAGTAGCAGCAGCAGCAGCACAATATTGCTAACATTAAGCTTGGTTCGGTAATATGGACAATATAAATTTACTCTTATGATTATTATTGCTCTTAGTATAGGAGATAGTTATGAGGACTTGCCTCCATATTTTTGAAGCATGAAGGGACTGAGTGAGGAAACATCTCCAAGGGATTAAAAAAGACTGAGGGTGCCAGGATCAATTCAATGGATACTGACCAATTTCTGAATATAAAGCAAATGAGCTAGTCCTGAGCCAAATGTATGATTCACTCTCTAATTGGAACTATGGACAATGAACAACCAGGAAGCTCACGGAGGCATACTAGAAAGTTCTACACCTTGGCTATTATCCACGGTAGACTATACATTGGTTGTTTGAAATCCTTGCAAATTAATTTCCTTGAATATGTATATGTATATCATATATTTATTTTATATATGTATATATACAAATCCATACAACAACAAGACACTCCTCATGTTGAGAAATCAGGTGCTTCTCAGACGTCAAGAATAAATGACAACCCATGGAATATACAACCATTAGCCAAAGATTGTCTGGAAGGCAAACCACTGATCTCTCTAACTAAGGCTGTAAGTTCAGGCTTTTGTATATTGTATTTTTTGAAGGTAAATATTTATCTAATTGGGTTGTTATTAATGAATAAACAATAGGAAGAAAAATATAAATCTCCATTTACCCTTGAAATGAGGTCAATTTCAAAATCATTAGCTAAGAGTAAATTTTAAAAATATCTCAATAATCTTGGTGGTTTAAAAGAATGTAAACCTCCCACAGGGCTTCCCAGGAGGTTCAAGGGGTAAAGAATTCACCTGCAATGCAGGAGACATAGGTTTGATCCCTGAGTCAGGAAGATCCTCTGGAGGAGGGCATGGCAACCCATTCCAGTATTCTTTCCTGGGAAATCCCAGGGGCAGAGGAGCCTGGTGGATTAACAACCATAGGGTCACAAAGAGTTGGATATGGCTAAAGTGACTGAGCACACCCACACACACACACACACAAACCTCGTATAACTGTGTGAATAGGGCAGAATTAGAATAAGCTTCTTCACGTGATTTTCCCTCCTTTCCTGTTTCATGGATATGATAACAAGATTTTTAGGCATAATAATTATTTCATTAGAATAATGGCTATTTTAAAAACTAACCAGCTTTTGTTAAGATTCTGTCAGTCCTTTAAAAATCTAACTGTGTTCTATTAAACAGCTTTGAGAAGTAAAACGCTGTTCTCTTGGCCTGCTGAGTAAATATGAATTTCACAGTTAAATACATAAAATAATGATTACATCCAATGGTCACAAGGGACATGTTTTTAGGAGGATACTAATTAAACTACATCTTCAGACAACATGTTTCTACACTTACTACCAATGAACCATATCTGATTGGTCATTAAGTAATTAGGAATGCTAATGTAAATAAAGTGCCATTCAAATGAGGCTTCAGACTGGAAATGAATCATATATTTTGTCTTCTGGTCTGAATGATGCACAAATCAATCAAATAGAACAACCCAGAAAAAAGTACTTAAGACCAGAAGAAGAAGATGGTTCCATCTGTCATTTACTGCTAAATAGATCCCATATTTTAAAACAGGATGATTTTTAATATTTTACTGACAATATAAAAATTGAGGGAAAAAATGGCTTAGGTTGTTAGCCTGTACTTTCCTATGCTTACTGTAATTTGTATTTCTGTGCGTGTGTATGTGTCTGCGTGCACATGTCTGTGTGTGTGTGTTTTGTGTGTGTGTGTAGCTTCTATGAAATAGCAGAGATGGGAGGTCCTAAAGTATACCCATGGAGATGGTGGAGGCAGAAATAGAAAAATGAATGACACTGGATGGGAAAGAAAGAAATAGTGACAAAAAGATAAAAGTGAGGAAATGAAGCAATTGGAAACAAAATAAATGAGGAGAAATGGCAAAGTGTTTGGAATTATTAATGAAATAATGTAAAAACAGATTAGAATGAGAAATCTCTGGAATTCCGTATTCCTTAAATCTAGAATATTGTCAAGAATATTCAATGAAAGTATTTACTTAAGTATTAAAATAGGTCAGATCATTGTAGAACAATGATTTTAGAATGAGTCAATATCAGAAGTCCTTAAATAAGAGGAATTTTTCAAAAGGATGATTTATTTAAAATGCATGCATTGGTGGTTAAAAAAAAAAAGTGTATTTAGCATCTGGTAGACACTAAGTAAGCAATTGTTAAGTGAATTAATGAATGAGTGAACTAATTATGCAAATTCCAATGTAGAACTGTTCATTTTCCTAGAAAGTCAACAAAGTCCTAAATATTTTCCATTGTCACTGTGTCACAGTGAGACTTTCGAGAGTGTTACCACTGTTCCTGCTCCATTTGTGGCATCTTTTGTTGAGGTACAGTTTACATTCAGTAAAGTGCTCAAGCGGATTCATATAAAGCTTGATAATGTGTGTAAGCACGTAACCATAAAGCTATTATCGGATAGAGCGCACTTCTACAACCTCAGAAATTTCTCTTCTACCCTTTTGCAGTCAATATTAATCCCTTCAAAGGTAGCCACTGGAGTTCTTTTTCTTGAATTTCTTATAAGCAATGACAGACACTGTGTTTTTTATGTCTGCCTTCTATCAGTTAATGTTTTTGAGATTCACTCATGTTGTTATGCGTGTCACACATATGCATATACTGTTGATCCTTGAACAACACGGGTTTGAACTGTGCGGCTCCACACATACACAGATGTTTTTCATCAAATAAATACTACAGTAGCCCATGATCTGTGATTGGTTGAATCGGTGGGTGCAGAAACATGAACACAGAGGACGAATTGTAAAGTTATACTCAGGTTTTCAACTGTGTGGAAGGTCTGAACCTCCAAACCTCCATGCTGTTCAAGAGTCAACTGTATATAAAATGCTTATGTTATACAAATAGTGTGTCTATGTTACTTTTTGTAACAAAAAGTTATTTTTTATTGCTACACAATATTCTATTGTATGAACAAAGTAAGTTTTGCTTATCCATTCTCCTGTTGAAGGGCCTACATGTTGTGATCAGTTGTGGTTACTATGGATATACCTGACCGAGTCTTTTAGTGAGCATGTCTACACGTCTGTCTTGAGGATGTGTCCAGCAGGGGAACTGATATGACATGAAGTGTGTGTGTGTGTGTGTGTGTGTGTGCATACATGCTCAGTTGTGTCCAACCCTTTGTAACCCCATGAACTGCAGCCTGCCTGTCAGGCTTCTCTGTTCATGGAATTTTTCAGGCAAGAATACTAGAGTGTGTTGACCTTTCTTACTCCAAGGGATCTTCCCCGCCCAGGGATCAAAACCGCGTCTCCTGCAATGGCAGATGGATTCTTCACCACTGTGCCACCTGGGCAGAGTAAAGTGTGTTTAATGTTTGAAACTGTCCTTTTTTTAATGCCATTGTAACATTTTATATTTGTGCAAAGCCTGAACTCACCTTATACCCTAGTAACATTGTTGCCAATGCTGCTGTCAGGAGGCAGGCAGAGAATGAGTCCCCCAACTCTTTCATCTCTGAGGTCTTCCAACCACTGCCATTGAGTATGTCTCTACCGGGCATCCCTTGCTTCCTCTTTGACCAAAGAGAACAGGCTTTTCTTATGCATGTGAATGCATTCATTTGTTTTCCTAGCCCTGTTGGAACTCTGGGGTGCAGCCCTCTCTGGTTCTCCATGAGGGATATACGAGAGATTAACAAGAAAACCTAGGGACTTCCCTGGTGGTCCAGTGGTTAAGACTCTGTGCTTCAAATGCAGAGGATGTGGGTTCAATCCCTGGTGAGGTAACTAAAATCCCACATGCCATGTTCAGTTCAGTTCAGTTGTTCAGTGATGTCCGACTCTTTGCAACCCCGTGCACTGCAGCACTCCAGGCTTCCCTGTCCATCACCAACTCCTGGAGATTACTCAAACCCATGTCCATCAAGTCGATGATGTCATCCAGCCATCTCATCCTCTGTTGCCCTCTCCTAATATCGCCTTCAATATTTCCCAGCATCAGGGTCTTTTCAAATGAGTCAGTTCTTCCCATCAGGTGGCCAAAGTATTGGAATTTCAGCTTCAGCATCAGTCTTTCCAAAGAATATTCAGGACTGATTTCCTTTAGGATTGACTGGTTGGATCTCCTTGCAGCCCAAGAGACTCTCAAGAGTCTTCTCCAACACCTCAGTTCAAATGCATCAAGTCTTCGGGGCTCAGCTTTATTTATAGCCCAACTCCCACATCCATACATGACCACTGGAAAAACCATAGCTTTGACTAGATGGACTTTTGTTGGCAGAGTAATTTCTAGGTTGTTTTTTAATATGTTGTCTAGGTTGGTCATAGCTTTTCTTCCAAAGAGCAAGTGTCTTTTAATTTCATGGCCACAGTCATGATCTGCAGTGATTTTGGAGCCCCCCAAAACAAAGTCTGTCACTGTTTCCATTATTTCCCCATCTGTTTGCCATGGAGTGATGGGACCAGATGCCGTGATTTTAGTTTTCTGAATGTTGAATTCTAAGCCAACTTTTCCACTCTCCTCTTTCACTTTCATCAAGAGGCTCTTTAGTTCTTCTTCATTTTCTGCCATAAGGGTGGTGTCATCTGCATATCTGAAGTTATTGATATTTCTCCTGGCAATCTTGATTCCAGCTTGTGCTTCATCCAGCCTAGCATTTCACATAATGTACTCTACATATAAGTTAAATAAGCAGGGTGACAATATACAGCCTTGACATACTCCTTTCCCTATTTGGAACCAGTCTGTTGTTCCATGTACAGTTCTAACTGTTGCTTCTTGACCTGCATACAGGTTTCTCAAGAGGCAGGTCAGGTGGTCTGGTATTCCCATCTCTTTCAGAATTTTCCATAGTTTGTTGTGATCCACACAGTCAAAGGCTTTGGCATAGTCAATAAAGCAGAAGTAGATATTTTTCTGGAACTTTTGTGCTTTTTAAATGATCCAACAGATGTTGGCAATTTGATCCCTGATTCCACTGCCTTTTCTAAAACCAGTTTGAACATCTAGAAGTTCACAGTTCACCTACTGTTGAAGCCTGGCTTGGAGAATTTTGAGCATTACTTTACTAGTATTGAGATGAATGCAATTGTGGGGTAGTTTGAACATTCTTTGGCATTGCCTTTCTTTGGAATTGAAATGAAAACGGACCTTTTCCAGTCCTGTGGCCACTGCTGAGTTTTTCAAATTTTCTGGCATATTGAGTGCAGCACTTCCACAGTATCGTCTTTCGGGATTTGAAATAGCTCAACTGGAATTCCATCACCTCCACTAGCTTTGTTCATAGTGATGCGTCCTAAGGCCCACTTGACTCCACATTCCAGAATGTCTGGCTCTAGGTGAGTGATCACATCATCATGGTTATTTGGGTCAAAAACAAGAAGAAAAAAAGAAAACCCAAAGAACCAAAAGTGGTGTCATTCTTCAGATTTGTGCTCCATGTCTAGTCCACACTTGATCTACTTTCAGAGTTCTTTTACAGGTATCTGTGGAATGATTTTTAGGGTATCCGGTTGTAATTAGAGGGAAGGAACAGGGAAAATTGAATCTATGTCATCTTTTTCTTGAATACAGTGTCTCTCTCCCTGTTATTTTAAATACAAATAAAGTTTTATTATAATACACTCATGTTCATTCATTCATTCTTTAAGTGATTATTGGTAGTTTTTGTCATACTATGATGATTGATCTGAGTATCTGCAAACAACTCATAAGACTCCCAAAGTATATAACATTCTACCTAGCCCTTTATAGAAAATATTTGATATCCCCAGCTCTAGAAGAAAACTTAGGGATGTTTCATGACCTTGGGATAGGCAAAGATTTCTGAGATAGGTCACTAAAGACACAAATCATAAAAATAATATAAATTAGACTTAAGCAAAAGAAAACAATTGTGGTCATCAAAAGACATCTATGAAGTAACTGAAAATACAAACCATGGACTGAGATAAAATATTTACAGTGAAGGTATCTAAAAAAAGTCTCATATGCAGACTCAAAAAAAGACATTCCTAAAAATCAATAACAAAAAAACAATTCTTTAACAATATGGACATAAGATTTGACCTGCTTTCATAAAATATGCCATGTATTTTTTCTCTGAGCTTACTTTTGGTGTTATGAAAAAGTCAATTTCAAAAGAGGCCAGCAGAATATGTACCCCAAAGGGAAGTTCTCAGGTATGCTGATGTCCATAAAAGAAGGCATTTTCATCAGCTGGAGGGAAAGGAGCACAGTTATTATTTTAAACAGAATTTTTCACAATATTACATTTTGAAATGTTTCAAATCAGTTGCCCAGTTATGCATAATTATGGTACTGCTGTTATTGTAAACTCAAGAAGGGTATATAAAAAAAAGAGTATTGATGAGAACAAAGAAAAAGGAAGCATGAGTGAGAGAAATAGAGAAAAAGACTCTAAAATTTAGGGAAAAGTTTTAAAGGTGAAGAATGAAGGACACTTTTAGGAAGCATATTTTCACTTCTATGCTCCAGATTTCAACATACTTTTTTCCCACCTAAATAGAGTGATGTGGGGGGATAAAGGAAAGGGAAATAGTCTTTATAAGGTAAAAGCCAAAGAAATGATTACTAAATATTTTGGAATAGAAAGCCATAACAAATTGCATTTTTCAAACCATGTTACTAGGATATCCAAGTTACACACTGACTTTTTTTTTTTTCTAATTTTATTTTATTTTTAAACTTTACATAATTGTATTAGTTTTGCCAAATATCAAAATGAATCCGCCACAGGTATACATGTGTTCCCCATCCCGAACCCTCCTCCCTCCTCCCTCCCCATACCATCCCTCTGGGCCGTCCCAGTGCACCAGCCCCAAGCATCCAGCATCGTGCATCGAACCTGGACTGGCAACTCATTTCCTACATGATATTTACATGTTTCATTGCCATTCTCCCAAATCTTCCCACCCTCTCCCTCTCCCACAGAGTCCATAAGACTGTTCTATACATCAGTGTCTCTTTTGCTGTCTCGTACACCGGGTTATTGTTACCATCTTTCTAAATTCCATATATATGCGTTAGTATACTGTATTTATGTTTTTCCTTCTGGCTTACTTCACTCTGTATAATAGGCTCCAGTTTCATCCACCTCATTAGAACTGATTCAAATGTATTCTTTTTAATGGCTGAGTAATACTCCATTGTGTATATGTACCACAGCTTTCTTACCCATTCATCTGCTGATGGACATCTAGGTTGCTTCCATGTCTTGGCTATTATAAACAGTGCTGTACATGCTGACTTTTGTTCTACAATTTTTGTTGTGAAATATACTCTCTCTGTGTGATAGTTTTTGCAATACATTTCCTCTAACTCTTTTGATATCATTAGATTTCAGTGTTATTGTGTTTTTGTGGTGATGATACATGTATATACATTATGTGTGTGTGTACTCAGTCTCTCAGTCGATCTGACTCCTTTTCTGAACCCATGGACTGTAGCACGCCAGGCTCCTCTGTCCATGGGATTTTGCAGGCAAGAATACTGAAGTGAGTTGCCATGTTTTTCTCCATGGGATCTTCCCAATCCAGGGATAGAATCCAAGTCTCCTGCTTTGGCAGGTGGATTCTTTACCACTGGGCTCAGGAATCCCAGAAGGGTTCCTGAGAACACCTAGGAACCCCAGAAGGATTCTATACATCTTGATAGAACTCTTAAAATCGTGGCAAAGTTTGTTGGTCACAATTTTGTTTTTGTTTATTTAAATCAACTCCAAGACCAACAGAGATCAAACATCCATCCAGTCTACATTGTTCTTTCTTCATTACTAGAAAGTCACTAGCTGCAAAAATCCCCATCCTAGTTTTGACTGTGGTTCTTGGATCAGCTCACTGAGTCTTTCTGTCCCAGGGGGATATCCCATCTTGGAATGAGAGCTCAGTGAAGAGTCCATCTTCCCCAGAATCTGGGGTCTCATAATATCCATCTCCCATCATTTGCACATTGACTATCCCTTGCAGCCCCCCTTCTCTTTTTTTGGCCATACTGTGGGGCTTGTGAGATCTTAGTTTCTCCACCAAGGGTTGAACTGGAGCCCTTGACAGTGAAAACACAGAGCCCCAACCACAGGACCAGCAAGGAATTCCCTCTTGCAGCTCTCAAGTCTATGACTTGGCTCCAGGAACTGCTTGCTATTCCAGAGTTCAGAGCCATACTTTATCTTTATTTCAATGATAATTTTTTTTCCTTTTTTTTTTTTTTTTTAAAGTTGCCTATACTTTTTAGGGATTTCCCTGGTGGTTCAGACAGTAAAGAATCTGCCTGCCATTTGGGAAACTCGGGTTTGATCCCTGGGTCAGGAAGCTCTCCTGAAGGAGCGTGTGGCAACTTACTCCAGTATTCTTGCCTAGAGGATTCCATGGACAGAGGAGCCGGACTACAATCCATGGGGTCGCAGAGAGTCAGACATGACTGTTGAACTTTTTACAAACAACATTTTCACTTCCTATATGTTTAAAAAATTATCTGTATTTTTGTGAAAGGATTGCCTTGAATTTGTTTGTTGTTGTTGTAGTTTTGGTTCCTTGACTATGAAGAGATTTAATTATTTTTTAAGGAAATATTTTAAGTGTTTCTCATTTGAGTATGATGTTAGCTACATTTTTTGAAAGAGTTCTTTTAAGATTTTTTTTTTTTGATGTGGACCTTTAAAAAAAATTATTGAATTTGTTATAATATTTTTTCTGTTGTTTGCAAGACATGTGTGGTATCTTAGTTTCCTGACCAGGGATCGAATGAGCACCCCCTGCATTAGAAGGTGAAGTCTTAACCACTGGACCACCAGTCAAGTCCCCTGTGAAAGAGTCCTTTGAATAGATTAAGGAAGTTTCCTTCTCTCTCTAGTTTGCTGAGGGTATTCATCATATATTCAGTTTCCACTGAATGACTTTTTAGTCTGAGATGATTCTTTTTTGTACTTTTATCTATGAATATAATTCATTTTAGAGATGTCTCACAACCCTAATTAATGCTCTGCAGCTTCACTTAGATCATTTTTAGGTTCATGAATAATATTGTCTTAATTCCCTTTACCTATTTTAAAATCTCATTTTGATATCAAGATTATATTCAGCTTACAAAAAGAGTTGGCGTATGATGTCTCCGTCGGCGTCAAAAATACAGACACAATTTCCTCTTCGAATGATTGGCACAATTTGCCTATAAAGTTATCTGAGCCTAGGGTTTTCTTGTGGGAAGGCACTTATCTACTGATGCAAATGTGTTCATGATTATAGGACTATGCATGTTTTCCATTTCTTGCCGACTTTTTTTTTAAACTTTACATTTATGTTTATATTTTCCTAGAAGAATTTCCATTTTATCTAAGTTTTTCAAATCTCTGGCATAAAATTATCGATATTTATTTAAACTCTGCCAAATGTCTAGTTTTATCTCCTTTCTTACCCCGCCTTGTATTGATTCTTAATAGTTATCACCTTTGTCTCATGCATAGAGTGGATTTTTTCTGTATTTCACAGAAACCCCATTGGGAAGCCATGCACAATTTTCAGTGTTTTGATTTGCTAGATGTTTGTAGTAATATATAAAGTAGTTGATGCTATAACACTACCATTAGTGACAAAAGGAAGATTAAAGGAGAAATATTGACAGTTAGGCCCGCAACACACTACAGCTTCTTGACTTTCAAGGTTAACGTAGGTCATCATCACCCTCCCCAACTAACTCACTTTGCTTAGGGGTGCTTTTACAACAGCTTTGTTCAACAACTTCTCATGTTTCAGTCATCCTTTAATCAAAGGCAGTGCAAATATTTTTTAAGGTAAGGTGATTTATACATTTTTAAATGAATCTACATGGTGCTTTTCAAATACTCTTTAATGTTTTCGTCAGAAGCATTAGTGGATTTAAAATTATTGCGATGTGACCATTTGAAAGTGTATCTAGATATTTTATATTAATTCCTGGGACAGTAACTGAGTATAGATTGCATTTACCTCATCCCTAATCTCCAAGTATAATGATTACCCTATACAATCATATTTCTTGAGAGAGAACTCTGTAAATAAACACTGCATTGTCAGAATTATAGGACTCATTAGTAAAAACTTCCTACTTATCAATTTGCAAGAAATATAAGTTGATTTACTTTCTCATTACCTAGGAAATGTTTTTCATTCTCCTGACTCATCTTTGTTCTTTTCTTTGTACAAGCAATGAAGTTATAAGTTCTGTGAAGTAATAGACTGCAAATTATAATGCTTCATTGCATAAGCAAGCAACAGGAAATGAATTACAAAGAACAAAGTCTTTGTTACATAAGCTTCAATAATCCTTAATTTTGAAAGGAACATAGTTGTTTAAAGTCTTATGAACAAAGTAAGATAACATGCATTTGAATTGTCGTTGACTAAGTTTTTATTTCAGTAGAAGGAAGAACTATCCAGAGAATGTGAGAGAAATCATCTTTTTAATAAGTTATATAAAATATCTATTCATTTCTTTTTAAATCTCTAGGAAAAGCTGGTATTCAAACTATAAGATTTCTGTATGCATGTGAAATGATAAAATGCAATTTTCTAAGTGAAAGATTAAAAAAAATTGCACCAATATAATTTTAAATGTTAAAGTATTGTGCTAGCTTCTTTATCAAGATGATTATGGACATGCACATGCATCAGTATGACCATGTGATATATCTGTAATATTTATAAATACATAAATGTGTGTCGGAGAAGGCAATGGCACCCCACTCCAGTACTCTTGCCTGGAAAATCCCATGGATGGAGGAGCCTGGAAGGCTGCAGTCCTTGGGGTAGCTGAGGGTCAGACACGACTGAGCGACTTCACTTTCACTTTTCACTTTCATGCATTGGAGAAGGAAATGGCAACCTACTCCAGTGGTCTTGCCTGGAGAATCCCAGGGACACGGGAGCCTGGTGGGCTGCCGTCTATGGGGTCACACAGAGTCGGACACGACTGAAGTGACTTAGCAGTAGCAATAGCAAATGTGTGTAGTTAAATTATGTGCTTTTTTGTGTTTTGCATCGTAAAGTATTATCTTCTAATAAAGCTTTACTTTCCAGCCCTTTTACACTATCTCAGTTCTTTGTCTGCTTGATCTACACCTTACTGATAGAGTTGTATTAAAAACTCCCGTATTGATTGTGAATTCATCAATTTATTTTTTAATGTTACCTACTTTCTATTTGAAAAGGTTAATTTATTTAGTTTTAAATTTTATTTTCATGCTGAAAATATTAGTATGCCAGCTTTTTGTTGGTAAAGATTTGGATGGCATATGCATTTTCATCCTTTTTAGTCTCCTGCCAGTTTCTTTTCTTTTTCATATCAAGTATCTCTAATTCCATCAAGCATTACTAGTAGTCATAGATCTAAATAGTTTAAAAGGCAAGTGATAAGTCAGAATTGCTCAAATACTAGGTGTGTATGTATGTTAGTCATTCAGTCATGTCTGACTCTTTGTGACCCCATAGACTGTAACCCACCAGGCTCCCCTGTCCATGGAATTCTCCAGGCAAGAATACTGGAGTGGGTTGCCATTCCCTTCTCCAAGGGAATCTTCCCAACCTAGGGATCAAACCTAGGTCTCCTGCATTACAGGCAGATTCTTTACCATTAGAGCCACCAGGGAAGCCCAGAATGTTAGGTAAACAGCACTAATTACACAGGTAGCCAATGATAGATACAGAACTCAAGTCCTGAGTCAATCAGAGGTGGATCCAGCCCTTTAAGATTGTACTAAATCAGTTCTGTCATAAATCTCATCACCATGATAGTTATGACTGAATAATTTCTCTTAGTTCCTATTTTAATAACTGAAATTCAGAAAGCAAATAAAAATTAAGAAAATTGCTTAGAAACTTGAACACAGTAAGTGTATTTGGAGCCTAACCTGACAAACCTTTGTGATCCAAATGAAGGCTGGGGACCAGAGACTGCCTGGCCAAGATTGTCCCGAATAGCAAGCAGATATCTGAAGAGGGAAGTTGGGGATAATGATTTTAAATCAGTTTCCAGTGTGAGATTCAACTGCTGGATCTTTCTTATAAAATAGATTATTTGCATGGGAAAATGTCCACTGGTTGTTAAATGGAGAGAAGAAAGCATAGGATGGTTTCTGAACAAGGGACCTTTAGTATCTTATATTTATATTTTAGACTCAGCCCATAATAGCTGAATACATGCTTTTCACAGAACAAATGACATCACAGCTCCCCTGCTGTAGGGCTTACTCAAGACATTCCAATAGAGACATAATCCCTTTTGTGCTTCTGAAATTAAAATGAATCATATGCAAAAATAGAGCTAGCCGAGAGGGTCTATGTAGCCCATTATGATTATTATGCTTTGTAGAACTGTATGCTGTGTCTGCAATAGGTAAATGGTGCTAAATAAAGAAAAGCATTGCTCCTCTGTAATAATTACATTTCCATGAATGCTTACTTGCCAGCAAGTGGATGGAGTGAGAGGAAAAGATTTAGATTCCTATAAAGAAAAGTTTATTTTTGAATAGAAGGCAAAGTTAAAATCAGTCCCCTCCATTAAAACTCAATTCATCCTGGATACTAAAAAAAAAGAAGAAGAAGAAAAAGTCTAAATAAACGAGGCAGATGTTGGCAATCTGAGCAGGCCACAAAGCTGCAACCTTAATAATCAAAATTCAAAATGCAGATGGTAGAAACCTCAACAAAACAGAGGAAACACTCCAAGACTTAGAGTATTTCTATGCAGATGGGTAAAATGTCCTTATGACAAAGAGAACATTCTATTACCACTTGAAATACATTTTTTAAATATTTAGAGTGCATTTTAATTTTCTATCAATGCTTGCTAACTCAGAAATACACTAAGGTCAGGATAAAATCTGTTAGGAACTCAAGAAGATTTCCAGTCTCAGAAAAATCCAGATGGAAACTCACTGACTTCTTTACATCTTGCCTTTAAAATATATTAATCTTGTTATGGAAACATTACACACACACCTCCTGCCTCCCATGCTCAATCCTGCCTCCTCCCTGACAACAGAAAAATCTTGGGTTTAATAAAAACTTGTCCTACTTAAAAACCTCGCGTGCTTGTCCATTGAGTGGAATGACAAGGTCATTTCACTTTTCAAAATATAATCCACAATTACCCTTTCTTACCTCTTCCTTGCTTCCCTCAAGTTTCTCCTAACCAACTTTCTCCTTTGTCAGCCTAGTTTTCTCCCATGGCTGTCTCTAAGCTCCTCCCATATGGGGATTTTGGAATTGCTCCAGGTTATAACCATCTAGCCCATTTCCACTGCCCTAAGAGAGCAAAGCGGAGAAGGCAATGGCACTCCACTCCAGTACTCTTGCCTGGAAAATTCCATGGATGGAGGAGCCTGGTGGGCTGCAGTCCATGGTGTCGCTAAGAGTCAGACATGACTGAGCAACTTCACTTTCACTTTTCACTTTCATGCATTGGAGAAGGGAATGGCAACCCACTCCAGTGTTCTTGCCTGGAGAATTCCAGGGATGGGGGAGCCTGGTGGGCTGCCATCTATGGGGTCGCACAGAGTCCGACACGACTGAAGTGACTTAGCAGCAGCAGCAGCAGCAGCAAGAGAGCAAAGACGAAAAGGACATTTGATGGAGGGTCAATATTAGAAAGACTGATGCTGAACAAATAGAAATAGGTCATTCCAGGACAGTCCCTAACTGACAGTTGCTTTTTGGCTTTTTGTTTTGTTTGTTTCTTTTGTCAGTGAGTTAATGCAAATTCTGCTACCCACTCCTGGGCATCCACCTGGAGAACATCATAATTAAAAGAGACACATGCACTCAAATATTTATTGCCGATCTATTTACAATAGTCAGGACATGGAAGCAATCTACATGTCCATCAACAGAGGAGTGGATAGAGATGTGGTACCTATATACAGTGGAATAATACTCAGCCATAAAGAGAATGAAATTGAGTCATTTGTAGAGATGTCAATGGACCTAGAGATATTATACAGACTGAAGTAAATCAGAAAGAAAAAAACAAATATCATATATTAATGCATATGTGTGAAATCTAGAAAAAGGGTATAGCTGATTTTATTTGCAAAGCAGAATAGAGATACAGATGTACAGAACAAATGTATGGATATGAAGGGGGAAAGGAGGGAGGGTGTGTTGAATTGGGAGATTGAGATTGACACATATATGCTGTTGACACTATGTATAAATTAGGTAACTAATGAGAACCTACTGTGTAGCACAGGGAACTCTACTCAGTGCTCTGCTGTGACTTGAAGGGGAAAGAAGACCTAAAGGGAGAGGATTTATGTATATTGATTCATTTTGCTATACAGTAGAAACTGGCATAACATTTTAAAGCAACTATACTCCAGTAGAAACTAATTTAAAAAAATAAAATAAAGTTCATTCTCCATTCAATGGAAATTTACTGAGACCCTACTATGTGCAGGGCATTTTTATATAACAAGAATACAGAAGAAAAATCCCTACTATCATACAGTATCTATCTGAGTGAAAAAGATATATACATAAACATTCATAATTTTTTTTGTTTTTTTTTTTCCAGTGATTATCACTTAAGGTGAAAAACAAAGTGTAAAGAAATATAAGAAACAAAATAATGTAACACTTCAAGTGATGCACTGAAATGTTAGCACGTGCAGCTTGGGCAGGCCTGGCTGAGGAGATGACTTTTGAGAACAGACCTGAACAAAGTGAAGATTTTACTCCATGGGCATTTGGGCTGTGGAGCTTCCAACAGGGATGGCGGTGCCTAAGGCAGCAGTGGGCCTGGTGTTTCAGAAACAACCAAGATGCTGGAGCAGCCGTGCAAGAGGAAAGCGGGGGAGAGAAGGAGGAACTGGAGTGTCTGCAGTCTGAAGCTGTGGGGTGAGCTCGGCGTTCCTGTATGGCTGATCATTTAGCTCCGTTCCTTGGATGTGTGCACCCAAGTTCACACCAGTACAGACTGCAATAGCTTCAAGTGTGCCCCAGAACAGTAAGATGCACAGCGTGATGACCAGAGGACCTGCGTGGACAGCAGTCTTCACCCTGAAGCAGGAAAGAGACAGTCACGTGCTCTGAATCTAGAGTGTCGTCTCAATTCCTCGAACAGCAACATTCAAGGAAATGTTTGAAAATGAAGACCAGAATCGGATTTTGGTATCTGCAGACGTTCACACACACAGATGCTCTTAAATAACCCTCAGGAGAAGGCCAGCCCAACTCTAGATGCTGATACATATTTTCTCTTTTAGTAACTGATTCGGTTCTAGGAGGAACTGCCCATGTCGGTGGACTCTGTATGGATCTGTGCCTGGGTTCTCCGTCCTGCTTGACTGATCTGCATGTCCATTCCTTCACCAATACAGTGCTGCCTTTTAAAAAAATTATTTTATATTGGAGTATTGCTGACTAACAATGCTGTGATAGTTTCAGGTAGACAGCAAAGGGACTCAGCAATACGTATACATGGATCCATTCTCCCCCAAACCCTCCTCCCATCCAGGCTGCCACATAACATTGAGCAGAGTTCCTTGTGCTCTACAGTAGGTCCCTTTTGGTTATCCATTTTAAATATAGCAGAATGTACATTTTGGTCCCAAACTCCCTAACTATCCCTTACCCCCACCCTTCTCCCTGGATTCTGTAAGTCTGTGAGTCTGTCTTGTAAATAAGTTTGTTTATATCGTGTCTTTTCGGATTCCCAATATAAAGGATGTCATATGATATCTCTCCTGTGTCTGACTTACTTCACTCAGTATGACAATCTCTAGGTTCCTCCATTTGCTGCAAATGGCATTATTTCATTCTTTGTAAAGATGGACACACCTTTTTATATGGAGAAAGACTGGCCGGGGGTGAGGTGTGGTGGCAGAGAGAGAGCAAAATTCAGCCAAGGTGGTCTGGCTTCTCGGGAGTAAAATCAGGAGACTTGAGCCCACATTGTCTGTATCTCTTGCTTCTGATATGAGCCTCACTACAAAGAAACTGCCCATTTATTAAGAGATATCATATAACTAACAGTAATATGCAGAATCCTTGTGTTTTTGTGGGTCCCAAAGGGTTACCTCCTTTTAATTGAACATTCCACCTTCTTAGTAATAGACTATTGAGAATATACGAGTAGACATTTGAACTCTGCAGGACTATCTGCAAGAAGCCCTGTCAGTCGTCACGTAGGTCACATTTTGATCCAAATGTTAATTGACAGTGTCCTTTAATGTGCATTTTGGGGCTCAGGTATAGCAGCGAGGAAAACTCATTATAAGCTCGGCAAGAAGGCAGTGTGCAGACTTGTGACATAGCATCTGATGTTCGAAAGGGGTTTTCACTGACTCCGTGCAGCTCTGCCTGAGGATAAAACCCTGCCTCTGCCAGTGACAGGGAAGAAGGCTGCAGTGGCCTGTGGAAGTGCCCTCAGGCAGCGGGGTCCCTGTCACCCGCAGGATCACCCAGGCTTTGAAAAGCACTTCTTTCTCTTTTCTTTAAGGATCTAAACCTTTCGCTCTCATTTTGTCCATCGAGGAAAAACTGACATGGATCATTCTTGTCTCAGGGCTTAAAAGTGCCTCCTGTTGGACAGATTTCCTTGTTCTCAGATTAGTGTGGTGAAACGTTACCTCTTGGAAGTCCACATCAATAAAAATCATTTCAATTTCTTTCTCCAGCTTCTGTGGCAGTGGCGAGCCTGTCAACAATTTCCTGGCTTGTAAATAAATACGAACAACTATATTTTACTTTCCACAGGACCACTCACATTTCAATGAGACAAATTGGTAATTAGCTTTCAGAAACGAGGAAAGTGAATCCAGTGATGAGCATGTGACTTTTAAATTATCCTCAAAAGCAGTTCTAATACATCATCCTTGTTAATTCGTGGGCAGCAGATAAACCACTTGAACGGCTGCATGTGTAAGAAAATAAAACAGATGCCTATACAAAAAGTATTTTAATTTTTTTTAAAATTGTGTTTATACTCATTTGATTAAACTGATTTCCTTGAGCACTCCCTATTATGGTGTGGGTTCTCCTGGAAGCTGAATCTGCATTCAAGTCAAGTAGCTTATTGGAGAGGTTATTTCAAGAAATATTGGTAGGGAATTAGTGAAGTGACACCAGAAAGGGAGAGACCAATAAAGAATTCATCATCAAGCCAATTACCTATCTGGAGATTCAGAGTTTTCCTACCTAAGGGCAAGGAGGATCCAGTATTCACAAAGCAACTCCCTCCACATTGTTCATGCATACTAAGTTGCTAAGTCATGTCCCGCTCTTTGGGACCCTTTGGACTGTAGTCTGCCACTGTAATCTTGGGATTCTCCAAGCAAGAATACTGGAGCAGGTTGCCATTTCCTTCTCCAGGGGATCTTCCCCATCCAGGGATCAAGCCTGTGTCTCCTGCATTGGCAGGAGGATTCTTTACCACTGAGCCACCAAGGAAGACCTGTCTCCATGCTGAGCATTGCTAATTTGGGGCACTTCAAGTTTGCTTTCTGCAACTGGCCTGATGTACTTCTTCAGCCAGCAAAAAGCCCTCAGCCACAGAGGATGGTGTGGTACCCAAGCCAGCAGCAGCAGCATCACTTAGGAACTTGTTTAAGAGGCAAGTTATCCCTCCACTTCCCTCCTGAAGAGCTGCATCACACAACACTGTGTTTCGTCTTCCCATTCTAGGTTTTATTTCAGGGCAATTTTTTAATGTTTTATTGTATGAAGACTCAGAATTTCTTAAACCTCAGCTTTCTAGTCTTATGCTCTTTTTTGCAAAGAACCTGCTGCAGTTTTTGCTAGTTTTTATATGTCTGAAATACACTGGCTTATCTAAAAAAATGTTAATTCAACCACTACTCTTGTTTTACTGCATGGGTATCACATTCTAGGCCAAAAGTCCTCTTCTCTCAAAAATTTAAAAGAAATTTTGGGTTTGTTTCCAAAACTTACATTATTGCTTGAAAAAATCTAAAGCTATTCTGATTCCCATCATTTCTATAGGAACTATTTGCTCTCTCTTTGGAAGTATCATTTTCATGCTCTGAGTTACCGATTTATCAATGCCTTGCTGCTGCTGCTGCTGCTAAGTCACTTCAGTCGTGTCTGACTCTGTGGGACCCCATAGACCACAGCCCACCAGGCTCCCCCGTCCCTGGGATTCTCCAGGCAAGAACACAGAAGTGGGTTGCCATTTCCTTCTCCAATGCATGAAAGTGAAAAGTGAAAGTGAAGTCACTCAGTCGTATCCGACTCTTCACGATCCCATGGACTGCAGCCTACCAGGCTCCTCCATCCATGGGATTTTCCAGGCATTTTAAATCTAGAGTCTCATGCCCTTTCCCTCTGAAATTCACAGGGAACTGTTCCTCTTTTTTCTTTCTTTTTTCTGGGAGGGGGGTAATTGTCTCTTTTATCTAAAATTCCTTGAGTCAGCTGTTGCATCACCTCAATTTCCTTCTAATTTTACTACTTTTTTTCCTTGAAAAAAGTCTTATTTTTGAGTCCAATCTTTCTCATAGATTTCTTATTTCAATTAAAATATTTTGGTACAGATGTGCCTTTTCACAGCAAAGGCTGTGCTATGCTGGAGCGGCAAGCAGCGGCTGAGTGGCACTGGAGCGGTGGAGAGGACGTCCACCCCACGTCCAAGGTCACAGAAACCTCAGTAAGACAGTAGGCACTAGAAGGCTGTGAGGAGATATCCCATGTCCAAGGGCAAAGGAAAAGCCCCATCAAGATGGTAGGAGGGGTGAATTCGTGTTTAAAGTCAAACCCCATTCCCACCAGACTCGTGAAGAGGGCTCAAACAAACCTTGTGCGCAGCAGGACCTAGAGACCCCAGAGAGACTGAGACAGAACTGTGTTCGAGCGTCTCCTGCGGAGGTGCGGGTCAGCAGTGGACTGCCACAGGGGCAGGGCCCCTGGGTGCAGCAGACTTGGGGATGGCATAAGCCCTCTTGGAGGAGGTCGCCATTAACCCCACCATAGAGCTGCCGGAACTTACACAGGACTGGGAAATAGAGTCTTGGAGGGCACAAACAGAACTTTGTGCACCAGGACCCAGGAGAAAGGAGCAGTGACTCCACAAGAGACTGACCCAGACTTGCCTGTGGGTGTCCGGGAGTCTCCGGTGGAGGCGTGGATCAGTGGTGGCCTGCTGCAGGGTTGGGGGCACTGAGCGTGGCAGTGCCTGCATGGGACCTTTTGAGGGAAGTCGCCATTATTTTCATTACCTCCACCATAGTTTGGCACGAGGTGAATAGCAGGGAGGGAACACAGATCCACCCATCAACAGAAAATTGGATTAAAGATTTACTGAGCATGGCCCCGCCCATCAGAACAAGACCCAGTTTCCCCCTCAGTCTCTCCCATCAGGAAGCTTCCATAAGCCTCTTATCTTTCTCCATGAGAGGGCAGACAGAATGAAAACCACAATCACAGAAATGAACCAATCTAATCACATGGTCACCAGTTAGTTCAGTCACTCAGTCATGTCCGACTCTTTGCAACCCCATGAATTGCAGCACGCCAGGCCTCCCTGTCCATCACCAACTCCCAAAGTTCACTCAAACTCACGTCCATCAAGTTGGTGATGCCATCCAGCCATCTCATCCTCTGTTGTCCCCTTCTCTTCTGCCACCATTCCCTACCAGCATCAGAGTCTTTTGCAATGAGTCAACTCTTCGCATGAGGTGGCCAAAGTACTCGAGTTTCAGCTTTAGCATCTGTCCTTCCAAAGAACACCCAGGACTGATCTCCTTTAGAATGGACTGGTTGGATCTCATTGCAGTCCAAGGGACTCTCAAGAGTCTTCTCCAACACCACAGTTCAAAAGCATCAATTCTTCAACACTCAGCTTTCTTCACAATCCAACTCTCACATCCATACATGACCACAGGAAAAACCATAGCCTTGACTAGACGGTCCTTTGTTGGTAAAGTAATGTCTCTGCTTTTCAATATGCTATCTAGGTTGGTCATAACTTTTCTTCCAAGGAGTAAGTGTCTTTTAATTTCATGGCTGCAGTCACCATCTGCAGTGATTCTGGAGCCCAAAAAAATAAAGTCTGACACTGTTTGCACTGTTTCCTTTCTATTTGCCATGAAGTGATGGGCCCAGATACCATGATCTTAGTTTTCTGAATGTTGAGCTTTAAGCCAACTTTTTCACTCTCCTCTTTCACTTTCATCAAGAGGCTTTTTAGTTCTTCTTCACTTTCTGCCATAAGTGTGGTATCATCTGCATATCTGAGGTTATTGATATTTCTCCCAGCAATCTTGATTCCAGCATGTGCTTCTTCCAGCCCAGCATTTCTCATGATGTACTCTGCATATAAGTTAAATAAGCAGGGTGACAATATACAGCCTTGACGTACTCCTTTTCCTATTTGGAACCAGTCTGTTGTTCCATGTCCAGTTCTAACTCTTGCTTCCTGACCTGCATATAGGTTTCTCCAGAGGCATATTGGGCACCTACCGACCTGGGAAGTTCCTCTTTCAGTGTCCTATCTTTTTGCCTTTTCATACTGTTCATGGGGTTCTCAAGGCAAGAATACTGAAGTGGTTTGCCATTCCCTTCTCCAGTGGACCACATTCTGTCAGACCTCTCCACCATGACCTGCCCATCTTGGTGGGCGTGGCCCCATAGGGCATGGTTCAGTTTCACTGAGTTAGACCAGGCTGTGGTCGATTGGATTGACTAGTTTTCTGTGATTATGGTTTCAGTGTGTTTGCCCTCTGATGCCCTCTTGCAACATTTACTGTCTTACTTGGGTTTCTCTTACCTTGGATGTGGGGTATCTCTTCATGGCTGCTCCAGCAAAGCACAGCCACTGCTCCTTATCTTGGACGAGGGGTATCTCCTCACTGCCGTCCCTCCTGACCTTGAACGTGGAGTAGCTCCTCTTGGCCCTCCTGCACCCGCGCAGCCAGCCTTGTCTAACTCAATGAAACTATGAGCTATGCCATGTAGGGTCACCCAAGATGGACAGGTCATAGTGGAGAGTTCTGACAAAACATGGTCCATTGGAGAAGGGAATGGCAAACCACCTCAGTATTCTTGCCTTGAGAACCCCATCAACAGTATGAAAAGGCAAAAAGATAGGACACTGAAAGAGGAACTCCCCAGGTCAGTAAGTGCCCAATATGCTACTGGAGATCAGTGGAGAAATAACTCCAGAAAGAATGAAGGGATGGAGCCAAAACAAAAACAACACCCAGCTGTGGATATGACTGGTGATGGAAGCAAGGTCAGAAGCTATAAAGATCAATACTGCATAGGAACCTGGAGTGTTAGGTCTATGAATCCAGGCAAATTGGAAGTGGTCAAACAGGATACAGCACGAGTGAATATCGACATTTTAGGAATCAGCGAACTAAAATGGACTGGAATGGGTGAATTTAACTCAGATGACCATTATATCTATTGCTATGGGAAGGAATCCCTTAGAAGACATGGAGTTGCCATCATGGTCAATAAAAGAGTCTGAAATGCAGTAATTGGATGCAATCTCAAAAACGACAGAATGATCTCTATTCCTTTCCAAGGCAAACCAATTAGTATCATGTAAATCCAAGTCTATGCCCTGACCACATATGCTGAAGAAGCTGAAGTTGAACGGTTCTATGAAGACCTACAAGACCTTTTAGAACTAACACCCAAAAAAGATATCCTTTTGATTATAGGGGACTGGAATGCAAAAGCAGGAAGTCAATTAACACCTGAAGTAACAGGCAAATTTGGCCTTGGAGTACAGAATGAAACAGGGCAGAGGCTAATTACACTTTTGCCAAGAGAATACACTGGTTACAGCAAACAGCCTCTTCCAACAACACAAGAGAAAACTCTAAACATGGACATCACCAGATGGTCAACACCAAAATCAGATTGATTATATTCTTTGCAGCCAAAGATGGAGAAGCTCTATACAGTCAGCAAAAACAAGACCCGGAGCACCGTGGCTCAGATCATGAATTCCTTATTGCCAATTTCAGACTTAAACTGAAGAAAGTGGGGAAAAGCAGTAGACCATTCAGGTATGACCTAAATCAAAACTCTTACGATTATGCACTGGAAGTGAGAAATAGATTTAAGGGACTAGATCTGATAGACAGAGTGCCTGATGAACTATGGACAGAGGTTTGTGACACTGTACAGGAGGCAGTGATCAAGACCATCCCCAAGAAGAAGAAATGCAAAACAGCAAAATGGCTGTCTGAGGAGGCCTTAGAAATAGCCGTGAAAAGAAGAGAAACGAAAAGCAAAGGAGAAAAGGAAAGCTATACCCATTTGAATGCAGAGTTCCAAAGAATAGCAAGGAGAGATAAGAAAGCCTTCCTCAGTGATCAGTGCAAAGAAATAGATGAAAACAATAGAATGGAAATGACTAGAGATCTCTTCAAGAAAATTAGAGATACCAAAGGAACATATCATGCAAAGATGGGCTCAATAAAGGACAGAAATGGTATGGACCTAACAGATGCAGAAGATATTAAGAAGAGGTGGCAAGAATACACTGAAGAGCTATACAAAGAAGATCTTCATGACCCAGAAAATCACAATGGTGGGATCACTCACCTAGAGCCAGATATCCTGGAATGTGAAGTCAAGTGGGCCTTAGAAAGCATCACTATGAACAAAGCTAGTGGAGGTGATGGAATTCCAGTTGAGCTATTTCAAATCCTGAAAGATGATGCTGTGAAAGTGTTGCACTCAATATGCTATCAAATTTGGAAAACTCAGCAGTGGCCACAGGACTGGAAAAGGTCAGTTTTCATTCCAATCCAGAGGAAAGTCAATACCAAGAATGCTCAAACTACTGCACAATTGCACTCATCTCACACGCTAGTAAAGTAATGCTCAAAATTCTCCAAGCCAGGCCTCAGCAGTATGTGAACTGTGAACTTCCAGATGTTCAAGCTGGATTTAGAAAAGGCAGAAGAACCAGAGATCAAATTGCCAACATCTGCTGGATCATTGAGAAAGCAAGAGAGTTCCAGAAAATATATATACTTCTGCTTTATTTACATGCCAAAGCCTTTGACTGTGTGGATCATTCTGAAAGAGATGGGAATACCAGATCACCTGACCTGCCTCTTGAGAAATCTGTATGTAGGTCAGGAAGCAACAGTTAGACTGGACATGGAACAACAGACTGGTTCCAAATAGGAAAAGGAGTACGTCAAGGTTGTATATTGTCACCCTGCTGATTTAATTTATTTGCAGAGTACATCATGAGAAATGCTGGGCTGGATGAAGCACAAGCTGGAATCAAGATTGCCGGGAGAAATATCAATAACTTCAGATATACAGATGACATCAGCCTTATGGCAGGAAGTGAAGAAGAATTAAAGAACTTCTTGATAAAAGTGAAAGAGGGGAGTGAAAAAGTTGGCTTAAAACTCAACATTCAGAAAACTAAGATCATAGCATCTGGTCCCATCAGATCAGATCAGATCAGATCAGTCCCTCAGTCATGTCCGACTCTTTGAGACCCCATGAATCACAGCATGCGAGACCTCCCTGTCCATCACCAACTCCCGGAGTTCACTGAGACTCACGTCCATCGAGTCAGTGATGCCATCCAGCCATCTCATCCTCTGTCGTCCCCTTCTCCTCTTGCCCCCAATCCCTCCCAGCATCAGAGTCTTTTCCAATGAGTCAACTCTTCACATGAGGTGGCCAAAGTACTGAAGTTTCAGCTTTAGCATCATTCCTTCCAAAGAAATCCCAGGGCTGATCTCCTTTAGAATGGACTGGTTGGATCTCATTGCAGTCCAAGGGACTCTCAAGAGTGCAGTCCACAGTTCAAAAGCATCAATTCTTCGGAACTCAGCCTTCTTCACAGTCCAACTCTCACATCCATACATGACCACAGGAAAAACCATAGCCTTGACTAGACGAACCTTTGTTGGCAAAGGAATGTCTCTGCTTTTGAATATGCTATCTAGGTTGGTCATAACTTTCCTTCCAAGGAATAAGTGTCTTTTAATTTCATGGCTGCAGTCACCATCTGCAGTGATTTTGGAGCCCAGAAAAATAAAATCTGACACTGTTTCCATTGTTTCCCCATCTATTTCCCATGAAGTGATGGGCCCAGATGCCATGATCTTCATTTTCTGAATGTTGAGCTTTAAGCCAACTTTTTCACTCTCCACTTTCACTTTCATCAAGAGGCTTTTGAGTTCCTCCTCACTTTCTGCCATAAGTGTGGTATCATCTGCATATCTGAGGTTATTGATATTTCTCCCGGCCATCTTTATTCCAGCTTGTCTTTCTTCCAGTCCAGCATTTCTCATGATGTACTCTGCATGTAAGTTAAATAGGGTGACAATATACAGCCTTGATGTACTCCTTTTCCTATTTGGAACCAGTCTGTTGTTCCATGCCCAGTTCTAACTGTTGCCTCCTGACCTGCATACAAATTTCTCAAGAGGCAGATCAGGTGGTCTGGTATTCCCATCTCTTTCAGAATTTTCCACAGTTTATTGTGATCCACACAGTCAAAGGCTTTGGCATCATCAATAAAGCAGAAATAAATAAATCTGGTCCCATCACTTCATGGCAAATAGAAAAGAAACAGTGGAAACAGTGCCAAACTTTATTTTTTGGGGCTCCAGAATCACTGCAGATGGTGATTGCAGCCATGAAATTAAAAGACGCTTACTCCTTGGAAGAAAAGTTATGACCAACCTAGATAGCATATTGAAAAGCAGAGACATTACTTTACCAACAAAGGTCCATCTAGTCAAGGCTATGGTTTTTCCAGTAGTCATGTATGGATGTGAGAGTTGGACTGTGAAGAAAGCTGAGCACAGAAGAATTGATGCTTTTGAACTGTGGTGTTGGAGAAGACTCTTGAGAGTCCCTTGGACTGCAATGAGATCCAACCAGTCCATTCTAAAGGAGATCAGTCCTGGGTGTTCTTTGGAAGGACCGATGCTAAAGCTGAAACTCGAGTACTTTGGCCACCTCATGGGAAGAGTTGACTCATTGCAAAAGATTCTGATGATGGGAGGGATTGGGGGCAGGAGGAGAAGGGGACAACAGAGGATGAGATAGCTGGATGGCACCACCGACTCGATGGACGTGAGTTTGGGTGCAATCCGGGAATTGGTGATGGACGGGGAGGCCTGACGTGCTGCAATTCATGGGGTCGCAAAGAGTCAGAATCGACTGAGCGACTGAACTGAAATGAACTGAAACAGCATATTAAAAAGCAGAGACATTACTTTGCCAACAAGGGCCATCTAGTCAAGGCTATGGTTTTTCCAGAGGTCATGTATGGATGTGAGAGTTGGACTGTGAAGAAAGCTGAGCGTCGAAGAATTGATGCTTTTGAACTGTGGTGTTGGAGAAGACTCTTGAGAGTCCCTTGAACTGCAAAGAGATCCAACCAGTCCATCCTAAAGGAGGTCAGTCCTGAGTGTTCATTGGAAGGACTGATGTTGAAGCTGAAACTCCAATACTTTGGCCACTGATGTGAAGAGCTGACTCATTTGAAAAGACCCTGATGCTGGGAAAGTTTGAAAGTGGGAGAAGAAGGGGATGACAAAGGTTGAGATGGTTAGATGGCATCACCAACCCAATGGACATGAGTTTGGGTAAACTCCTGGAGTTGGTGATGGACAGGGAGGCCTACCTAGCATGCTGCAGTCTATGGGGTCACAAAGAGTCGGACACGACTGAGCAAATAAACTGAACTGCCTGAACTTTCGCAGCAAACCACACTTAATGGACAAAAATTCCATCTAAATCAGCTGACTTTTATCAAGATACTAATTATAGAGAATTTTATTTGAATTTTTCTTCTGCATCTGCTTTATTTTCTATATTTTAATTTTTTTTCTATTCTCTTCCTAATAATGAGTATTTTCTCAAGTATCCATTAATTATAAAATAAAATAATAGGTATTTAAAAGCTAATCAGCAGTTCTAGGTATATGGATGAGATTGTTAGAAGAATATTATGATATGCAGAATAATGTTGCCTTAAACATTTTCTGGCCCTGTGCCCTGGAACCTGTGAATCTGTCACCTTATATAGAAAAATAGACTTTTCATATATGATGACGTTTAAATATCTTGAGATAAAAGACCATCCTGGATTATTGAAACAGGCCCAACATAATCACAGGGGTCCCTATTAGAGGGAGATAAATCAGAATGGGCTTCCCTGGTGGCTCAGTGGTAAAGGAACTGCCTGCCAATGCAGGAGACGCAGGTTCTATCCTTGGTCTGGAAAGATCCCCTGGAGAAGGAAATGTCAACCCACTACAGTATTCTTGCCTGGAAAAATCCCGTGGATGCAGGAGCCTGGCATAGTCCATGGAGTCACAAAGAGTGGGACGTGACTGAGCGACTTCACCTCACCTCACTTCACTTCATTCTTCCCCAAACTCCCCTCCCATCCAGGCTGCCACATAATATTGAGCAAGGCTCCCTGTGCTCTCCAGTATGTCCTTGCTGTTTATCTATTTTAAATACAGCACTGTGTACATGTCAATCTGAATTCCTATCATAATCATTTCTCCAGAATTTTGAAGAAACCGAATGAAATAATTGTTTTGATTTTTTTGTTTGAAAATTATTGTGCCCTGTTAAATGTAAGCTTTGAAAAGACTGGTACACATAGGCATGATGAGCTCAGGGCATTGCAGTAGAATAATTTGTCATCTGTGATCTGTAAGAGCAAGTATAATCTTGTTCATTCTTGCTGTTTAGTTGCTAAGTCGTATCTGACTCTTTGAGAACCCATGGACTGTAGCCCACCAGGCTCCTCTGGGATTCTCTGAGCAAAGAATACTGGAGTCGGTTGTCATTTCCTTCTCCGGGGGATCTTCCCCCAGCAGGGATGGAACCCAGGTCTCGTGCTTTGACTGGCAGATTGTTCACCACTGAGCCACCAGGGAAGCCCCAATCTTGCTTACATTAACACTAATAAGTTAGAAAAAAGGAAAAAAATATTCCTGAATGGTGAAAGGAAAATGGCATGGCATGTGTGTCCAATATTTTCTGAATAAGTGGTGGGGTTATTTTTGGTAACCTTTATTTTTATATCATTTCAAATTGACAGAAAATATGATAGTTGGTTTACCCAGATTGACCAGTCAATTATTTGTCTCACGTGCTTTGTTATTCTATTTCTGCTTCACATCACATATAATAAAGGAGAACATGTGATACTTTCTTCTTCAAATAATTCCTGGTATATTTACACATGATGACAGTATAAAAAGATCATGAAATAAGTAAAACAAGACGTTTTGTAATCCAGTTGTTCCCCAAATTGCTGAAGATCAGAATCAGCTAATGGGACTTTAAAAGCAATCTCTCGATGCCGAGGTTACAAACATAGGAATTAAATCAGAATGTCTAGTGGGACATGCCTGTCTGCTGGGAGCCAGGCAGATAGTATTAATAAATAAATAAATAAATCATCTAATCGTAAGCATGGAAGTGATAGATCAAATTCAGGTAATTTAGGAAATGTAATTAAATCTATGTTACTGGCAGTTTCCATAAAAAAGAACATGGCATAAAGCAGGGCAAGCATGCTTGAATTTAGCTGAACCATCACACAAGAAGTAGAGAATTTTGTGTTTTTTTTTTTTTAATTTGAAAATAAAATAATTTTTCCCTAAAAAACAGGGTGGAGGGAAGTCAGAAAATTCAGCTGGTTTATGGTCCTTCAAGTTTGCATTCACTTTTGAAATGCTGGGACGGTTAGCTGGAGGATTACGCAGCACATGCTGGAGCTTCTTGTCCGGTATGTTCTACTCAAGCTCACCATCGCCTGCAGAGGCTATGCTGGCAACTGCACTCAGGGAGAGTTCACCAGAGAGGGTTTTGCGGTGCGGATGGAGAGGGAGGGGGCGGTATGTGTGAGAGTATGCATGTGGAGAAAGATTCAGACCCAGGAAGAGCAGAGGTGCTCCCATACCCTTCAGTCCAACAGCAGTCCATGAACACACATGCGTGCGCACACACACATGTGTAAGCCCTCACTGCTTCTATTCCTTGGCTCCAAGAGGGAAGCATAACCACCAGGGTGTGCTTCTTTCCTGAAATAGAACTAAATGTGCTGATCAAATTTAGCGTCCACAGCCTTTTTTTGGTTAAGTTCAATGAGAAATTGTCTGAGTTATTGGTGCATTTTTATAATCATATTGTGCACAGTCACTCAGTTGTGTCCTTCTTTGCGACCCCATGGACTGTAGCCTATCAGGCTCCTCCATCCATGGGATTTTCCAGGCAAGAGTGCTGCAGTGGATTGCCATTTCCTTCTCCAGGGGATCTTCCCGACCCAGGAATCGAACCCGGGTCTCCCTCATTGCAGGCAGACGCTTTACCGTCTGAGCCACCAGGGAAGCCCCATATTGTGCACAAATATAATATAAATCACATTTTTCTCCAGTCATTCATTTTGGAGCAAAATAATTCATATGTATTATATTCACATACATAGCGATTGTAATTCTACACATTGGTCTTATATGAATTACTATATTATATATTGTTGTTGTTCAGTTGCTGAATCATGTCTGACTTTGTGACCCCATGGACTGAAGCCCACCAGGCTTTCCTATCCTTCTTCATCTCCCAGAGTTTGCTCAAACTCACATCTATTGAGTTGGTGATGCCATCCAACCATCTCGTCCTCTGTCATCCCTTTCTCCTCCTGCCTTCAATCTTTCCCAGCATCGGGTTCTTTTCCAATGATTTGGCTCTTTGCATCAGGTGGCCAAAGTATGGGAGCTTCAGCTTCAGGATCATCCCTTTCAATGAATATTCAGGATTCATTTCCTTTAGGATTGACTGTTTTGAATCTCCTTGCCATCCAAAGGATGCTCAGAGTCTTCTCCAGCACCACAGTTCAAAGGCATCAGCTCTTCAGCACGTAGCCTCCTTTATGGTCTGACTCTCACATACATATATGACTACTGGGAAAAACCATAACTTTGACTATACGGACCTTTGTTGGCAAGTAATGTCTCTGCTTTTAAATATGCTGTCTGCTGCTGCTGCTGCTAAGTCACTTCAGTCGTGTCTGACTCTGTGTGACGCCATAGACGGCAGCCCACCAGGCTCCCTTGTCCCTATGATTCTCCAGGCAAAAACACTGGAGTGGGTTGCCATTTCCTTCTCCAATGCATGAAAGTGAAAAGTGAAAGTGAAGTCGCTCAGTCGTGTCAGACTCTTAGCGACCCCATGGACTGCAGCCTACCAGGCTCCTCTGTCCATGGGGTTTTCCAGGCAAGAGTACTGGAGTGGGGTGCCATTGCCTTCTCCAATATGCTGTCTAACTCTAAATAAATATATATAGTAATTGTCCTGAGGTTAATTTAAGGGCTACTCATCCTTTCCAAGCAAATGTTTAGTAGATTTCTCTCAGCATGATAATAAATGCTACAGTTCAGAAAACATAATTTAACACACAACTGAAGTATAAGCTCCTGGGACACTCTAATTCTGTAATGCTTAGAGGAAAGAGACAGTGAGCCCACCCATTCATTACTCATTCAAGATTTATTTTAGACCCTTTTAACCACTAGACACTGTAGCTGGCAAAGTTTGCAAAAATAAAGACACTCCTTCTTTCTAAGATACAAAGTGTCTAAATTTAGTGGATTTGGGTCTGTGCATAGATGCCGTGGTACGTAAGGGCAGGGGAGGAGCCATATA
The DNA here is from genome assembly GCF_003369695.1 of Bos indicus x Bos taurus. Classification (NCBI taxonomy): domain Eukaryota; kingdom Metazoa; phylum Chordata; class Mammalia; order Artiodactyla; family Bovidae; genus Bos; species Bos indicus x Bos taurus. The sequence continues at coordinate 7,888,669 of NC_040086.1, read as the reverse complement.
CAATCTAGAGAGAGCAAGAATTCCGAAGATAAAGGTATATCATGAAAGTATCATGGAGCTGACCTTTACACATGGTCATAAATGGTGACTATCACTGACTTAATGGACATGACCATGGGCAAATTCCGGGAAATAGGGAAGGACAGGGGAGCCTGGCTACAGTCCATGGGGTTGCAAAGAATCAGACATGACTTAGTGACTGAATAACAAAGTTCTTTGCAGTGGGGAGCTCTCCTGGGCATTGTGGGATATTTAAAAGTATCCTTGGTATCTACACACCAGTACCATCTCCCTCCCAAGCTGTGACAACAAACAAAAATGTCTTCAGATATCATCAAACATTCCCTGGGGGACAGAATCACTCCATTACACACCTGACAAAGTCTGCTCTAGGAGGTGGCACTTTGAGAGACCAGCTAAGAGGAGTCCATTCATACAGAGAGAGATGGAAATATACCCTGAATATTCATTGGAAGGACTGGTACTGAAGCTGAAGCTACAATACTATGGTCACCTGATGAAAAGAGCCAAGTCATTGGGAAAGAACCTGATGCTGGGAAAGATTGAAGGCAGGAGGAGAAGGGGGAAGCAGAGGAAGAGATGATTAGATAGCATCACTGACTCAGTGGACATGAATCTGAGGAAACTCTGGAAATTAGTGGAGGACAGAGGAGCCTGGTGTGCTGCAGTCCATGGGGCCACAAAGAATCAGACACAACTTAGAGACTGAACAACAACGAGGAGATGGAACCTGAACCAACGATGAAACCTCTCTGGATTTTCTTTTTTAGCTCATCTGTGGTTTCTGTGTGGAAGGGAAAACAGCTCTTAAACAACTGCCCATCAAAAATGTGTTTATAACTTCCTATGTTAATATATGGATGTGAGAATTGGACTATAAAGAAAGCTGAGCACTGAAGAATTGATGCTTTTGAACTGTGGTGTTGGAGAAGACTCTTGAGAGTCCCTTGGACTGCAAGGAGATCCAACCAGTCCATTCTAAAGGAGATCAGCCCTGAGTGTTCATTGGAAGGACTGATATTGAAGCTGAAACTCCAATACTTTGGCCACTGATGTGAAGAACTGACCCATTGGAACAGACCCTGTTGCTGGGAAAGACTGAAGGCAGGAGGAGAAGGGGATGACAGAGGATGAGAAGATTGGATGGCATCACCAACTCTATGGGTATGAGTTTGGGTAAACCCCGGGAGTTGGTGATGGACAGGGAGGCCTGGCGTGCTGCAGTCTGTGGGGTTGCAAAGAGTCGGACACGACTGAGTGACTGGACTGAACTGAACTGAATGTTAATGAAGATGGCTAAATGTTAAAGTGCTGAATACATAGAATATGCTCTCTATTCCTCTAAGGAAACATTAATAGAAAACACCTGGGAGTGTTCCATGGGCAGATTGGTTTGGAGTACCCTGGATTGAACAGATAGTTGCTGACGGACTTCTCCAGGCATTTAATATACTAACGTGTACAATGAATTTCCAAACATGGAGCCTATTTTCCACACTTATCTGACCAGACGTTAGGAATGACATTGGTTAATTTTTATTGTTTTTGGGTCTTATCTTGAAATGCTACTTTACTGAGCAATTCCACACATGTACTTTTATTTTATACTTTAAAGAAGGACATGGTGTGGAGATTAGGCTCCAAATCAAGTCTTTCTGATGCTAGTTTTACAGCACCTTTGATGCTATGGACTCTGTACAGAATACCAATCACTATTTAGTCCTTTAATTCATCCTTTTTACTTGTCTTTATTCCTATATTGCTTTCATATGTCATATAAACATTCCAAGTGCCTGGTAACCTATCAAGGCAATGTAGATAAAAAGTAGACATAGTACTATTATTTTTATCCTTATTATTAATGTCCTATTCATAAACTTCTTGAGACACACATGCAAATATAAACACACCTCCCCCCAGTGGTTATGGAGAAACAAAATAACAAATACCAAATGTTCTTCGAATGGAGAGGTGTGTGGATGTACACCTGTATTTTGACTTTACAAAGAAGGAGAGGCTCTGAGGAAAACAGACTTTTCTCTCCTTCTTGGTCTTTTCCACATTTCTTTCCTCCTCCTACAGTAGATAAATAAATAAATGTTGATTCTCCCTGAATTATTTTTAATATATTTACAATATACGTGCACTCTATTTCAACAGAACATGTAAATCCCACCTGAAATCACATTTCGTTATCATTTGAAAGAGTATTTCCTCCAAAACTAATAAACAAATAAACAAATCAGTTTGATCTGCTGGGCAGATAATATGGAGAAGGGAACATGTTGTTTCATGAGGCAGAAATTCATTTTCGGTGTGGAAGTTCTTGCAGAAGGAGCGCGTGGAGAATTTCTGTGTCCTGTGAGCGGCTCTGAGCTCCTTTCATGTAGCACGTTTCCCTGGCTGAGAGCTAAAAGAGGGTAGAGGGAATCTCAGTGGATCAATTAACAGAGGGACCTGTCCTTCAACAGAGGAAGATCTATTTCAGGATTTGCATATCACTGAAAAAAATTACAAAGCTGAGATAAATACAAGCCCGATAATAACTCACTGCAGACTTGGCTCCATTCCTAGATTTCCTTGGCTGTTTGTCCTAATAAAGTGTCTCCATGGCACTTAGGGTAGGAAGGTTATTAGTAGCTGTCAGTCAAAGAGGGGGGGGAGTAGGCACTCGCAGGAGGAGGAAGAGAAGAGAGGTGACATTCACCCTCTCTTCTCACTGATATTGGGTATAAAAGTCACTCAGAGCAAGTGGTTAAAAAGGGACAGGTCCCTCTTCATCCCCACGGAAAAAAGAAAAGCTGCCTTGGTTACCAACAATTTAATAATAAAACGAAATACATCAATCATCTTTTTTTCTACCTTATTGATGCCTCAACATCCATTAATTCTGAGGAAATGAAGGACATATGAAAGAGATCTTCATGGGAGACTCTTGACTTAATATTGTTTTCTTATGTTTTCATGCAATGCATACATATTGAGGTTTAAAATTAAAGAAGAAAATTTTCTCCATTATCAGACATCTCTGGGATTTTTTTTTTCTAGTGTTGAAATTTTTCTTATGGCATAACAAGGGAATGCCCAGGAAAAAAAAAAAAATATATATATATATATGAGCAAAACACATTTTCTTAGTTCGTTTAAATCAGGTGACACTGATTTTTGACTTTACCAAGTAGATGCTCCAAAACCTACCTAGATAGCAATTGATTGATAATTTAAAGGTCTTTAATTCACTGTCTATTTTCTTAATTAAAGTATATCTGCTGCTTGAGCACATCCGACTCTCTATATGCGTATTTTCATAAGTAACAGAGTCCATAGAGTGCTAATTGATATCCTGGTCTCCAGACAATACTTTACTAAATGAAATGACAATTATAACCAATTAAGATTCACTTTACATCCTCCTTCACCTATTTGGTATGTATTATGCATGAAGACAGAGAGCGCATTGCCTCAGTGCTCAGGATTCATGTGTGTCTTGGAAATTGATGGACAGCTTCAGAATCTTCCTTTTAGTGCATTTTCCCCCTAAACTGGGGGTCACTTGGGGGCTTATCAGAAACCCTATATTTTGGCATTTCTTAGGTTAAAGAGATACTAGAAGCTGTTATTTGTTACAGAAACAGGCTTTGTTGCCTGTTTGCTTCACGTACATCAAGTGCACTTCTCTGCAGAACTACTCTTGTGATGAGAAGAGGCTTTTTCTTTTTTTTGTTGTTTTTGTTTCAGATACACTACTGTCTAATTACCTATCCAACCTCCAGCATCCAGCAGTAAAATATCCTACACAGCCACTATTCACATAACTCTTGATAACGTGTGAACCTGTTGCACTTTATGTAACTGCACTTTATTTTTTTTTCTAATTTTTTAAATTCTTTATTGAATTTGTTACAATATTGCTTCTGTTTTATGCTTTTTTTTTTTGGCTGATAGGCATGGAGATCCTAGCTCCCTGACCAGGGATCGAACCCACACCCCGGCACAGGAAGGTAAACTCTTAACCACTGGACTAGCAGGGAAGTCCCTAGGTAACCAAACTTTAAATTTTCAGACTCACGCTGTTTGCCAAGACTGAGTTGGCCTTGAACTATATCAATAGGCATACCGTGTGAAAGGAGAAAGAGAGCACTCTTTGCATTTGCCTGTTTGTTGAAGAAAAGGAATCTGCATTTCCCGTCATTTCTGTTTTTGAAATTTTCATATCAGAAATCATCTGGTAAAAAATATATTAAAAAACACAGGATATGTCGGAATTCTGGGACAAAAATAATAATATTCTAAAATGAAGAATGGGTTTCTAAGTTTTGAATAAATATTTCATTTGAATAAATGGCCTGTTCTTTTAGGAACTGCATTTGTTTGTGCCTGCGCCCTCTTCAATTATTATCTGTCCTGTTGTGAAATGCATGCTGCTTTCTTATAGGAGGATAACGTCCTTTAAAAATACTTGTTGACTAAAAAATATTATGAAGTGAGAAGAAACAGAGTCTGGCTGTCAGCGATGTCATCTCACCTTTTTCCTTCTCACAATAAAAATTCACAATATTTTCATAATCTCGATTTTCATTCAGCTACTTGCAAGGCTCTCAAATCCAGCCGACTAATTTCTGAGCAACAAGTGTGCCTTCAATTTTCAAGAAACCTTAGGCTTTTAAGGGCTGGAGTTGTCAACCGTTTAGGTCTGAATTATTTTGCAAAAGCAGGAACAATGAAAAATTCGACACAGTTGCAGATCGCTTGTACGAACATTTTCTTGATTTTGAAAGCTGAATTGCAGCCCTGACAATTATGTTTGTATTTATCTCTTTTTCAATTTTAATAGAAGGTCAGATTAATTATCCAAGAAAAAAAAATCTTGTAATTTGGCCTCAGTTTGTAAAACATTTGCTTTAAAAAAATAAATCTGTATTAGCAAATATCTAAATTTAGTCAGCATCTTTATTCAGTCTTGAAGGATATTTTTAGTCTGATTTAAGATTTAAAAAATCATTCTCATTTGCATCATTTTTACTCCAGAACGTTAGATTTCCACAATTATTAAGCAAGCTGCCAACATCATCTAGGATAGAAAAATAACTTTGAAATAGAGCTTTCCAATCAATTTTTTTAGTTCAAGTACAAAACGATGCCAAGTAATTGTACATATAATTGAATAAAGTGCATGTGTTATAAATTAGACTTTATAATCATATTTCCATATTTACATAGATTTTTTCTTCTCTTTTTCCTTATTTACTTTCTTCCTTTGTTCCTTTCTTCTGAAATAATTCATCTGACATTCTGAACCACAGAATTTAACAAATTGTCTGTCAAAAATCTGTCTCGATATAAGGAAAATTCTTGAAAATCACTCTGTATGAGTCATTTTAACCAAACTTCCCATTGATGTAATGCAAATACTACTGTTTGTTAGACCTTATTTTATGAACTATTATATTTGCTTTGCAATTAAAAAAAATACTCTTTTCCTAAAATAATCAATTTCTGCATTTTTCCATCCATTTTAAGCATTTGCATTTTTTACTTTTTGAAATACTAAATATCACAAAACATTCCTCAAGTGCAAAAACCATTATATAATGTTTTTTGCAATTATCAAGATTGATTTTTCATTAAGGTTTTTTTTTTCCAGAAAAGTTGATTTGAACAGTAAGTGAAGTGCCAATGCAGACAAATGTAACCAATGCTAAGCTGGCCAATAGAACTCAACAACCACTAAGGTCATTAATATAATTTGCTTTGGCACGGTTACATTTCCTAGTGCTACTCAGAGTAGTTTGCTGGGTACATCAATTTGTTTTCAGCTATTGTGAAATTGGATATCTTGGCTTTCGTCCAAAGCACCCTCTCAATTTGCATATCTTTGTTATCATTTCAGGTTCTCAGAACATACTGTGGACTATCACACCATCTGTACCAAGAGCCTCACATGCAAACACAAATTAAAAATGAAACTGTAAAATTTGCAAGGAAACAATACAGACCTTTTATCTCATTCTCCCTCTGTTCATTTTCAAAAGAGAAACTTGCTTGTAGCCAAGCATAGCAAAAAAGGCTTTTATTAATTGGACTGGCATCAAGCATGCATACATAAAATTGTTTATTTTTTCCCTATAAAGGGGTTGCCTGACATAAAAAGGGCCTTTGAAGATGACATTCAGATTTTGACATTTGCATGATATTGTATAAATATCAGAGGTAGGAGACTTTTCTGACAAACCAGATGGGTCAGAAAAAAAAAAAAGAGAGAGAGAGAGAATGAAAGAGAAAGAGGGGCATTGCCATAGAAAGATATTAGTCCTTTACTTACAGAATATTAACTTATTCTCTAAACTGGGAATTATTAGGCAAGAAAAACAAACATATTTGTTACAAACTAGAGCTTTTATTTTTTTTAAAGAGAATGTTGATCCCAGGCAAATATGAAGCTGATTTTTGAGACATATTCTATATTTCAATGAAGATCATGTAACGCCACTGAATCTTGGCCTTCTCAGTGCTGTAGTAATTCAGGTTTATTGTCGACCTCATGACTGCTGTACAGGCTTCATTTTGATGGCGGGTTGGACGTTGGGATGTTTTTGAAGGATGGAAGGGCATTCCGGGTCCTCGAATGCATCAACATCTGGATTCTGCAGGCATCACTTTTTTACTCCCCTTTGTGATTTCCAAATGCAAATGGAGGCTGGATACAGTTTCTCACAATGATCAGAGTGTCCCTTTCAACCCCCATCAGTAGATCTGTACATAAAAAAAAAGAAGAAGAAGAAGGAAAACCACCTAGATGGCAGTTAGGGGCAAAGGCTGGAGAAAGGGACAGACAGATGACAAGGGGTTTTGCTGATGGTATGCTTGCATATGGATTTCAAATGCCAGCAGAAGGAATATGCCCCTTCTGAGTGTATAATAGAAGAGCACAAATTTGATTAGACTCCTTGACCTTCTATCAACCAGGAATCAGACAGAGTCAGCAAGTTGTGCACAAAAGTCACTTTATACATTTGGCCTTCAGCAGAGACCATGCGTTCTTCAGGCCCCTGCAGCTCACACCTTGGTTTTCTGAGTTTTCCAGCCTCACGATCGTCTCTGTTTCTATCATGAACCTCCTGGAGATAGGTTTGCATTTTGTTCTTTGTAAGTCTTGCCTTGGATAAGAACACTCTTTACCTACTCTCTGGCTTCCCTGGTGGCTCAGATGGCAAACAATCTGCCTGCAATGCAGGAGACCCAGGTTCAATCCCTGGGGAAGATCCCCTGGAGAAGGGAATGACACCCTACTCCAGTATTCTTGCCTGGAGAATCCCATGAACAGAAGAGCCCGACAGGCTACATAGTCCATGGGGCTGCAAAGAGTCAGAGTCAGACATCACTGAGTGCATACATAATTAGTAGACAACATGCTGTAGCGAATGAAATTGCATGGGTCGTAGTATCAGGCAACACTATCCCATTAGGATAAGTCCCTCCTTGGATCACCTGGTGTTCTTCCTGATGTGGCAGGTGTGAAGACTTAACTTAAAACTAGACCTAGCCAATTTCAGAGCATCACCTGGGTGGATGGACTGGGCTGCAGGCTTTCCATTGGTGTTTGAGATAGAGGAAAAGTATCGTGGGAAAGTTTGCATGTCCTTAGCCCACTCTCTCCCTGTTCTCCCACTAGGGGAGCAGGCTTCTTCTGAACCATCTTTTTGTTAATGCCTACTGGCAGTTTTGATTGGTGGCTCCCACATTTCCATGCCCAGGATGTACGGGAGCAATAGACACTCAGGGAGCCTGTAGCATGTGGCTCCTCAAGTCTGAATGGCCCTACACCATCATCTTCCTCTTTCTACCTTGCAGAGCCCTCCTTTGCTGGTCTGCTGTGTTATCCCCAGTATTTTGGAGTTCTGAGAAGGAAGACTGTGGGGAGTTGGGGCTACTCTATCTTGGGGTGACCAGCTATCCAGTTTTTCATGCTTGGTGATTTCTGCCACTATATTTAGGTGGTTGTATCAGTCATATTATTGTGAATAAAAATGCACTGATGGCCCAAAATTACTGGGCTCCACTTATTCTTTCAAATGATACACAACTCCATATCATATGTGCAGGATGATAGCTTAAAATCTTCTTTATATGTTCAATTTCCTTCTTCCTCTCCTTTTTTCCCCTTTCCCTTCCTCCTCCAGCCTTTAGTGCTACTTAACTCCAGTACTGTTTTCACTGTTGATGATGATCAAGCTATAACATCTCAACTTCTTAAATAATTCCTATCAATTCTGTTAATGATGAAGCTCGTTTACATCATGGCCACATAATACCCCAAGTTACAGAAGCAACGAGCATGTCATTTTTGTTAATATTGTGAACATCCAACTTCCCAGACAGCTAGAGGATGGACACTGCATTTAATGATTATTTTACTATGTGCCAAGGATGGTATTTATTGTTGTTTCTTCTCCTTCTGACTTAGAAGTCTCTTTCAATTAATGGGAAATTTTACCCTCTGCCATTGCCTGCTATGGAAAATAGAACTTCAGTTTTGTCTCCTAGCTATATGTACTAAGAAAAGCCATTATCACTAAGACTCTTTAAGCTTTACAACATATATACTTTGGACTCTAAGATCTTTGTGCTTAAGAAAATACCATGTGGCTGAGTCTATAGTATTTTAAAACAATAATTCTCTGGCAGTCCATTGGTTAAGACTCTGTGCTCCCTTTGTAGGGAGTGAGGTTTCAATCCCTGGTTGGGGAATTAAGATCCCACATGCTACACAGACAGGGTTAAAGATTTTTCTAAAAAAATTTAAAGAAATACTACAAAAAAAATTTGAAAATGAAAAATTGTATCCCAAGGGTTGATTTTATTTGGTCTGCAAAACACTAAAGTAGAGGTATGAGTCTTTTTTATTCAGCTGTATATAAGAGCCATACATGTAATACAAATGACCCTTGACCCGTGAATGTGCAATCAACAATAATGAAAGAAACGTAGCTATACTGCCATCAGAAAGTTTGAGAACCTACACTAATGACAAGACAAAGGAGAATGATTGTTAGGCCTACATTATGAGTGAACATGCAGGATGCTACAGCCTCCATAGAGGAGGATGTGCACTGGATCGTATATTTATTAAATAACATTGTATTTACAGAAACATGTATAATATCATATAAGAAACAAATCGCAAGTCCAGGTTCGATACAGGATGCTTGGGGCTGGTGCACTGGGATGATCCAGAGGGATGGTACAGGGAGGGAGTTGGGAGGGGGGTTCAGGATGGGGAACACGTGTACGCCCGTGATGGATTCATGTTGATGTGTGGCAGAACCAATATAATATTGTAAAGTAATTAGCCTCCAATTAAAATAAATAAATTTAAATAAAAAATAAATAGTATAATAACTGTGTTATATATATAAAAACACTGGATTGTATATTTCTTAAATAAATGATATATCTGACCTCACTAAACATGACATAACCAGGCACCATAGGCCTACAACTGGTGGACGCAGTAGACAGTATTTGGCACCAACCATGGAGTATTTAGGGGTTGCAAAGAACTGGATATGACTGAGCGACTTTCCATTTCACTTTCACTTTTCATGGAGTATTCTTCTCTTTTTAGTCCATATTTGAACTTTAATCTGATAGAGTCTTTGCATCTAACTTCTAATCCACTTATATTTCTGGGATACAGAAACAAGTTAAAGGTCACTATCAAGTAGCAATTAGCTAAATCTAGAATGTGACATATTCTGCAGTACAATTGACTCCCTTTCTTCAACAAGTCAGTGAGATGAAAACAAATTAACCATAAAAAGGGGGATAATATTCTCATTAAAAGTTGTTTAAAAGTGACTTGAGACTTAACTCTTCAAGTGGCCTCATTAGAAAATATTTTAGATAGATTATTTTGTTAGATGTGCTAGTCATCTAATCATTATAGAATAAAATAGGGTTTGTTTTCAGATTCACACTGAAGTCTGTGTTGGGGGTGATGATAATATGATGTCTGTGATTTCCTTTTGAATATGTCAGGAAAGAAAAGGATGGGAGAGAAATGAGTAGAAACGTGAGGCAAAAAACAAATATAGCACATATTTTTATGGTTGTTAAGCTTGGTTCTTCATACCTTTTATATTTGTTTCACATAGATTTTCATAATATTGATGAAAGGAAAATAAAAGCAGAACATTGTAGGGAGGAGCCAGTTTGACAGCTGTATTATCCACACTGCAAAACAAACAAACCATAAAATAGTAGTGGTATTCATAAATAAGTTAGTTCTGTTTTGCAAATAGGTTCATGGTACCGTTTTTCTAGATTCCACATATATGCATTAATATAGGGTGTTTATTTTTCTCCTTCTGACTTACTTCACTCTGTATGACATTCTTTAGGTTCATCCATGTCTACGAAACAGCACAATTTTGTTCCTTTTTTATGGCTGAGTAATGCTCCATTCAGAGAAGGCAATGGTACCCCACTCCAGTACTCTTGCTTGGAAAATCCCATGGACGGAGGAGCCTGTTAGGCTGCAATCAATGGGGTCACTAAGAGTCGGACATGACTGAGCGACTTCACTTTCACTTTTCACTTTCATGCATTGGAGAAGGAAATGGCAGCCCACTCCAGTGTTCTTGCCTAGAGAATCCCAGGGACAGGAGAGCCTGGTGGGCTGCCGTCTATGGGGTCGCACAGAGTCAGACACGACTGAAGTGACTTAGTGTAGCATAATATTCCATTGTATATATGTATCACATCTTAATCCATTCATCTCTTGATGGACATTTAGGTTTCTTTCACATCTGCTGTTGTAAATAGTGCTGCTATGAACACTGGGGTGGATGTGTCTTTTGGAATTATGGTTTTCTCCAGTGTATGTCCAAGATGGGACTGCTGGGTCATATGACAGTTCTAATTTTAGCTTTTTAAGGAACCTCCTTACTGTTCTCCATAATGGCTGTATCACTTTACATTCCCACCAACAGTGCAGGAGAGTTCCCTTTTCTCTACATGCTGTACAGCAGAAATTAACACAACATTGTAAAGCAGATACACTCCAATAAAATTTTTTTTAAAGGAAAAAAAATATAAGTTAGTTCTCAGACTTGCTGTTCTGGAGTAAGCTAGGACAGCGCTGCTCCATGAGTTTTTTCTAGGGTCTGGGGTGAAGTGGCAGCAACCACCTGGGGCCCAATCTTCCTGTAAGAGAAGAGAGAAATGCTGGGAGAAGCAAGCAAAGCCATTCAGTGCCTTCCTGGCCCCACTGGGAACTGGCGCTCTCACTTCCCCCACATCCATTGGCCAAAGCAAGATGCATGCCTGAGGGAAACCAACCCCTTGGCAAAGGACCTTCACTCCTCCCTGGGAAGCCTGAGCAAAGAGGAGACCTGGAGGAGAAGGGAGTGAGGGATAACTTGCTGAGAAACCATAGGTCTCAGGGAATAAGATTCAGAGTTTGAACCTAGGCATGTCTTCAGCCCAAGTGTGGGAAGAAAAGGGTGCTCAGTTGCTCAGTTCTGTCCTACTGACTCTTCTGCAATCCTATGGACTGTAGCCCGCCAGGCTCCTCTGTCCATGGCATTCTCCAGGCAAGAATACTGGAGTGGGTTGCCATTTCCTACTCTAGGGATCTTCCTGACCCAGGAATCGAACCTGAGTCTCTTTTGTCTCCTGCATTAGCAGGCGAATTCTTTACCACTGAACCACCTGGGAAGCCCTAGGGAGAAAAGTAGACAGTTAAATATGAGTCTGGGCTTCAAGGGAGAGTTTGGGATGGAGATGGGATTTTTAATATCAATTTACTATTGCTTTCACTTGAATCGCCTGGATATTTTGGTATTAAATATTAAGAAAGCATATTGGCAAGACTAATCATGGGAATTTTCCAAATCTTGATTAGAAATTGTGTAAAGAGGTTTATATAAAATAGCAGAATTCAGATGAAATACAAATAGATCTGCAAATAATTTTTCAAGGCTAACTGATTCCATTAGATGATTTTAATCCTAGTTTATCTTTCTAATTTTCCAAAATACCAAACTGGCAACCAGAAAAATGCTGGAGAATCGCAGATGCAGCAGGACCTAAGGCATCATATGGGTTTAAACCCTGGTCAGGGCTTCCCTGGTGGCTCAGATGGTAAAGAATCTGCCTTCAATGCAGAAGACCTGGGTTCCATGGGGTCACAAAGAGTCAGACACAACTGAAGCCTCTTAACACATCCATGCACCAAAGATATATTAGGTATTCAAATCGTTATAAGTTCCTCAGGTGACTTCAAAGCAGGGGTCCTCAATCCCCAGGATCTAATGCTTGATGATTTGAGGTGGAAATGATATAATAATAATAGAAATAAAGTGCACAGAAAATGGTTATGTGCTTGAATCATCCTGAAACCATACCCTCTCCCTGGTCCATGGAAAACTTGTCTTTCACGAAACTAGTCCCTGGTGCCAAAAAGGTTGGGGATTGCTCTTGAGGTACACTCAAGCGGAGAACCATTGGTTTCAGTTCAGTTCAGTCACCCAGTCATGTCCGACTCTTTGCGACCCCATGACCACAGTATGCCAAGCCTCCCTGTCCATCACCAACTCCCTGAGTCCACCCAAACCCATGTCCATCGAGTCGATGATGCCATCCAGCCATCTCATCCTCTGTCGTCCCCTTCTCCTCCTGCCCTCAATCTTTCCCAGCTTCAGGGTCTTTTCCAATGAGTCAGCTTTTCGCATCAGGTGGCCAAAGTATTGGAGTTTCAACGTCAACATCAGTCCTTCCAATGAACACCCAGGACTTATCTCCTTTAGAATGGACTGGTTGGATTTCCTTGCAGTCCAAGGGACTCTCAAGAGTCTTCTCCAACACCACAGTTCAAAAGCATCAATTCTTTGGCACTCAGCTTTCTTCACAGTCCAACTCTCACATCCATACATGACCACAGGAAAAACCATAGCCTTGACTAGATGAACCTTTGTTGGCAAAGTAATGTCTCTGCTTTTTAATATGCTGTCTAGGTTTGTCATAACTTTCCTTCCAAGGAGTAAGCGTCTTTTAATTTCATTGCTTCAATCGCCATCTGCAGTGATTTTGGAGCCCCCAAAAATAAAGTCAGCTACTGTTTCCACTGTTTCCCCATCTATCTGCCAAGAAGTGATGGGACTGGATGCCATGATCTTAGCTTTCTGAGTGTTGAGCTTTAAGCCAACTTTTTCACTCTCTTCTTTCACTTTCATCAGGAGGCTCTTTAGTTTCTCTTCACTTTCTGCCATGAGGGTGGTGTCATCTGCATATTTGAGGTTATTGATATTTCTCAATCTTGATTCCAGCTTGTGCTTCATCCAGCCCAGCATTTCTCATGATGTACTCTGCATATAAGTTAAATAAGCAGGGTGACAATATACAGCCTTGACGTACTCCTTTTCCTATTTGGAACCAGTCTATTGTTTCATGTCCAGTTCTAACTGTTGCTTCCTGATCTGCATACAGGTTTCTCAAGAGGCAGGTCAGGTGGTCTGGTATGCCCATCTCTTTCAGAATTTTCCACAGTTTATTGTGATCCACACAGTCAAAGGCTTTGGCATAGTCAATAAAGCAGAAATAGATGTTTTTCTGGAACTCTCTGGAATGTGAACTATTTAAAGTGGATGAATGATTGTTCTCTTAACCATCATCTCTCTCCTGGGGCTAAAATTCCCTATTGACTTTAAGTCAAACAGCTGTTTTTCCTAGAGCATCAAGTTGTCAAGCCACATTAAGAGAAAAAGAGTCTGTTGGGAAAACATAAATGATAATATAAAGGGAATTGCATGGAAATCCATGGAGAAGTGACATAGTAGCACTGGTGTTCTTAAAGGCTGGGGCTGGAATTTGCTTCTGGAGTCAGGGTAGCTGGGTCAGTGCTCCAGTTCACAAGTTCTCAAAGCTCAGCATGCCTCAGAATTATCCTGGGGGCTTGTTAGGCAGTTTCCTGGGTGCTGGTCTCAGAGTTTGCCTGTCAGTGGCCTTCACCGTTGAGCCTAAGATTTTGAATTTCTAATAAGACCCAGTGATAAGGCCACAGCTCCCATGGCGGCCACACTTTGAAGACACCATGCTGGTTGTCTGCTCCTTTGGGACATCTATGAACCTGCTTCATCTGTCAGTCCCTTCTGCTCTCCTGCTCCTTCAGTGGTTCTCGAGTCTGTATTGTGAAGCCCTCCAGACAATTCTGCAGCAAGACGGAGTGTGAGAAGCCCTTTACGTGGGTTTGGTCTCCTGGACATGACTTGATCTCCCTCAGGACTTGCCGTCATCCATCACTGCTAGTCGTCCACATCCCAGAGGAGAAGCCAGTAGACCCAGTCTATCTTCCACTTCACACCTTAGGACGCTGGTGTGTTGGGTGGCCATACACTCATCCCAGAGTTCACTGGTCAGTTTGGTTGGTCATATACTCAATCAGCTGTGGTAAAGGTGAGCCTTATTCCTAAAGACTTTAATTCATGAAATCTGATGTGCAGCCAGCCTTAAGAATTTTGTCGCACTGAGTGGAGTAAGTCGGACAGAAAAGCAGTGCTATCATATGACATCCCTTATTTGTGGAATCCGAAAAGAAATGATACAAATGAATTTACTTACAAAACAGAGACTCACAGCCTTAGAGAACCAGCTTATGGTTGCGGGGCATGAAGGGGAGGTGGGGGAAGGAATAGTTGGGGAGTTTGGGATGCATGTGTACACACTGCTATATTTAAAATGGATACCCAATAAGGACCGACTGTATAGCACAGGGAACTCTGCTCACTGTTATGGCGCAGCCTGGATGGGAAAGGAGTTTGGAAGTATGTATGGCTGAGTCCCTTTGCTGTCCACCTGAAACTATCACAACATGGTTAATTGGCCTGTACTCCAATATAAAATAAAAAGGTTTCTTTTCCCCCCAAAAAAGAATTATTGCTATACAATTTGTTCTTAAAGTGGACTCTTGGGCCTATATCAAGAGCATTACCTAGGTACTAGACAGAAATACAAATTCTCAAGCTGTACCCAGGACTTCTGAATCAGAATCTCAGGGTGGGGCCTGGCAATCTGTATTCTAACAAACCCTGCAGGGTTGTGGCTGAATGCTGAAGTGACAGTTATTGTTATAGAAAAATAGCACTTCAGCTCCCTGAATTCATGTATTACTTTATCTCATCTCCAACCACATATGCCAGGCTGGTGGCAAGATTTATAAAATATTTTTAAAAATGTAAAATCTTGCCAGTAATGTGTACTGCTCCAAACCCCCATTTTTACAAGGTCTATGATATCCACTCCGAAAAGAGATATTGCAAAAGAATAAGGTCAATCTGTCTTTGAGACCCCACCCCCAAGCCCATCACCAGATTTCTCTCCTGTCTATAGCAGAAACCTTATCTAAACAACCTGGCTTCAGTTTATAATTGTGGAATCCACGAGGGTCACATTGGCAATAAAATCCCCTACAACGTCGACGGCAGTGAACATCTGGTATGTAATTTTACATAAACAAATTCTACTTTGATGAAACTTAAACCTTTGAAATTTAAACAAAATGGTGTTAGGGCCGAATCCCAGATGAAAAAAGGAAGGAATTTGGGTTCCTGTTTTTCCTTTTTTGAAACCCAGGTGCACATTAAAGTTAGTGCCAGGACAGCACACTTGTGTAACTTGGCTCAAGTGCAGGTTTTCCTGTCTCATGGCATCCGACTGGCTACATCAAAATAACCGCAGGCCTCAAGCAGAGTGCAGTGAGCCCCATCCTTCCAATGGGAGGAAGGAAGGAACTTGCCCAGGTAGCTACCACGCTCAGTGACACCATAGCCTTCAACTTGATGCCGGTGGAAACATCAAAGGAGAACACATTTTCTGCTTTGGACTGAATTTCTTATGCAGCCACTGAATTCAGGAATCTGGTTCAGGTATACCTTTAGTTCGGATGCTGCAGAACCAAATGCCAGCACAATACCCTTCATCTTCTTTATAAACTAATTGAAAAAAAAAAAAAAAACGATGGCTATGACCCTCCTTTCCAACTCCTATGGTATACAATCTGTAACGATGAGATTAGGCTGTTAGATTCACAAAAATGCATTTTTTTCTGAAGCATGTTATTCTCAGCTATAAAGTCTTCATTAAGGAGTGAAACATACTTTTGCAGATTTAGAACTCAAACTCTTATGTTTAGGGAACTAGAATGAAGGCATTCAACAACAGTAGAACTGTGCCTTTCAATTGTGCCTTTAAGTACATATTTGGGCTTCCCATGCTGCTCAGTGGTAAAGAATCTGCCTGACAAAGAAGGAGATGCAGGAGATTCGGGTTCGATCCCTGGGTCGGGAAGAGTCCCTGGAGTAGGCAATGGCAACCCACTCCAGTATTCTTGCCTGGGAAATCCCATGGACAGAGGAGCCCGGCGGGCTACAGTCCCTGGGGTCACAGAGTCAGACATGACTGGCAACTAAGTCCACACACAGGAGTACGTATTTAAGTAGTCATGTTGCACCATTAAACAATATGCCGGCTCAGCTTCTGTGAACCCTGTAAAATCTCCTACGGATCTTGCAGGACATCCCAGCAGTGAGACTGGGGTTCTCCAGGCTCTGTGATGCACTTCTGTCTGGATCCACATTCTTTTCTGCCATTTTAAAGATTACTTTTTATTGGAGTATAATTGCTTCACAATGTTGTGTTAGTTTCTACCATACAACAGAGTGAATCAGCTATATGTTTGTATACATACATCTCCTCTTTTTTTATTTCCTACCTTAAAGCTCAACATTCAGAAAACGAAGATCATGGCATCCGGTCCCATCACTTCATGGGAAATAGATGGGGAAACAGTGGAAACAGTGTCAGACTTTATTTTGGGGGGCTCCAAAATCACTGTAGATGGTGACTGCAGCCATGAAAGAGAAACTTCCCCTGACCAGCTCCAGGGCGGCTTGTCCTTTTGTGTAGAACTTTGAACACATTCGCCTATTGGAATAGAGCTGGCCTGAGTTTTAGTGGAGGGGGCATTTGGCTGAAGAAGTTGATCATGCTGCCCTCCTCTCTTCCAGTGAAAAGCAAAGAGCAGGAGAAGACCCCAGATGTCAAGTCAGTCAAAGCTTCAATATCCGTACATTCCCCACAAAAAAGCACCAAAAATCATGCCTTGCTGGAGGCTGCGGGACCAAGTCACGTTGCAATCAATGCCATTTCTGCCAACATGGACTCCTTTTCAAGTAGCAGGACCGCAACACTTAAGAAACAGCCCAGCCACATGAAGGCCGCTCACTTTGGGGACCTGGGCAGATCTTGTCTGGACTACCAGACTCAGGAGGCCAAATCAAGTCTTTCAAAGACCCTTGAGCAAGTCTTGCATGACACCATAGTCCTCCCTTATTTCATTCAGTTTATGGAACTTCGGAGAATGGAGCATTTGGTTAAGTTTTGGTTGGAGGCTGAAAGTTTTCACTCCACAACTTGGTCCTGAATAAGAGCACACAGTCTGAACACAGTGAAGCAGAGCTCATTGGCTGAACCTGTCTCTCCATCTAAAAAGCCCGAACCCACAGCAGCTTTTGTAACCGAGTCTCTTAACAGGAGGTTGGAGGATTCTGGCTCAGCCCAGCTGGAAGGATTTGACTTAAATAATAGAACTAGCAACTCCCAGAACCACTTGCTTTAATCCTTGGAAGAAAAGTTATGACCAACCTAGATAGCATATTCAAAAGCAGAGACATTACTTTGCCAACAAAGGTCTGTCTAGTCAAGGCTATGGTTTTTCCAATGGTCATATATGGATGTGAGAGTCGGACTGTGAAGAAGGCTGAGCGCTGAAGAAGTGATGCTTTTGAACTGTGGTGTTGGAGAAGACTCTTGAGAGTCCCTTGGACTGCAAGGAGATCCAACCAGTCCATTCTGAAGGAGATCAGCCCTGGGATTTCTTTGGAAGGACTGATGCTAAAGCTGAAACTCCAGTACTTTGGCCACCTGATGCAAAGAGTTGACTCACTGGAAAAGACTCTGCTGCTGGGAGGGATTGGGGGCAAGAGGAGAAGGGGACGACAGAGGATGAGATGGCTAGATGGCATCACCGACTCAATGGATGTGAGTTTGAGTGAACTCTGGGAGTTGGTGATGGTCAGGGAGGCCTGGCGTGCTGCAATTCATGGGGTTGCAAAGAGTCGGACACGACTGAGCGACTGAACTGACTGACTGACTGACCTATTTAGGTCACCACAGACTCTGAGTAGAGCTCCGTGTGTTTTATAGGAGGTTCTTATTGTCGCTGTTGTTCATTCACTAAGTTGTGTCCAACTGTTTGCAACTCCAACAACTGCAGCATGCCAGGTTCCCCTGTCCTCCACTAACTCCTAGAATTTGCTCAAATTCATGTTCATTGACTTGGTGATGCTATCCAACCGTCTCATCTTCTGCTGCCCCCTTCTTGTGCCTTCAGTTTTTCCCAGCATTAGGGTCTTTTCCAATGAATTGGCTCTTCCCATCAGGTGGCTAAAGTATTGGAGCTTCAGCTTCTGCATTAGTCCTTCCAATGAATATTCAGGATTGATTTCCTTTAGGATTGACTGGTTTAATCTCCTTAGAGTCCAAGGGACTCTCAGAAGTCTTCTCCAGCACCACAGTTCACAAGTATCAGTTCTTCCAGGCCCCTTTTCTTGGCTTCTGGATGAATATCTTCTCTCTTTGTCTCTATACATTGTCTTCCCTCTTTGTGTAATTCTTTCTATGTACAAATTTCCATTTTCTTATAAGGTCATCAGTCCCATTGAAGTCAAGCCCATCACAATGATCTCACTTTAACTTGATGACCTCTGTCAAGACCCTGTCTCTATCTAGAAAGTCATATTTGGGAGGCCTGAGGGCTATAACTTCAATATACAAATTTGGCGGGAATGCAATTCAATCCATAACAATTAGCAAAATGATTACAAGTCATTTTTATGCATTAATATGGTACAAGGAATCAAATTATGGCAAAGAAAGGCATGATTATGGAATTCCTATAGAGCTTGAATAAATTTAGTACATATAATAAATATGGTCAGTGGGGTACCAAGCAGGGCTGGGAGAGATGAGAGAGTGCAGTGATTATAATGCCTCAGCCAAGAGGCAAACAAGAGAAGAGGCATTTTCTGTACAGAGTTTAAAATCAATGACAAAGCAGAAAAAAGTTACTTGTTGATCAAAATTCTAACAACTGCTGTAGTTACCTTTAAGTTTTAAGAACATTATGTCAGCTTCAAATTTGTATATTGTCATTTCTTATCTTAAACGAATATGGTCATGCACCTGAACACCAACTTGACAAAGTCCTAATTAATGCCTTAATTCTACCAAGTGGAAAGAGGTGCATACATTTATTACATTCATTTTGAAAATAAGTACATGATGGGTGGAGTTATCTAAGTTCGTTTTAGGCACAGATCTTGTCTTTCATGTCTTTGATCCTATATTTCCCTCATTTAACAGAAGATTTAAAATAAACAAAAGTAGGGACGTCCCTGGCTGTCCAGTAGTTAAGAGGCCATGGTTCTGATCCAGGTGGTGGGGATTCAATCCTGATCTAAGGTCTCACATGCCACGCAGTGTAGTTAAAAAAAAAAAAATTATTTAGCTGGTTACTCTGCATTAGGAAATATCACCACTGTGACTTAAAAAGTGTGTGCAATAGAGGCCATAAATAAAAAGTACAAAAATCTTTTAAAAATAAAATATGCAAAAGCATACTAGTACTACATTTAGAAGATAGAAATTGGATTGATTCAGTTATAAATTTCTCTTTGAGTTTTTATTTGTGTTTAAAATGTAAAACAGTGAAACAGGGTGAGAACTGCAAGGTGTAATATTTTTGTTTGGAAGTGCAAATTGTTTGTACACAAGTACAGAATGTGAAGATCTTTAAACTTAAATTCTTTTATTTTTAAACTACTATTTTATTGTCAAAGAAAACACTGAGAAAATAATAAATTTTGCCTTATTTTTACTGAATCTTTTTCATAGAGGAAACATATTAGAAATGATCCACTACAGGTGTCAAATACGCAAGACACATTACTGTGTAAAGTCCTAGAAGGCTACTAAGAAAGAAGTCAATATTTATTTCTGAGCTTATTAACAGCCACCATGAAAGAAAATAGAATTGGTAAATATTTTTGCATGCTTTGGGGAAAAGAAATGAACTTGCTAAACTGCATTGTTTTTCCTGGTGTAACCCAGTAGATACTTCCCTCATGGGTCACCATTAATAACTGTAAAGTCTTTCAATAGTGGACAGAGATGAAAAAATCCTGTGAAGATTTGCATAGCAAGCATTGTGGGTCTGTTTTCAATAATGCCTTTCTGTAAGCATGAAAACTTAGTAAAGTTATTAATAATATTTTCAATGGCCAAAATGAAATATTCTACATAGAGAGCTTTTTGAAAAAAAGAAAAAAAATTATTGGGGTAAATGTCCCTTGGACAGCAAGGAGATCAAACCAGTCAATCCTAAAGGAAACCAACCCTGAATATGCACTGGAAGGACTGATGGTGAAGCTCCAATACTTTGGCCACCTGTTGAGAAGAGCTGACTCATTGGAAAAGAGGTTCTAGGAAAGACTGAGGGCAAAGGAGAGACTGATGCTGAGAAAGACTGAAGGCAAAAGGAGAAGGGGGCAGCAGAGGATGAGATGGTTGGACGGCATCACGGACTCAACGGACATGAGTTTGGCCAAACTCTGGGAGATGGTGAAGGACAGAGAAGCCTGGCGTGCTATAGTCCATAGGGTCACAAAGAGTCAGACATGACTTAGCAACTGAACAACAACAACCAAAGTCCCAAAATATAAAGCAAAATATTTTAACCACATGTAACTGTACAGTTCAGTGGCACTGAGTACATTCACACTGCTCTGCAACTCTCACCATCATCCATCTCCCGAATTTTTCACCTCGCTAAACGGAAACTCTGTCCTCACTGCACACTAAATCCCCAGTCTCCTCCCCAGCCTCCCAGTCCCCTGCCATCTACCAATGTAGTTTCTGACTCTATAAATTTGATTATTCTAGGTATCTCGTATAAGTGGAATCTTTGCCTGAACCAATGGAAAAATTGTTTCCCAAAGTGTCTTACAGACAACACTGCTCCACCAAATGCCTCTTAGAGTTAATCGCTTGCTGTTAAACAAGTTTGGGAAAGGTGGCATTCTCCATCACCACTTCCACTCCCTGAAGATTTACACAGCATATGAGCACATGGGCCCAGCTCAATGGACATGAGTTTGAGCAAGTTTGGGGAGATGGTGCAGGTCAGGGAAGGCTGGCAAGCTGCAGTCCATGGTGTCGTAAAGAGTCAGACACAACTGAGTGCCTGAAGAACAACAATTAGCACATTGGAAGCTCACGAAGTCACTGGACTAAAGGAGCTTCTTGAACTTATACGCAGTGTTTCCCAGATTTATTTTGAAATAACTCCCCCTATTTTTCTGGGCTTCCCAGGTGGTGCTCGTGGTTAAGAACCTTTCTGCCAAGGCAGGAGTGATAAGAGGCTTGGGTTTGGTCCCTGGGTCAGGAAGATTCCCTGGAGGAGGGCATGACAAGCCATTCCAGTATTCTTGCCTGGAGAATCCCATGGACAGAGGAGCCTGGGGGCTACAGTCCACAGGGTTGAGAAGAGTTGGACATGTGTGACTTTGCACACATCCCTGTTTTTCCAAAGTAGCACCTCTTAGAACTTGTATTTCTTAGAAAACACTTTGAAAATGAAGGTATTCTGGAGTCTTCAAGAATCACTCCAAATTACTCTCCCTAATCTTCATAAAGCATGACAGAAAGTCTCTGCTAACAATCACACAAATAAGATCTAAAAATCCACAGATCTGCACTAAGGGACCCACCTGCTGTAATGCTAGCTTGGAAAAAACAATCAAATTTGCCCTTACCAATAGGGCTACACTGCCCTCCAATTTTGTGGTGAAACAAATTTTATTCAAGGAAGGCTCCATACTTCTTTCCAAAAGAGAAACTCTCCTATAATCAAATCAGAAAGTCATGTTTAGTAAGAAGTTTTCTTTTCCCCTTCATTCAGAAGGAAAGCTTCATTTCTGCCAAGGGAGTACCATTTATACAAAGATTTCTGAAGAAAGCTACCCAAAGGAGAGACAGTGAACATACCAAGTAACAGGAAAAATTGTAAAACAGAGAGATTAGAGATGTTTTCATCATGATGGAAAAGCAGAACTATTTCCATCAGCAGTACATCTCTGAGGAGAGGGCTTATAAAGAGAAGACCCTTTTTTAGCAGATTAGAAATGTCCCCCAAATTACAAAATGTGTGATTCAAATACACAGCTCCTTCCTTTTCATGTATCAACGTATCTTGAGAAGATTTATCATTGTGTTCTTGTTTGATGAAAGCTAGGACAAAAACTTGTCAGGAAAAAGAAGCTAAGGAGAAGGGGAATAAAAGGTTCAAATGTAGTTAAAATATTCTCCAGAGGAAGTTCCAGAGTTAAAAGAAGTAGTTGGTCTACCAAGTGCCTAGGATTCAGACAGAAAACTGCTGAAATTTCACAAACGACAAAGTTGGATATTGTTACAGGCTTTAATGGAGACTAAAAGAAAGTCTTAATAAGATTTACAGATGTGTCACTCAACAGCCTGGATGGCAGCAGTGGGAGGAACAGCCCTGGCCTGGCTGGTGCACAGGCTTGGGGTTGAGGTTGGATGGAGTCAGCTCTCCTCCCGAGATTACCTAAGAGAAGATGAGGAGGCTGCTGGAGGAGGAGACAGGATATAGGAGGAACTTCTGAGGAGCTGGGAGGGCCCAAGGGGATTGGGGGAAAAAAGGGGAAGGACAGTCTGACAGATATTCCAACCCAAGCTGTTGCTAAGTAGCCTAATTTTCAAGCTTCACAAGCTTCCGCCTAATTTGAACTAGCCATACATAGTTGAAAGGATAAAACCTAATAGAGGAAATTTCCTGGTGGTCCAGTGGTTAAGAATCCGCCTGCCAATACAGAGGACTCAAGTTCCGTCCCTGGTCCAGGAAGATTCTACATGCTACGGAGCAACTAAGCCCATGCACCAAAACTAGAGAGGAACCCTCCAGTGCTGCAACTAGAGAAATTCACATGTAGCAACAAGGACTCAACATGGTCAAAAATAAAATCAATAATTAAAAAAAGAAAAAAACAAGTAGATAATGGAAGCCAATAATTAGAAAAAAATCCCTTAGGTCACAGAATGGAGTAAGGTAAGAAAAAGAAATGCTATTGTGTCCTGCCGAGAAAGGACACTGTCTAGCGTGAAAACCCAAGTTTAAATTCCAGCCACACCACTGCACTAGCCGTATGACCTTGGGCTGTTTATTCAATCTTTCTAATCTTAGTTTCCATACCCATAAAATTGGAATAATAAGACCATCTCCTCCTCAGGATTGTAAAAGTGTATTGGAAGTGTTTAATACTATGTCTGACACTTAGAGTCCCCTTGTTTTTAATCTTTTTAAAATATAATTTTAAAATATTTATTTATTTTTGTGGCTGTGTTGGGTCTTAGTTGTGGCATGTGGGATCTAGTTCCCTCACCAGGGGTCGAACCCAGTCCCCTTATATTGGAAGCACAAATTCTTACACACTGGATCACTAGGGAAGTTCCTCCTTTTTTTTTTCTTTTTTGAGCAATTAATAATCAGAAAAAAAGTAAGAATTTTACCAAAGAGTGAAATCAACTAAAATTTTCAACGTAATCTAAACACCAAATTTTATTTTTGCTTAATTGTTTTTTATTATGGTAAGAACACTAAAGGTTTGCCTTAAACAACTTTTTAAATTGTACTGTATAGTGCTATTATATATATGTACTACATATATATAGTTATATGTATGTATATATGTTATATATGTACCATATGTATGTACTATATACTGCTAAAAGATGATGTTGTTAAAGCGTTGACTCAATATGCCAGCAAATTTGGAAAACTCAAAAGTGGCCACGGGACTGGAAAAGGTCAGTTTTCATTCCAACCAAAGAAAGGCAATGCCAAAGAATGTTCAAACTACCACACAATTGCACTCATATCTCACATGCTAGAAAACAAATACTTAAAATTCTCCTAGCCAGGCTTCAACAGTATGTGAACTGTGAACTTCCAGACGTTCAAACTGGATTTAGAAAAGGCAGAACAACCAGAGATAAAATTGCCAACATCCACTGGATCATCAAAAAAGCATGAAAGTTCCAGAAAAACATCTAATTCTGCTTCATTGACTATGCCAAAGCCTTTGATTGTGTAGATCACAACAAACTGTGGAAAATGCTTCCAGAGATGGGAATACCAACCATCTTACCTGCCTCCTGAGAAATCTGTATGCAGCTCAAGAAGCAACAGTTAGAACCGGACATGGAACAACAGACTATTTCCAAATTGGGGAAGGAGTACGTCAAGACTGTATACTGTCACCCTGCTTATTTAACTTATATGCAGAGTACATCATGTGAAATGCCAGAATGAATGAAGCACAAGCTAGAATCAGGTTGCTGGGAGAAATATCAATAACCTCAGATATGCAGATGACACCACGCTTATGGCAGAAAGTGAAGAAGAACTAAAGAGCCTCTTGATGAAAGTGAAAAAAGAGAGTGAAAAAGCTAGCTTAAAACTCAACATTCAAAAAGCGAAGATCATGGCATCCAGTCCCATCACTTCATGGCAGATAGATGAGGAAACAATGGAAACAGTGAGAGACTTCATTTTTTTAGACTCCAAAATCACTGCAGATGGTGACTGCAGCCATGAATTTAAAAGACGCTTGTTCCTTGGAAGAAAAGCTCTGACCAACCTAGATAGCATATTAAAAAGCACAGACATTTCTTTGCCAACAAAGGTCCATCTAGTCAAAGCTATGTTTTTTTCCAGTGGTCATGTATGGATGTGAGAGTTGGACCACAAAGAAGGCTGAGCACGGAAGAATTGATGCTTTTGAACTGTGGTGTTGGAGAAGACTCCTGAGAGTCCCTTGGACTGCAAGGAGATCAAACCAGTCAGTCCTAAAGGAAATCAGTCCTGAATGTTCATTGGAAGGACTGATGCTGAAGCTGAAACTCCAATATCTTGGCCACATGATGCGAAGCACTGACTCCTTGGAAAAGACCCTGATGTTGGGAAAGATTGAAGGCAGGACGAGAAGAAGATGACAGAGGATGAGATGGTTGGATGGCACCACCGACTTGATGGACATGAGTTTGAGCAAGCTCTGGGAGTTGGTGAAGGACAGGGAAGCCTGGCGTGCTGCAGTCCATGGGGTCACATAGAGAGAGACACGACTGAGTGACTGCATTGACTGACAGTGCTGTTAAATACTGGCACCGTGTTTAGGGCCGCTCTAAGGGGAACTTACTTGTATAATGGAAAACTTATATCCATGGAACTCCGTTTCAGTACTTCCTGGTGGTCCAGTGGTTAGGGCTCCACATTTCTACTGCGGGGGGCCTGGGTTTAATCCTTGTTTTGGGAACTAGGATCCTGCATGCCACATGGCACAGCTTAAAAAAAAAAAGAAAGAAAAAGGAAGGAAGAAAGAAAAAAAGAAAGCACGAACTACATCTTTCCATTTCTCCCTGCTCCCAGTCCCTGGCAACATCCATTCTACTCTTCACCTCCACATCACAGCATCATTTACAATAGACAAGGTGTGGAAACAGACTTACCCATTGAAAGATGAGTGGACATAAAAAATGTGGCATATAGTGGGTTGCCCAAAAACTTCTTCAGGTTTTTCCATGTTACAGAAATCCCAAATAAACTTTTTGGCCAACCCAATACATAGAAAGAAATATTATCCAGCCTTAGAAAAGAAGAAAATCCGGCCATATTCTACAACATGGATGAACCTTGAGGATGTTACACTAAGTGAAAGAAGCCAGCCATGGAAAAAGTGGATGATTCCACTTTTATGAAGTATCTAAACCAAATTTAAATTTGACTTCCGTGGGCCTTTCAACCATACATAAAGGGTATTTCAGTTCAGTTCAGTTCAGTTGCTCAGTCATGTCTGACTCTTTGTGACCCCATGAACTGCATCATGCCCGGCCTCCCTGTCCATCACAAACTCCTGGAGTTTTTCAAACTAATGTCCATTGAGTCAGTGATGAGATCCAACCATCTCATCCTCTGTTGTCCCCTTCTCCTCCTGCCTTCAATCTTTCCCAGGATCAGGGTCTTTTCAAATGAATCAGGTCTTCACATCAGGTGGCCAAAGTATTGGAGTTTCAGCTTCAGCATCAGTCCTTCCGATGAATATTCAGGACTGATTTCCTTTAGAATGGACTGGTTGGATCTCCTTGCAGTCCAAAGGACTCTCAAGAGTCTTCTCCAACATCACAGTTCAAAAGCATCAATTCTTCAGTGCTCAACTTTCTTTATAGTCCGACTCTCACATCCATATATGACCACTGGAAAAACCATAGCCTTATCTAGATGGACCTTTGTTGGCAAAGTAATGTCTCTGCTTTTTAATACGCTGTCCAGCTTGGTCATAACTTTTCTTCCAAGGAGTAAGCATCTTTTAATTTCATGGCTACAGTCACCATCTGCAGTGATTTTGGAGCCCCCCAAAATAAAGTCTGACACTGTTTCCATTGTTTCCCATCTATTTGCCATGAAGTGATGGGACCAGATGCCATGATCTTAGTTTTCTGGATGTTGAATTTTAAGCCAACTTTTTCACTCTCCTCTTTCACCTTCATCAGGAGGCTTTTTAGTTCCTCTTCACTTTCTGCCATAAGGGTGGTGTCATCTGCATATCTGAGGTTATTGGTATTTCTCCCGGCAATCTTGATTCCAGCTTGTGCTTCATCCAGCCCAGCATTTCTCACGATGTACTCTGCATAGAAGTTAAATAAGCAGGGTGGCAATGGTGTTTATTTCAGTATTTTCTTGTTTTGTATGATATAGAAGTTAGGAGAATAGCATTGAAACATACATCACCGTATGTGAAGTAGATAGACAGTGGGAATTTGGGATATTATGCAGGGAGCTCAATACCAGGCTCTGTGACAACAGCCTAGAAGGGTAAGGTGGGGTGAGGGGTGGGAGGTGGGAGGAAGGTTCAAGAGGGAGGAGACATATGTATATCTATGGCTGATTTATGTTGATGTATGGCAGAAACCAACACAATATTGTAAAATAATTATCATCCAATTAAAAATAAATTTTAAAACACACACAATAATAATGATAATAATTTGTAACATACAGAAATTGAAAATGCTTTTAAAAACAGAGGAAAACCAAATCCTAACCATTTTCAACCAGAAAAATCTAAATAAGGAAGAATCTTATGAGAGAGCACCTTGCTTTGACACTTGTGCTCTTTTGTTTTGCAGAACAGAAGTTAAGGAAAACACTTGGATCTTCGACTGAGCCAACATGAACTGAGTCATCGGGTAGTAAAGTTAATCTGCTAGTCCGTGCCGTTAGCTCCACGCCTGTCACCCCCACAGAAGGAGAGGCGTATTCAAACTGAAGCGCACAGAATCCAAACATCTGAGTTATACATTTTCCTCGTATAACATAGCTTTTCTCTATATGGGCCCAGATGTTACACGAGTCAATCCAAGAAAAACAAAACAAAACAGAAATATTGTGTGCAGTGAGGAGAGTATTAAACTCCTGGGCAGCAGATACAGCTTGTCTCCACTGAGAGGGCTGGAACATGCTGGGTTTTCCTAATCGAATCTTGAGCTGGATGTCCCCGTTCCCCCGATATGAGCAAGCCCAATATCGGCGCATTGTTGGGAATCCATTCATTCAGAAAATATTCTTCCCCCACCTATGCCATCCGCATGGAGGAAACCCGGTCGTGTTGCACTCACAGAGTTTATGTTCTCTCGTAGGAAGACAGACAATACACAGGGAAACAAGTAAGATCATTCCAGATCAGCATAAGTTTCAGGAAGAAGTAAAACACAGTAATGAGACACGGAATAGGCTGTCAAGACATTTTTGTGGAATGAAAGAAGAAAAACAGCTCCCCTACAAATGTCGCTTGGCAACCCCTCCAGGCAACACAGATGCCCTCTTCCTTAGGTTACTGATGGTGAATTTTTTTCCTCACCAGCTATGCAATAAAAGCCCATAAAGAGTTCCCTGCCCCAATATTGTCTTCCCCCCACCATCCCACACCTCCACCCAACACACACACAAACACACACAAGTTTCCTCATGGAAGCCACGTTGGCTGTTCTTGGAAAAACTCTCCATCAGATCCTCAGTGTGATCAGACATAAAATCTTTTGAGAGCTCTCTGTAATCTAGATATCAACCCTAAACTGTATTTGTTTATTCACATTCAACACACATGATAGCATTAGAATCTAGGTAATACTTGTATCCCCTTTTTCATAAATGAGAATGTTAGGGCACAGAGAAATTTGACAACTTGCTGAAAATCTTTTATCTGTTAAACAGTGGAGTTGAGATTTTGCTGTTGCTATTGTTGTTTAGTCGCTCAGTCGTGTCTGACTCTTACAATCTCATGGACAGTAGCCTGCCAGGCTCCTCTGTCCATGGGATTTCCCAGGCAAGAATACTAGAGTGGGATGCCATTTCCTTCTCTAGGGGATCTTCCTGACCCAGGGATCAAACCTGCGTCTCCTGCATTGGCTGGAGGATTCTTTACCACTGAGCCACCAGGGAAGCCTTTGAGTCGAGATTTAAACCAAAGCAATTTGGCTTCAGAGTCTGAGCCTGTCCCTTCATGAGAAAATGAAAGAGCTGTTACATTACGATAAGGATAAGGCATTTTCCTCCCCACCCCTCTCCTCAATATGTGTGCAGGCTTCCTCATCAAGTTTCTGAGTGCAAAATTTTATTTGCAAGAAGAACAGGGGAGAGAGTCATCCTGCGGAGACCTGAGCATCGTACCTGCAAGGGAGACATTCATCTTTGCTCCTTCCCTGTGTTCCTCAAATATTTCCTTTGGAGAATCAAACTGACTCATGCCTTCCTGATATCTCGTGTCTCTGGACTTCAAGAAAACACCAGGACTATGCCTTTGGTGGGGGGTACTTTCCACGTGGCACTAGTGGTAAAGAACCCACCTGCCAATGCAGGAGACGTAAGAGACGCAGGTTCAATCCGTGGGTGGGAAGACCCCCTGGAGAAGGAAATGACAACCCACTCCAGTATTTTTGCCTGGGAAATCCCATGGACAAAGGAGCCTGATGGGCTAAAATCCATTGGGTCGCAGAAGTGACTCAGCATGCAAGCAAGCATGCCTTTGGGGAGATGACATTTTGTTATATGCAATTATATTTTTATTTGTCTGTCACTAAACTAGAAACTGCTAGAGGGTATGGCTTATGGCTTGCTTTGTATTTTACCCCCAGCATTTACCAAAGCTCTGGAAACATAAGGTTCTTTATAAAGCACACAAGAAAGGAATGAATGAGTGATGAGATTACAGCCCCAAACCTACATGTATTGAGTTCTTGCTTGGTTTTCCCTCTTCCCCAGTGGAATAGTCATTTTTTCAGAGAGCAGCATGCCACTAAGCAGTAAAACGCGACTGCTCTCAACCAGACCATCAATGTCAGTGACTGAAAAATTAAGAGAATGAAAATAAGTGTTGCTTTGAACACTCCCCGGCTGAGGAAACTTGATTTAGATCCTCTTCTAAAATAATTATCTTTTTATAAACATGCATTTGATCTCATCCACTCTTTCACGAGTTATTCCTGTGTTTGGTGCTCTGTTTTGACTCTAAGCTCCCTTCTGGGCCCCCCATCTGTCAATAACGAAGTGTTACAATTATAACTTCCCCTCCGTCAAATCTGCTAGTTTTCTCATACTCAGTTGCTATAGCACTTCAGCTTCCCTCTAAAAATCCTTGTTTTTAATACTGCACATTTTTCCTCTACTCTTCATTTACTTACACCCTTTCACAGATTCTTGTCGACATGTGACTGACTGTGACACTTGACAGTTTTCTGACGCTTTTGCTAAGTAAATTGAAAATAGGGCTAGTACAACAGGAATTCAGTTGGTATCAGTACAGGCTGTACTTTCGTATTACATCATCTGAAATCCCACCGAAGTCACCTCTTCCCCGTAGAAGAAGGATCTGTCTCCATTTGGTATGAGTGCACCGTGTTTGTTTACTATTGTCATTGGTAGGGCTTTCAATTGTCTACATCTGAAAACTTGGCTGAAGTGAAAATAAAAAAGCAACAGAGTGGGAGAAAATATTGGAAAGTCATATATCTGATGAGAAGACCTGTGTATCCAGAATATATGGAGAACTTTTACAACTCTACAACAAAAAGGTACATGACTCTATTTAATGAAGAAGAGGATTAGAATAAACAGGTTTCCAAAGAAGACATACAAATGGCCAAGATCCTATGAAAAGATGGTCACCATTCAGTTCAGTTCAGTTCAGTCGCTCAGTTGTGTCTGACTCCTTGCGACCCCATGAACTGTAGCACGCCAGGCCTCCCTGTCCATCACCAACTCCTAGAGTCCACCCAAACCCATGTCCATGTGTTGGTGATGCCATCCAAGCAACTCATCCTCTGTTGTCCCCTTCTCCTCCTGCCCTCAATCTTTCCCAGCATCAGGGTCTTTTCAAATAAGTCAGCTCTCCACATCAGGTGGCCAAAGCATTGGAGTTTCAGCTTCAACATCAGTCCCTCCAATGAACACTCAGGACTAATCTCCTTTAGGATGGACTGGGTGGATCTCCTTGCAGTCCAAGGGATTCTCAAGAGTCTTCTCCAACACCACAGTTCAAAAGCATCAATTCTTCAGTGCTCAGCTTTCTTCACAGTCCAACTTTCACATCCATATATGACCACTGGAAAAGCCATAGCCTTGACTAGATGGACCTTTGTTTGCTAAGTAATGTCTCTGCTTTTTAATATGCTGTCCTAATGTCTCTGCTTTTTAATATGCTGTCCAGCTTGGTCATAACTTTTCCAAGGAGCAAGCGTCTTTTAATTTCATGGCTGCAATCACCATCCACAGTGATTTTGGAGCCCAGAAAAATAAAGTCAGCCACTGTTTCCACTGTTTCGCCATCTATTTGCTATGAAGTGATGGGACCAGATGCCATGATCTTAGTTTTTTGAATGTTGAGTTTTAAGCCAACTTTTCTACTCTCTTCTTTCACTTTCATCAAGAGGCTCTTTAGTTCTTCTGCACTTTCTGCCATAAAGGTGGTGTCATCTGCATATCTGAGGTTATTAACATCTCCCCTGGCAATCTTGATTCCAGCTTGTGCTTCCTCCAGCCCAGTGTTTCTCATGATGTACTCTGCATATAAGTTAAATAAGCAGGGTGACAATATACAACCTCGACATACTCCTTTGCCTATTTGGAACCAGTCTGTTGTTCCATGTCCAGTTCTAACTGTTGCTTCTTAACCTGTATACAGGTTTCTCAAGGGGAAGGTCAGGTGGTCTGGTATTCCCATCTCCTTCAGAATTTTCCACAGTTTATTGTGATCCACACAGTCAAAGGCTTTGGCATAGTCAGTAAAGCAGAAATAGATGTTTTTCTGGAACTCTCTTGCTTTTTCAATGATCCAGCGGATGTTGGCAATTTGATCTCTGGTTCCTTTTACTTTTCTAAAACCAGCTTGAACATCTGGAAGCTCACAGTTCACGTATTGCTGAAGCCTGGCTTGGAGAATTTTGAGTATTACTTCACTAGCTTGTGAGATGAATGCAATTGTGTGGTAGTTTGAGCATTCTTTGGCATTGCCTTTCTTTGGGATTGGAATGAAAACTGACCTTTTCCAGTCCTGTGGCCACTGGCATTGCCTTTCTCTGGGATTGGAATGAAAACTGACCTTTTCCAGTCCTGTGGCCACTGCTGAGTTGTCCAAATTTGCTGACATATTGAGTGCAGCACTTTCACAGCATCATCTTTCAGGATTTGAAATAGCTCAACTGGAATTCCATAGCCTCCACTAGCTTTGTTCTTAGTGATGCTTCCTAAGGCCCACCTGAGTTCACATTCCAGGATGTCTGGCTCTAGGTGAATATGAGTAATCACACCATTGTGGTTTTCTGGGTTGTGAAAATCTTTTTTGTACAGTTCTTCTGTGTATTCTTGCCACCTCTTCTTAATATCTTCTGCTTCTGTTAGGTCCATACCATTTCTGTCCTTTATTGAGCCCATCTTTGTGTGAAATGTTCCTTTGGTATCTCTCATTTTCTTGAAGAGATCTCTAGTCTTTCCCATTCTGTTGTTTTCCTCTATTTCTTTGCATTGATCACTGAGGAAGGCTTTCTTATCTCTCCTTGCTATTCTTTGGAACTCTGCATTCACATGCTTATATCTTTCCTTTTCTCCTTTGCTTTCTGCTTCTCATCTTTTCACAGCTATTTGTAAGGTCTTCTCAGACAGCCATTTAGCTTTTTTGCATTTCTTTTTCTTGGGGATGGTCTTGATTTCTGTCTCCTGTACAATGTCACAAACCTCCATCCATAGTTCATCAGGCACTCTGTCTATCAGACCTAGTCCCTTAAATCTATTTCTCACTTCCACTGTATAGTCATAAGGGATTTGATTTAGGTCATATCTGAATGGTCTAGTGGTTTTCCCCACTTTCTTCAATTTCAGTCTGAATTTGGCAATAAGGAGTTTATGATCTGAGCCACAGTGCGCTCCTGGTCTTGTTTTTCCTGACTGTTTTTCCTTCTCCATCTTTGGCTGCAAAGGATATAATGGGGAATGCAAATCAGAAACACACTATACAGCTTCAGGCTGGCTACCGTCAAAAAATAAAGACAATAACAACAGTTATCAGGAATGTGGAGAAGTTAGAACTCTCATACTTTACTGATGGAGGTATAAAAGAATACAGCAACTTGAAAAACTATAGGTTCTCAAAAAGTTAAATATAGAATCACTATGTGACCCAAGGGCTTCGGTGGTGGCTCAGCTGGTAAAGAATCTGCCTGCAACGCAGGAGACCCCAGTTTGATTCCTGGATCGGGAAGATCCGCTGGAGAAGAGAACGGCTACCCACTCCAGTGTTCTTGCCTGGAGAAGCCCATGGACAGAGGAGCCTGGCAGGCTCCAGTCCATGGGGTCTCAAAGAGGTGGACACAACTGAGTGACTGCCACTTCTATGTGACCCGGTGATTCCATTCAGAGATAAATATCCAAGGGAAGTGGAAATTCTGTCCTCATAAATACAGATGTTAATGCTCATAGCAGTGTTATTGCTAACAGCTAAAATGTGAAAACAGCTCAGATGTCCATCAGCTGGTAAATGGAGAAGCAAAAGGAGTAATATTCTTACATAGGCAAGAACTCAGCATTGATACATGCTATAATGTGGTGTGTGTGCATACTCAGACACTCAGTCATGTCTGACTCTTGGTGACCCCATGGACTTCAGACTTCTCTCTCTTTTACAGGCAAGAATACTGGAGTGGGTTGCCATTTCCTACTCCAGGGGATCTTCCTGATCCAGAGATCGAATCCGCGTCCCCTGTGTCTCCTGCATTGGCAGGCAGGTTCTTTACCACTAGCGCCAGGTGGTATCATGAGGGATAATGTGGATGAATCTTAAAAATATGAGGCTAATGAAAGAACTCAAATGAAAAGTATCATACATTTAATAGTAATACATTGTTCTATATATGAATGTCAAGAATAGGCAATTCCATAGAAGCATAAAGACAGAAAAGCAGTTTAACTGTTCAGAGGGAAGAAGAGGGAGAAACTGGCTATGGATATGGGGTTTCTTTTAAATAAGATGAAAATGTTTTAAAATTAGACTATGGTGGAACTTCCCTAGCAGTCCAGTGGTTAAGAATTTGCCCTCCAACGCAGGGGCTGTGTGTTCAATCACCGGCTGGGGAGCTAAGATCCCACATGTCTCCTGGCCAAAAACCCAAAACATAAGATAGAAGCAGTACTGTAACAAATTCAATAAAGACTTTTAAAAAATGGTCCATCATCAAAAATTAAACTCTTGTAAAAAGAATAGAACTAGATTATGGAGATAGGTACACAATCCTGTGAATATACTAAAAAGCATGAACTTGGACAATCTAAATAGTTGTATTTTATGATATGTGAATTAGATCTCAAAAAATCTGATTAAAAAAATTAAGAGAATCCTATAGCTCTCCAAGCCTCCTGACAAGAACTATCCTGACAAGTACCCTCTTCAGAGGGCTTCCCTGATGGCTTAGCAGGTGAAAAAAATCCACCTGCAATGCAGGAGACACAGGAGATGCAGGTTTGATCCCTGGGTTGTGAAGATTCCCCCGGAGGAGGAAATGGCAACTCTCTCCAGTATTCTTGCCTGGAATTCCATGGACAAAGGGGCCTGGCAGGCAACAGTCCATGAGGTCAGAAAGATTTGGACATAACTGAGCAACTGAGACATGGAACAACAGACTGGTTCCAAATAGGAAAAGGAGTACATCAAGGCTGTATATTGTCACCCTGCTTATTTAACTTCTATGCAGAGTACATCATGAGAAACGCTGGACTGGAAGAAACACAAGCTGGAATCAAGATTGCCGGGAGAAATATCAATAACCTCAGATATGCAGATGACACCACCCTTATGGCAGAAAGTGAAGAGGAACTCAAAAGCCTCTTGATGAAAGTGAAAGTGGAGAGTGGAAAAGTTGGCTTAAAGCTCAACATTCAGAAAACGAAGATCATGGCATCCAGTCCCATCACTTCATGGGAAATAGATGAGGAAACAGTGGAAACAGTGTCAGACTTTATTTTTCTGGCTCCAAAATCACTACAGATGGTGACTGCAGCCATGAAATTAAAAGACGCTTACTCCTTGGAAGGAAAGTTATGACCAAGCTGGACAACATATTGAAAAGCAGAGACATTACTTTGCCAACAAAGGTCCATCTAGTCAAGGCTATGGCTTTTCCTGTGGTCATGTATGGATATGAGAGTTGGACTGTGAAGAAAGCTGAGAGCCAAAGAATTGATGCTTTTGAACTGTGGTGTTGGAGAAGACTCTTGAGAGTCCCTTGGACTGCAAGGAGATCCAACCAGTCCATTCTAAAGGAGATCAGCCCTGGGATTTCTTTGGAAGGAATGATACTAAAGCTGAAACTCCAGTACTTTGGCCACCTCATGCGAAGAGTTGACTCATTGGAAAAGACTCTGATGCTGGGAGGGATTGGGGGCAGGAGGAGAAGGGGACGACAGAGGATGAGATGGCCGGATGGCATCACTGACTCGATGGACGTGAGTCTGAGTAAACTCTGGGAGTTGGTGATGGACAGGGAGGCCTGGCGTGCTGCGATTCATGGGGTCGCAAAGAGTCGGACACGACTGAGCGACTGAACTGAACTGAACGGAACTGAGCAATTGAGTAAAAACACAAATTATTTGGAAAAGGTTGAAAGGGCAAAATTATTTCACAACCTGAGTTATCAGTGAGTATGTGAGAGAGTGATTACTATCCAGGACACAAGAGCACACACTTAAACATAAGTGCTAGAAAAATGTTTGTCAGAATATATAAGTTCTGTATTTTCTTTTGTGTTAATGCATCTCATTAAGTAATGCATTTTTAAAATACTTTTTTTTGATGTGGACCATTTAAAAAAATCTTTATTGCATTTGTTACAGTATTGCTTCTATCTTATGTTTTGGATTTTTGGCCATGAGGCATATTGAGACCTTAATTCTCTGATCGGGGAACAAACGTGCACCCCATAATTGTAAGGTAAAGTCTTAGCCAGTGGCCCACCAGGGAAGGCAATCATTAAGCAACACATGTTTTAAAATGCATGTATATCGGGAAAAAACTGACAACTTTCTAAATAATAGTTTTAATTTAAAATAGCATAAAAGGGATGAGTTCATATAGGAAGTGAATTCTTCTCATTCTCTAGACCCTTTGCTTCCTGGAGAGTAATACAGGTGTTATTCACCAAGGGCAGAAAATTTGTTGATTTGGTTTAGATTCGTGGATTTTGACCTAATTCATTCGAAGTCTGTGACTCTGGACTTGGGGATCATCACTGAGAAGAAGCATCATTGCTTCTCTTACATTTTGTCTTACCTATACATTTTCCTAGCAGAATGTTTTCTCTAAAATAATAAGGTCTCAAGAGATCCCAAAGAGCAGGCACCTCATTTATGGTGTCATGTGGGTTACCAAATGAGTGCATGGTTTTCTGGTGCGTATTTTTCTGTGTGTGTGTGTGCGCACATGAGCGTGTGTATTCATATCCCCAGAAGATTTAATACCTCATTTCAAATTGTTAAATTGCATAGGAAGGTGATGCTGTATATCAAGACACTGACTCTCTTTATAATGAAGAAATGAAACTAGGGTATTTAATGTTAGAATCAGATTTTAGTAAGAGAAACTTGATTTCTATTGACTCTGTAGATTCTTGTCATATCAAATTTATTGCTGTTGAGTTTTGTGGAAGCAAACATATAAATGTATAAGTTTCACATATAATTGGGAAGCATAGATAAAAATAATTTGACATTAAAATTTATACTTAAGAAATTGTGCACTCCGTCGCAATCAATTTTTCATTACGCTGTTGAGATCAATAACTACAAATAAGATATAAAAACTCTATTATTGATGGGGCACGTGTCAGTATAAAATGTGCAGTTTTCTATAGCATTTCAGGGGTAGAAAATTGTATTATACAGTTTCCAATGATATTCATATTGCTCTGTGGAGAATGCCTATTAAAATCAATGTACAGTGAGTCAACATGGGGATATTTTATAACATTGAGAAAGGGCACAGTGCATATAAAAAAGACACAACTGTTTTTAAAATATTACCTTAAATTCTTTGGTAAGGAGTTGGTTGAGATAGTAAGGATGCATGAGTTTCTTTACTATTGAAAAACTAGTCCAACTAGATCATTATCATGTCTGCTTACCACAGAAAACTGTTTGCTTATGATAGTTACTAAATAAAAGTGAATATCCTTCCCCCCCAAATTCTTGACATCAGTGAAAACGCTGTAGAATAGCTACAGACCATGCGTTTGTGAAAAGGCTGTAGGGGGTGGTTAGCAAAGAATGCAGAAAATCTTAGGACTCAAAGAAACACGCTGCACATGCTATTGGTCCTGGTATTTCAGATCCTAAAACTGACCATGTGCCCTATAACCCTATTCACTTAGAAAATAAATATAATCCTAGCAGTGAATGTAGTAAGAAATATTTTGGTGATTGATACTTAAAGAGTGGTGGACTTAGCTGAGAATATTTACTTCCTTTTAAAATTCCTGATTTAT
This sequence comes from Bos indicus x Bos taurus, assembly GCF_003369695.1. Classification (NCBI taxonomy): domain Eukaryota; kingdom Metazoa; phylum Chordata; class Mammalia; order Artiodactyla; family Bovidae; genus Bos; species Bos indicus x Bos taurus. The sequence continues at coordinate 7,851,379 of NC_040086.1, read as the reverse complement.
TTAGTTCACGTTACATGTGATTTTTTTTGATGAATAAAACAATAGGTCACAAAGTTCTCAGATTTATTTTAATAGGCAGACTATTTCTAAATTACTTTACTCAATCACTTCTGCATCAATGATAATCCATTTGGCAATAATATAAATACATTTTAATCTATGACAAATTGTGTCTATTTGAAACTGTACCAGTTTTTTACTTCTTGTCATGGAAAGAAGCGGAGAAGGCAATGGCAACCCACTCCAGTGTTCTTGCCTGGAGAATCCCAGGGACAGGGGAGCCTGGTGGGCTGCCGTCTATGGGGTCGCACAGAGTCGGACACGACTGAAGCGACTTAGCAGCAGCAGCAGCAGCATGGAAAGAAGACTTGATGGAACAAAAAACTTCACAATGAGACTGGTTTCAAAAAGGCTCATATTATATTTATAGTCAAATAATATTATTCATTATCTGGACAAACATGGCACTCTGTGGGGACACCTACACCTACTTATAAAGCATAAATGGAAGTGAAATTCACCCAGAAATACTGATATTCATATTCTGAAAGATATACAAAATGCATGCTCAGTTGCACAGTTGTGTCTGACTCTGTGTAACCCTATGGACTGTAGCCCACCAGGCTCCTCTGTCTATGGGATTCTCCAGGCAAGAATACTGTAATGGGTTGCCATTTCCTTCCCAACCCAGACATCAAATTCGAGTCTCTTATGTCTTCTGCATTGGCAGGTGGATTCTTTGCCACTAAGTCATCTAGGAAGCCCTGAATGATATGCATTTCTAATTTAAAGGATAATTTATTTCCAAAGGAAATGGCAACCCACTCTAGTGTTCTTGCCTGGAGAATCCCAGGGATGGGCCTGGTGGGCTGCCGTCTATGGGGTCGCACAGAGTCAGACATGACTGAAGTGACTTAGCAGCAGCAGCAGCAGCAAAGTGATTATAAATAAGCAATATTTATCATTTAAGAAAGGATAAAAAATATGACTTACTGGGTGATATGAAAGTCTGTGTGTGTGTGCATGTATGAAACAGTCATCACTGATAAAATTCTATTATTACACAAATATTTATTAGATCACACCCTCCCCCAGGAACCCTGGGAGACTCAAAGGCTATATAATTAAGAAGCATTTAATTTCATAAGGGAGCTGTATTAGTCTGTTACTAATGTCATAAAAAGATCGTATTGAATGGCTTAGACAAGAGGAACTTATTCTCTTAGAGTTCTTCAGGCTTGAAGTCTAAAATCAAGGTATCAGCAAAGTTGACTTCAAGAAGTATCTCCTTGACTTTCAGATGCTTGCCTTCTCACTGGTCCTCACACTGTCCTTCCTCTGTGTGCCTGCTGTTGGAGTTTTTTCCTCCTCTTATGTGGACACCAATCCTATTGGATTAGGACCCCACCCTGATGACCTCATTTAACCTTAATGACCTCTTTGTTGCTGTTGATCTTTAGTCACCAAGTCCTGCCTGACTCTTTTTGACCCCATGGACTGTAGCCCAGAAGGCTCCTCTGTCCATTGGATTTCCCAGGAAGAATAAGGGAATGGGTAGCCATTTCCTTCTCTGAGGACCTTCCTGACTCAGGGGACTGAACCTGGGTCTCTTGCTTGACAGGTGGATTCTTCAGGACCTCATTTCCAAGTACAGTCACAATGGGGATTAGGGCTTCAAAGTTTGAATTTTGGTGGGATACAGTTCACTCCATACCATGAGCTAAGAAATGTGCACAAGTCTCTTCAGTCTACTTAGTGGGTGTCCTAAAAACACTTTGGGATTTAGGTGAGGGAAACAGTCTTCAAACCTTTAAGGGTCTGAACATCAGTGTTGTCATCAATAAGATGAAGTGGGGATGGCCTAGATGAGATTTATGAACTACTCAATTCAAAACTGTCAAGAATCATTGAAACTGTGATCAAAGTAACCGTCATCTGTCTGACAACTCACAGGACCTGAGAGCAGGTAGGTTTTTCTTACCACCAGGAGAAAGTACAACATACCATCTACTTTGGTCACAGCCCTGGCAGAGCAGAGGGGGACCTGGCGGCCATGCTCAGAGAATCATGAGCAGGGCCTTTTGCTGAGAATACAGAGGACCTGCAAGAAGCAAGGACGATGCCTAAATTGGGAAGCAGAGAGTTTGGTTAGGTGTCAATGACAGCATTTGTAGCTTTTGAGCATGAAAGTAAGTACACTTAGAGTGAGCCTCAAAGACCCTTTCCCTTAGAGAGGAAAGGAACATGGATGGAAGGTGAATTAGTGCACGAGGGGACACAGGAGTCCACTGACTCTATCAGGGTGCAGCCATAGAATCATGGTCATTCTCAGGCTTCAAACCTACCTTGCTTTTTGGGGGGACTTAGTGGCCCAGTGGTAAAGAATCTGCCTGCAATATGAGACATAGGGTTTCAACTCCTGGGTCAGGAAGATCCCGGGAGAAGGGACTGGCTACCTACTCCAGTATTCTTGCCTAGAGAATTCCATGGGCAGAGGAGTCAAACGGACTACAGTCCATGGGGTCTTAGAGTCAGACATGACTGAGCAACTAACACTAACACTTTCATTTGCTTCTAGTTATGATACATTTTGGGTTTGTTTGTTTGTTTGTTTTTTCCACAAAAGAAAAAGATTTCCTGAAAGGGCAGGAAGGAACCAAAGATTACTGAGTGGCTCACCCATGCCAGTGGCTCCACATTTATCTTATTTAACTCTCACAATGAAACTATGAGATGGGACATGTCATCATCATTTCATGAGATTGTTAAGCAAGGCTGGGGAGCCCAAGGTCACCACACTATTCATGAGGAATCCATACAGGCTGTCAATCTTGTCGGTTCCCCAGAGGGAGTTTTTGCAAAGCCTGATGCAGAGTCCTAGTCTTCTGATGTGAAGAAGTTGAAGAAGAACTGGCATATAATGGAAGAAAAAACAGGTTAGGAGGAAGATGGTGGCCTGGCAAGTTGGGCTGAATATGAAGCAAGGGCTGGGGTGTAGGGGGACTTAGGGAACACTGAGGAGCTTTGGAGACAGGCAGATATTGAGACAAAAAGCTGACAGCACAATGTCACACCCTCTCTTGCATCAGATTCATGGGTTTTCAGTCCTGACATCTATGAGTGTAGCAGTAGATCAGGGTAGAATATCATGTTGAGTTCTGTGACTCACTGAATTAGGAGGTTATGTTAAGAAGAGAAATAAAAGAGCAAAGGAAAGCTAGCTGTTCTTATTTGAATTTAAATCAAGACAATGAACAATGGAAACTGCCTCAATGTCCATTGATGGATGAATAGATAAAGAAGATGGAATATTATCTGGCTGTAAGAAAGAAGGGAATCCTGTCATTTGCAACAACACGGATGAAACTGGAGGGCATTATGCTAAGTGAAGATAGCCAGAGAAAGATATCTACTATATAATTTCACATATATGTGAAATCTAGAAAGTAAGTCTCATAGAAACAGAGTAAGTGATGATATTACCAGGGGCTGGAGTTTGAGGAAGATGGGCTGATGCTAGTCAAAGGGTACAAGACTTTAGGTGTAAGAGAATAAGCTTTGAGGATCTAATTTAAAAAAAAACAACATAGTGACTATAGTTAATAACAAGGTGTCATGTACTTAAAATTTTCTGAGAGTCTACTTTAACCATTCTCACCACACACACAAAAGTGTTAACTGTGAGAGTTGATAGATGTGTTAATTAACCTGATTGTGGTCATCATTTCACAAAGAATGAAAGTGAAAGTGAAGTCGCTCAGTCATATCCAATTCTTTGCGAAGCCACGACTGTAGCCTATCAGGCTCCTCCCTCCATGGGATTTTCCAGGCTAGAGTACTGGAGTGGGTTGCCATTTCCTTCTCCAGGGGAACTTCCCAACCCAGGGATAGAAGCCGGGTCTCCTGCATTCCAGGCAGAAGCTTTAACCTCTGAGCCATCAGGGAAGCCTATACATATGTAAAATCATCATATTCTACACCTTAAATAAATGCAATTTTATTTGTCAATTAGATCTCCGTAAAGTTGAAAAAAATTGAATAAAGAAATGACAACTGAAAAACAATTCGATATAATACTTTTTTAAAGACACAAAAAATGTTTGAAGCCCAAAGAACGACAAAGGACAAAAAACATGTAGTTTATTACTTGCTCTTTTTCTTTTACAACATTATTTCTTACAATTAAAAGAATCAAATAAGCAAAAGGCAATACTCACTGCTACTGTCTTATCATGAAGTTGAAGGACATCTGCAAAATGACACTGACCGTCCTCCAGTTTTCTAATCTGTTCTGAGTTGGCTCATCAATCATAAGACCACAGATTTTTTAAGATGAAAGAGACCAGAGAAATTGTCTCATACATTTTTTTTTATCTCCTCCAGCAATTTGTGAAGACAACATCGGCTTCCTTATAACTGCACCAACGTTCTAAAGCAGAGGCTCGTGGACTGCGCATGTCCTACTCAGTAATTAGTCCTAAATAGTAATTAGCATTACTATTATATTACAATAATATAATGGCATCATATTCTGGAATCATATTTTAAGTTTACCTGGACTACAGGTGTAATACATTTCATTAAGTCTGAATAATCGTTATTAGATAAATCCATGATTCAATCTGTACTGAATTCCTATTATGTGCTAGACACTGTATGTCTGTGGTCAGTCACTCAGTTGTGTCTGACTCTTTGAGACCCTATGGGCTGCAGTCCACCAGGCTCCTCTGTCCATGGGATTTCCCAGGCAAGAATACTAGAGTGGGTTGTCATTTCCTCCTCCAGGGGAATATCCTGACCCAGGGATCAAACCCACATCTCTTGTGTCTCATGCATTGGCAGGTGAATTTTTACCACTAATGCCATCTGGGAAGCCCAAGTCGGACACTAAGAATGGAAAAAATGAATAATCTACAGCCCTCATGTTCAAGCTGAATATACTTTGAATGGTGAATATGCAGGTATTAAGAGATAATCATAACACAAAGTGATGATGATGGAACAGTAATAGAATGGCAGAGATGTGCACGAGGAGATTACAGCGTTCCTGACGCTCACTGAGGCAGACTGTGTGCCAGGCGCTGCTCTTAGCTCTTCACACAGATCAATAATTCAATCCTCAATGAAACCCCAAGAGATAGGTACTGTGTTTGACTCTCCCTTTGTAGGTAAAGACATGAAGGGACAAAGCTGTCAAGTGGCCTGCCCTCCATCACACAGCACTTACATGCCAGGGCCAGGATTCAAATACGGGCGGTCTTCCTCTGGAGCTTTTCCAGAAGAGCAAAGGGCATCCCATAAGCCAGGTGAGGGGAGCCTTTCATTTGGAGAGGCCCACACAGGATGTGGGGGACCAGCATTTTATATAGAAAATACATAGGCAGTGGAGCCCAGCTGCTGCTGTGGTCAGAGGATGCACTCCAGCACAGCTGAAGGGTGAGGTGCAAAGTTCAGGGCAGAGATGGAGGCGGAGCAGGGAGAGTGCGGCCAGGACTGCCCTGCCAAAGCACGTGAGCCCTTTTACCTGAAGGACAGAGCCTCCTACATTCTTCTCCCTGGTTGTTGCTCCATACAAGGGTTCTGTATTCAAATAGTCCTAGGAAACTGTTAAACACATTTTAAGCAGGGTCCTTTTCAGTAGGGCTTGGCAGAGTCCTCAAAATGCTAGCATGTATTGTGAATCTCCGAGAGAGTGGCGGGGAGCGGGGGGGCTTTCAGGTTTCCCCCTAGTTTCCAGATCATTAAAACATTTTGTTGAACAGCATCTCGTGGGACTGTGACTGTCCCTCAGAACCCGCTGTGGGAAACACCATGCAGGAAAACAGGACTTGCTTAGTGAACTGAGCAGAGAAGTCTGAATATCAGGGATGGCCTTGTGCTGAATTCTGGAGCCTGAGGAGGATTTGGATTTGACAGACAAAACAGGAAGTATAGAGACTAAAGTGCTGTGTCCATGCTAGTAAAACTCTTTAACGTATTTGCATTTCTTAAGAGTAGTTCTTTCAGACTTGGTGGTGGTCTAGTGGTTAAGAATTTGCCTACCAATGCATGGGACATGGGTTCGGTCCCTGGTCCAGAAAGATCCCACATGCCATGGAGCAATTAAACTCCTGAGCTACAGCTGCTGAAGCCCACACACCCTGGAGCCCGTGCATGCAAGAAGAGAAGCCACTGCAATGAGAAGACCGCTCACTGTAACTAGAGGGTAGTTTCCACTTGCTGCAACTAGATAAGCCCATGGGCAGCAATGAAGATACAATAGAACCAAATAAATAAATACAGTTTTTTTTTTAAATCAGAAATAAAGCCAAAAAATGTTTTAAAGAGTCGGCCCCCATTCCTTCTGTAGCTTCCTCCATCCTTTCTCAAATTCAGGACATTTTTGTGTTTGACTATTATTCTTAGCTAAATCATGAACAGTATTGAGCACTGTATCTAGAACTGGGGGAATAAAAGAGTACTGATACAAGAGTTTCATGTCTGAGTAGGGGACTACTGAATATTTCTTTTAATATGGACTCTGTGGTCAGTCACTTCAGTCATGTCAAACTCTTTGCAACCTTATGGACTGTAGCCCGCCTCTGTCCATGGGATTCTCCAGGCAAGAACACTGGAGAGGGTTGCCATTTCCTTCTACAGGGAATTTTCCCGACCCAGCGCAGACAGATTCTTTAACCACTGAGCTACCTGGTAGGCCCCCAAAAGGAGCTATGGAAATCTAAAATATCCTCAAGATCCAAAACAGTAAAGTGCAGTGGTGGAAAGGTTGGCAGAGGGATTGCCACCTTGGAAAAACAGAAGGCAAATAACTCCTGGTGCAGAAACACCTGCTGAGCCTGGCAAGAGGACTGTCCTCATATTGGATAAACTTCATGTGGACGAGCTCCATTAAGGCTCCGCTTCTTTACCACTCTGTAGTGTGGAATATTAGAATTGCAATAAAGGCTGTATGGTTTGGTTCTGAGAGCAGTATTCTACCTGGCAGAAGAGGAAGTAAAAACAGAAACTAAATATCAGGGTTAGAGTTAGTTAGGAAAAACATGCCATTCTAGACCTTGTGGGCATTAACATTAATTATGAAATATGGCAGCCATTCCAATCTTGACTCAGTTCTTGAGAGTAAGGACAGTGGTACCCAGAGGAAACAGTCACATGCATCTCTGAGTGAAATAATGGTTTATCAGCAAATATATGTTAGCATGAGAAATCAGCAAAAATTTCTAGTATGAGTAAGAATCCTAGGGCCAACATTTATGGTAGCATAATTGTATACACGAAAATAGAGGACAAATACAGACCTCACATCTCAATAATTAGGAAATTGGTTTCATTTTATTCTAAAACGTTTTTTTTTTTCCTTTCAATAAAAGCTTCACATTTCCCGAAAGAGAAGTCACACGTCTTGCATTTTCACTGAAGCAGCTACCTTATTCCAGCAGTAGGAGCTTAAACCCAGAAAGACTTCCTTCCACTGGCATTTTTGGCTTTAGGCATTTCAAAATTAATAGACTGGGTCGAGTAAGGGGCATATTTGCAGCCTGTGTTGGATGAAAGTGAAGATAAATATGCTTCTACTAAATGACCCTGAGAAAACATTTATAAGGAGATGATTTTTTTTTTTTTAAATCCTGGGACAATAAAGTAATTGGATTGAATCTGAGAAAATGTGTGCCGCCTCTCATAGTTGAGAGCAGGCTTTATTTTTGTTTTATGTTACATGATTTTATTCCTGGGCTAACTACATGCACTGCTTGTTTTGCTGGGCTCTTAGCAACACCACTGATGCGATGGTACTCCAGCCATGAGAGGCTCCCGGCGGCTTATATTAATTTATGTATGAGAGCATAAATGCTTCCGGTAGATATTATCAAGGGACAATTATTTTGACAACTTTTTAAAAATTGCTGGCTGTAGCGGGACATTGATCTGAACAAAACAGGATGAAGAGCAATTGGCCACATGGATGCTCGCAGGTGTTTCCACGTGAAGCTCTAAACTGGTTTTAAAACATCATAGCACTTGACTAATTTGAAGAAATAAGTGTTATCAACCTTGTACCTCCATCCACTGTAAAAATATAAATTGTGTTGTTAGATATATTTCTGTGTGTATTCATTGAGGAAAAAGTTGAGAAACTTGAAACAATTGACCTAGACCCCCAAATCATTTTAAAGAAGAATACTGCAATTTTTTACATTCCTTCTTTTCCCTCAAAACATGAAGAAGCGTTTGCATTAGAAGCGTGGTCAGCTTCCAGGGCTCCATGCTCAGAAGAGAGACCCGAACTTTGATTTCATGCTCTGCGAACTCCATCTTAAAATTCTTAATAATTTAACTTTGAATTTGTGTTTTATTTTTAAAATTAATTCTTATTGGACTATAGTTGCTTTACAGTGTTGTGTTAGCTTCTGCTGTACAGCGAAGTGAATCAATTATATGTATACATATATCCCCTCTCTTTGGGATTTCCTTTCCATCTAGGTCACCACAGAGCAGAGTGGAGTTCTCTGTGCTCTAGAGCAGGTTCTCATTAGTTATTTATCTTATGCATAGTGTCAATAGTGTGCATACGTCAATCCCAATCTTCAAATTTGTCCCACCACCCTTGTTATCCATAAATTTGTTCTCGCCGTCTGTCTCCATTTTTGCTTTGCAGATAGGACCATCTATTCCATTTTTCAACATATATTTGTTAATATATGATGTTTGTTTTTCTCTTTCTGACTTAGTTCACTCTGTTTGACAGTTTCCAGGTCCATCCACGTCACTGCAAATGACATTATTTTGTTCTTGTTATGGCTGAATAATATTCCACTGTATATATACATCACATCTTCTTTATTCATTCATCTGTTGATGGACATCTAGGCTGCTTCCGTGTCCTGTTGCTATTGTAAACAGTGCTGCGATGAACACTGGGGCATTCTTAAGTGAAATGGACAAAAAATATGCATGGGGTTTGGAGTTCCCCTTGTGTGTGGCTTCACCTCCCGAGAACAGGTTCTTGCCCATTCACCTGTCTGCCCCCACCCAGTGACCTCTGCCACCTTCTGCCCTAGCAGGGTCTGGGCATACAGAGAGTGGGACCCCTAGCGGCTGTGACGGACTGCTCTCACCCTAGAACTACCCCTGTGTCCAAGGGATTGTGCTTGGGAGTACCAAATAAAAAATGTGACAGAGAGAGAAGAAAAAATCGGCCATGGACATAAGAAAAATCTATATTTTTTCTTTTTTGAACAAAGGGTCATACATTTTCATTTTGCACAGGGCCCTACAAATTATGTAGCTGGTATCCTCAAATTAGGATACTGTTTATATGAACTAATTATGACCAGTCTTAGGAGTGGATATAACAGTGCCTCAACTGAGTCAGTCACCATCTATGTGTGATAAATGAGTGATGCTGAGTAACAGATGACCTTGGCATGGCACCATCAGTGGGTGGCGAGGAAGGACAAGCTACAGCGACTTTCAGCCAGGACTTAGGATTTTCTCATGGCCCCGGGAACCTGAGCCCCCTCAGTCCAGGGTGACAAATCTAGCCAATGACTGCTTCCCTGAAGCCACTCTTGGGCTCAGGCTCTGCAGAGGCTCCCAGATGACTGTGAGCATGGTAGATGGCAGTGGTCCCCCTGTACCAGCTGAGTGAGTTTTCTTCAGTCCAAGAATAAAGCAGAAAGTGGTAGAGAAGAAAAATAAATCTAGTCTCCTCCTCAATTTTCATAATTGAAAAAAACACATGTCTGCCAATGTTCATTGCAGCACTATTTATGATAGCTCGGGCATTGAAGCAGCCTAGATGTCCACTGACAGGTGGATAAAGAAGTTGTGGTGTGTGTGTGTGTGTGTGTGTGATAGTTGCTCAGTCATGTCCCACTCTTTGCGAACCCATGGACCTGCCAGGCTCCCCTGTCCATGGAATTCTCAAGGCAAGAACACAAGAGTGAGTTGCCATTCCCTTCTCTAGGGAATCTTCCCGACCCAGGGATTGAACCCAGGTCTCCTGGATTGTAGGCAGATCCTATACTGTCTGAGCCAGTATATACAGTGGAATATTAGCTATAAAAAGGAACACTGAGTCAGTCCTAATAAGGTAGATGAACCTGGAGCCTATTATACATAGTGAAGTAAGTCGGAAAGAGGAAGGCAAATGCGATATATTAATGAACATATATGGAATCTAGAAAGATGTTACTGATGAACCTATTTGCAGGGCAATGGAAATGCAGACATAGTGAACTTTCTTGTGGACACAGTGGGAGGAGGAGAGAATAAGATGAGTTGATAGAGCAGCGTGGAAACATATACTCTACCGTACGTGAAATAGACAGCCAGTGGCAATTTGCGGTATGACACAGGGGGCTCAATCCAGTGCTCTGTGACAGTGAAGAGGGGTGGGGTGGGGCGGGAGGTGGGAGGGAGGCTCAAGAGGGAGGGGACATACGCACGCCTGTGGCTGATTCATGTTGATGTATGGCAGAAATCAAAACAAGATTGTAAAGCAATTATCCTTGAATTTAAAATAAATAATTTTTTTTAAATGAGAGGGTCTTTTTTTTTCTCTTTTGGTTTTATTTTTGAACTGTAATACTGATTCGAGACTCAAGATGTGGGTCTTCCTCAGGCGTATTCCTGTGGGCATGGTATTATCTTCTGAAATGGATTTGATGGCTTCTATTCATATGGCCTTCCTTTTCCCCATTTCTTGGGTTCCCAGTGGGAGTTTTTAGCCTGGTTGACCTGTTTCCTATGAGCACTGTCGCTTCTGCCCTGTATCTTCCAACCCTTGCTGGTCACCTTGAAAGTGAAACTGAACGTCGCTCAGTCATGTATAACTCTTTGCGACCACATGGACTATACAGTCCACAGAATTCTCCAGACCAGAATACTGGAGTGGGTAGCCTTTCCCTTCCAGGGGATCTCCCCAACCCAGGGATTGAACCCAGGTCTTCTGAATTGCAGGCAGATTCTCTACCAACTGAGCCACAAGGGAAGCCCTGCTGGTCACCTTAGAAGGTGACCAAACCTTTCAAAACTTTTCTACTCTGTTATCTCTCACCTGTTTCTCTTTTTTCTTCATTTGTAGCCATTTCCCTTTATTTCAATGATATTACTTGATTCCAGGATCCAGTGAAAGTAACATCTGATGCTATCTGACATATTACTCCTTACGTGTCATTTGATCTGATTACTTCATAGCACAGTAAAAATTAAAGTAGCATTTTATTCGTGAAAGACCTAGTTATCCATTGACTTCTCTTTGCCAAAGCAGATTAATCATTAAGCATTCCTAGAGTTCTAGGTTTATGTCTTAATTTTTCTGGAAGACAGAAGTCTGTCAAGACATTTTTCATAGCCTGTGGTTTCGTTAATATTGATGTTAAGCATTTATGCTCTTACTGAGTTATTTCATGTCATTTATTTGAAGTTCATATGATCATATCCATAATGGAATGAATCTACTGTTTGTTATTTCAATAACTGTTCCCTTCTAGGGCTACGTAGGCAGAGAACAAAGTTCTACCACATGGGGGGTGTGTGTGTGTGTGTGCATGTACTTGCTAGATTTTTTTTCCCCCAGCTTCTTGTGGCATGCAAGATCTTGGTTCCTGGACCAGGGATCAAACCCGCACCCCCTGTATTGGAAACACTGAATCTTAACCAGTGGCCCACCAGAGAAGACTCCACCACTTTCTTTTTTAACGTAGCATCAGCAATACAGGCTCCCTTCCCTGCAGGTTGCTTTCTGCTGAACGTCTTTTCAGGGATCTACAGGAGAACAGGGTCATCCAACCATCAGTTCTTATCAAATTCAGCAACGTAAGGTCCTTGAGCATACTGGAAGAGAAAGAAAAATAATTCCGAAGCCCCTCCCCCACCTCCAGGTCCTGTCCATGGTACGCTATCCAAAGGCAGGAAGTCTTGGTTCTGATTTCACATTTTTATCCATAGACCCAAATTCCACCCCAATTCTCGGGGCGGCATGGTGAGTGGTTACTGCCGTGTCCAGATACCCAGGCTCAGCAACTAAGAGAATCTTGAGGAAATGTGAAGCTGTGTTGATATAATACACCCTAGACTCTGTATTGGACAATAGAGACCAACATTTACAGGAGTATTTTTAAAATTTCCTGATTCACCTGCATAGTTCATGCCTCACTCAAATGATGCATAATTTAACAGAAAGCATATGTCCAACCAGGAAAAACAGTTCTCTGAAAATTCCACTGTCTTCCTCTTGATCACTTCCTATATACAAATAAGAATGTCTTACACAATACCTGTGACCTGTTCAAACATCTGAGGTCTTAAAAGCTTCATAATTATACCTTTGGCTTGAAACCTGAATGTATCTGGAGCATAGAATCCTGGCTCCCTTTATAGATGGCTGGCAGGATTTGCTTGTCACTTTTGGGAGGGTGGGGGGTGATTTCTATTCTTCGTAGAATATTCCCACACATGTCTGTGTCTATTTCTCAGAGCAGTGCCACAAAAGATGTGACCTCTTTGCTCCCAGTCACCTTTCATGGTGCTGAATTGCCTCGGACGCTGGGGCCAGTCAGCACGATTTGATTTGCCATGGTCAGAATAAGATTATATCTAAGAACGGTGTCATTTCCAGGTTCAATAGGCACAGATTTAAAACTAGTCCTCTCTTTGACCCTCTGGGTTCCTTGAACTCTTGGACCTTCTTTGACAGTGTTTGTGAATGAGTGAATTCATGAGAATTCAAGGTTATTTTAATGATAATAGCCTGGCAGTGACAAAGAGGGGGAGGAAAGGCCAGTCTCCGGGCTCTGATGTTCCTTCTCTGGACCGACTTCCTTCCTGACAGACTGACTGCGGAGTGAATTCCCGCCGATGGTCAAAAGCTGAGAGCCGTTGTGTGTCTGCAACCGTGCTGCTGCTACTGATCTCTGAACATGACATGCCTGAGAATATCGCGTCGCCATGGCAACAACAAACATGGGGCTAAATTCCATTAGCTGCAGGGATTCAGTGAGTCAAACAGATAATGTGCGGGGGGGGGCGGCCAAGTGCCCACCGAGGCTGATGGGAAAGTTGTGATGATTAACTTCAGCCTCTCATGTCTACTTGGGTATATGAATTCTCTTGTTGGTTACTTAAGAATTTATGTTTTATGATGTTTGCTACCAAAAAAAAAATACTTAAAAACCCATGAAACAGTCCACTCCCAGGAATGCACATGAAGGGTTATTTTCTGTTTATTTAAAATACCCACCATTTTCACTGCTACATCTTTTTGATTTCTTCCATTACTCGAGATTCATTTCTTTACCTTTTTTGTTCCCTAAAAAAAGATGAGTGACGGGGAGTTAAAAAAATTGACATTGCACTTATCTTCAAATGATTTTCTTTGAAACATCTAGAATGAGTTTGACAACTTTTTTCATTAAGGTCAATGACACTAAGATTTTTTTAAGGAGAAAGTTCTTAAGTCAAATGGAGAAAAAAGTTGAGTCCTTTGATACATTCAATGCAGTTGAGGGACAGTGGGTTCTAGATAAGATGAAAGAATGCAGACATTTTCAGAACAACTTTGAATGTGGGAAATTAATAGCTTTATACTATTTCATATTAGTGGTCTATTAATATCCTAAACTCAAAAGAGATATGATCCTTCTTAAAGGAAAAATTTGATTGATTGAGTAAATATCTAGCCTTTGTTTAATAACTAAGTAGTTTTTTTTTTTTTTTTTGTATAACTAAGGAGAAGAAAAAAAGAGAGGAAGAAAAAGCCTGCTGTAACTCATAACAATATGCCTGCTGTCTTTTTATGCCAGGCCCAAGTGTTCTCTGGGCTTCCTTGATGACTCAGATGGTAAAGAATCCACCTGCAATGCAGGAGACCTAGGCTCGATCCTTGGGTTGGAAAGATCCCCTGGAGAAAGGAATGGCAACCCACTCCAGTATTCTCGCCTGGAGAAGCCCATGGACAGAGGAGCCTGGCGGGCTGCAGCCCATGGGGTCAGAAAGAGTGGGATACGACTGAGCGACTAACGCTTTCAGGTGTTCTCAGCTGTGCTTCCCTGCCCTTGTCCCTACCTCTGTCTGCGGGCGCCTCCTGTCCTGCCAGCTTCCTCTGCAACATTCATCCATTTGCTAAGAGACAAGGATGGGATTACATATTATTTTTTTAAATAAAAAAAGTACTATTTAGATACTAAATTTAATTGTTTAAAATATTAAATTTTCCTCTTTGGAAATGTTTTAATGGCCTAAGTGATCATATTATACATAAAATCAACTTTTCTTTTTTTTATGTTTATTTTTAATTGGAAGATAATTGCTTTAAAATGTGTTGGTTTGTACCCATACAACATTGTGAATCAGTCATTAAGTATACATATGTCCCCTCCCTCTTCAACCTCCCACCCCCCACCCTCTACTCCATCCCACCAGTCTAGGTTGTCACAGAGTATCCTGTCTTGCTCCCTGCGCTACCCAACAACTTCCCACTAGCCATCTGTTTTACATATGGTAATGTATATGTTTCAATGCTACCCTCTCAATTCTTTTCACCCTCCTTTTGCCCCACTATGTCCACAAGTCTCGGAGAAGGCAATGGCACCCCACTCCAGTACTCTTGCCTGGAAAATCCCATGGATGGAGGAGCCTGGTGGGCTGTAGTCCATGGGGTCGCTAAGAGTCAGACACGACTGAGCGACTTCCCTTTCACTTTTCCCTTTCATGCATTGGAGAAGGAAATGGCAACCCACTCCAGTGTTCTTGCCTGGAGAATCCCAGGGACGGGGGAGCCTGGTGGGCTGCCGTCTAAGTCTGTTCTCTACATCTGCATCTCTATTCCTGCCCTGCAGATAAGTTCATCAGTACCATTTCTCTAGATTTCTCCAGATTCCATACATATATATATACACATACATACATATACATTAATATATGAGATTTGTTTTCTCTTTCTGACTTACTTCATTCTGTATAACAGGCCCTAGATTCAGGGGGTCCTATATTATTATTAGCCAGATGAGAAATCAGGGTATTCAGTCCCTACCAAAAAGAATGATGTGGCTGATGGACCTCAGGGAGTATCTACTTCTGTAATTTAGACAAAAAATATAAACTCAACCTCTTAGTTAATCTTCTTTAATTATGCTATAATCTGCCTCACAAGTGTGAATAAGATAAGAATCTTAACCAGGAGAATTTTGAGTAATTATAAACATATATATTACTGGTTTTCCCCAGAAACCTTTTTAATAAACAAAGTTAAATCACTCACAGACACATACACACAGAGTTTTCTTCTTAGAGCCAAATGTATATTCCTTTTGCAAAAAATTGATTGGAGTGTGGTTGATCGACATAAAGATATATTTCTTAATTCCCCTTCTTGTTTTTCCCAACAAAGCAGTAGAGACCATCTGAGCTCTTGTGAGATCTCATGTGTTTTCTTAAAAATATTTATTTACTTACTCACTTGGCTGTTTCAGGTCTTACTTGCAGCACGCGGGGTCTTTCCTTGTGGTATGCAGGCTTCTCTCTCAGTATGGCACTCACACTTAGTTGCCCCGTCGTATGTGGGATCTTAGTTCCCCTGACCAGGGATCAAACCTCCATCCTCTGCATTGGAGGGTGGATCGTTAACCACGGGACACTAGGAGCATCCTGAGACGTCATACAGTCTATAGTGCTCCCTCCATCCAACACCCATCTTCTTTTTAGGCGTCTATATTTGTGTGCGTGTGTGTGTGTAAGCCATGGGACGAAGTGGAAGGACCATGCCCAGGGCCCTGAGCGGTCCTCCTGGACTGTGTGGATTGTATTAAGGACAGGAGGACTGGGAGGGAGAGGCCCTCATTTACACAGTTTCCTCTGTGAGTGAACGAAGGAACTGAGGAGTTGAAGGACTAAGCAGGACAATGCTAGGCTGAAAGTCATGCTTGAAGATAATGTAGGAACTACATTACCAAAAAAGGGGTCAATTTGCTAGTCATGGAGTGCTACAGTTGAATACAACTGGAAAGGAACTGACTGGTATAAAAGAAACTGCAAATTAAATAGTTTTTGCTGTTGGTTTTTATGGTTGTAACTTTGATACACCTTTTTCTGATGAAAGCAGTAATAATAATGATTTTCTATATGTATTTAAAATGTTTGAATGCAACCATTCTGCCAGGGAATCCAACATCCTTGAAAATATCAGGACATCACTTTGGAAAGGTCTGCTTTTATTAGACAAATAGTGAAAATTCTTCACAAAACCTTGGTTATTTTAAAGCATGAAACACAAACTCTACATTTATTTGGAATCTTTTCTTTTTCTTTAGAGAACAAAATTACAACTGAGTCCTTTACTGATTGAATATTTTTATAGGGCTCCCTCTCCTTACAATTATGCAACATTTCAGAAAAAATGCAGAATTTATGAACTATTTCTGAAATAAATAGTAGAATCAAGGACTTCCCTAGTGGTCCAGTGGTTAGGACTCCAAGTTTCCACTGCGGTGGGGGGGGTGGGAGGCAGGGTATGTGTTTGATCCCTGGTCAAGGAACTAAGACCCCACATGCCTTGCAGACTGGCCAAATTTTTTTTTAATTAAAAATAAATAAATCTCAAGATTCATGTTTTAAAAAAAATAGAGTCACAGTATCTCAAACTAATTAAGGTAGAGCAATCTGTGCCAATTAAAAGTTTTAATATGAAATTGAATTAAAATAAAGCAGTATTATTTTCAAGTCCCTTATGCTATTTCAAAATAAGGCATTCATTTTTCCCATAAAGATTCTTATGGACTGTGCAGTACTAAACAGTTAACAGTTATTTGCCCATTTATTAATAAGAGCGAGTACATAGAGTTTCAGGATATACTATTTGTCCTGTTAAGTATTTCAAATATTCCCTCTCCCTCGTATGCTCATTACAAAGTGTTAGAAGGTAAACCTCCGTGAAAGCTTCTTTTTTGTCTAATTTAAATTCTAAATAAGATTTGGGGATGGTTGAGACTTTTCCATACTGAAAATAATCAATACTCATTAACATTCAAAAGCTTTTATTTATCATTAAGGTCACTGCCTATTTCCCATCTCCTTGAGCCCTAAGACCCTGCTATGATGAGTTACGGTTTTCAGGGAAGTCCCTTAGTGATTAAGACTGATACTTTGCAAAAAAAAAAAAAAAGACCGACTCTTTGCAATATAGTATCTTTAATAAGCCTTGAGCCCCAGCCTCGTAATTCCTTCTGTTGGAGGCTGAGAGGGGCTGCAAGGTGAACTGCTTGCCATCTTCAATTTGTTCCTAGTTTCTCTGTGCATGAGGGCCTCCCATCAGCATTGTAATAACTCTAAGGGGTCAAGATGTAAGAACCTCTGCCCTACGTTCTTGCGTAGCTGTTGTGTTTTCAGCTCTCCCTCAACTCTCTGCTGCACTCCTGTTACTTTGTATTATTGCCAGTTCCTCTGATACATCCCCACCTGCCCTCCCATCAGTCTCAATGTCAACACATATAAGGGGTGACACCATTATCAGCAAGGTCAGCATCAGCACCCCCACACAGTCGTGTCAGCAGCTGACCCCATGCTGGTTCACGGCAGTATTTTAAATTCAAATTCATCTATTTCATGCTGGGATTTTACTGATATTTAGAGGAAATGTTGTCTACTCATGTGGAAAGGGAGAAGCAGACACCTTTTCATTTTTTGTGGGGGATGAAGCTCTTGTTCTTCGAAAGGACTGATGTATAATCCTCATGCTTTCTCTCTGGGCTCTTCTAACATGTCTGGTGATATCTATTCCTAAGAATCACTTTCCTTATGTTTATTTCATAAAAAGTGTAGGATCTTTAGGCTAGGTTGTCCTTAAAGACTACCAAAAAGCTGCTTATAAGACAAAAGCTGTGTTTTTAAATTCTTATTTGCACCAAGGCTCTTAATAGATTGGCTGCCCCCCTCCCATTTTTTTTTCCAGCTAATGCTTTAGAGTAAAATGGGATGTTCTTAGTGCTATGAGATTATCTGTCAAAGAGATGACCTTCTTGTGCATGAGTAATGTTACAGATTCTTTTGTATGTTCCTCTAGTATGATCATAAGAAGTCCTCAGCTGATTATCTTGGTACAGATGGCTTTTATCTGACCATAAGGACACCTGTCCTTCAAGAAGACACCATGAAATATGTCTCCTCACTCCTATCCCACTCAGCTTTTCTTCCCCATACATCCACAACTTGCTGTATCTCACCTAATTTCCAGGAAGACCCGGAGGGTGGCTCAGATGGTCAAACATTTTCCCCAAATTTTCCCCAGGTTTGACCCCTGCATTGAGAAGCTCTCCTTGAGTAGGACATGGCAACTCACTCCAGTATTCTTGCCTGGAGAATTCCAGGGACAGATGAGCCTAGCAGGCTATAGTCCATGGGCTTGCAAAGAGTTATTCATAGAGGAATACTGTAGCCTTTTCCTATATGAATGAGCCTTTTAAAAGAGAGGGCCATGCAGAAATTCCAGTCCCAAAAGTTAAAGAGAGCAAAGAGGTCATTTTCAAGATCAAAATGAAAATCAGTTGAAGAAAGAGATGTTCATAAAAACTAGATCATGCCTGTCAACAACTGATACAAGTTTTCTGAAAATAGTTTTTATGAGAATATGTTGTCTACTGACCCAGTTTGGATAGTTTTCTTTACCTGGAACATACTTTGCAAGTATCTAAATCAGCTATTTTTTTAAAAAAATGAAAGATCACTTTATGTCCCAGACCCTGAGAACAAAAGTATTATGTAAATATCATAGGGCTTTCATTCAAGAGGAGCTTCCCTGGTGGCTCAGACAATAAAGAATCTACCTGCAATGCGGAAGACCCAGGTTCAAACCCTGGATTGGGAGGATCTCCTGGAGGATGAAATGACAATCCACTCTAGTATTCTTGCCTGGAGAATTCCATGGACAGAGGAGCCTGGCGGGCTACGGTGCCTGGGGTTGCAAAGAGTCATACACCACTTAGCAACTAATTTTCATCCAAGAAGTGTGTCATTTAATGGAAGGGGACAGAGGACAGACACAGAGCATTGCAATTCCCTGAGCATCGGCACGTCATGGGATCATCAGGGATGAAGTGCCCGAGAGGCAGGGAGGTCAGGCAGAGCAGCAGCACAGGTGAGCGCCGGGGGTTTGCTGGGTCCCACAGGCCCAGGGAGCTGGGTCTGGCCAGAGAAGCGCTTATAAACCAGAGATGGCACAAGTTAGGCTGGATGCCCGCTGAGAATGTGTTATTTTATCCTGAAAGACCTTGAGCAGGAGAGAAACAAGATCAAATTTGCATTTTAGAAAGGGCACTGTGGCAGAAGTGTGAAAGATAAACCAGAACAAGCAAAGCCTAGAGATGGAGAGAGGAGGCAGAGATAATAAGGGCATGAACTTGCAGGGCAGCGCTTCTGTGGTGCTTCTGAAACTGGCATTTTACCCTCTTAATGTCTCTCCCTCTGCACACACACACACACGCACACTATTTTGTCACATTTATTTCTAATCAGTCCACTTCATAAATAAAATCCCAGAACCTTTCATTACATTGACAGCACAGTGTGGTTCACAAACATATTTTAGAAATGCATATTTTCACACAACACCTAATAATATGCACTGCTTTACTAGAACTGCTTGGTGAGTACAATCGCAGGATTACAGTGAAACAGATAAGAATGCCTTATTTGATTAAATACCTTTATAATGTTTAAACCAGACATAGAGAATGGACTTGTGGACACAGTGGGAGAGAGAGAGGGTGGGGCCAGTTCAGAGGGGAGCACTGACATATATACACAGCCATGTGTAAAACAGACAGCTAGTGGGAAGCTACTCTATAGCACAGGGAGCTCAGCCTGGTGCTCTGTGATGACCTAGAGCGGGGGATGAGGAGTGGGGATGGGGGTGGGGGGAGGCACAGGAGAGAGGGGGAGTATGTATACTCATAGCTGACTCACGTTGTCCTACACCTGAAACCAACACAAAATTGTAAAGCAACTACACGTCAATAAAAAATTTATTTTTTAATTTTATTTTTAAACTTTATATAATTGTATTAGTTTTGCCAAATATCAAAATGAATCCGCCACAGGCATACATGTGTTCCCCATCCTGAACCCTCCTCCCTCCTCCCTCCCCACACCATCCCTCTGGGTCGTCCCAGTGCACCAGCCCCAAGCATCCAGTATCGCGCATCGAACCTGGACTGGCAACTCGTTTCTTACATGATATTCTACATGTTTCAATGTCACTCTCCCAAATCTTCCCATCCTCTCCCTCTCCCACAGAGTCCATAAGACTGTTCTATACATCAGTGTCTCTTTTGCTGTCTCGTACACCAGGTTATTGTTACCATCTTTCTAAATTCCATATATATGCGTTAGTATACTGTATTTATGTTTTTCCTTCTGGCTTACTTCACTCTGTATAATAGGCTCCAGTTTCATCCACCTCATTAGAACTGATTCAAATGTATTCTTTTTAATGGCTGAGTAATACTCCATTGTGTATATGTACCACAGCTTTCTTATCCATTCATCTGCTGATGGACATCTAGGTTGCTTCCATGTCCTGGCTATTATAAACAGTGCTGCGATGAACATTGGGGTACATGTGTCTCTTTCCCTTCTGGTTTCCTCAGTGTGTATGCCCAGCAGTGGGATTGCTGGATCATAAGGCAGTTCTATTTCCAGTTTTTTAAGGAATCTCCACACTGTTCTCCATAGTGGCTGTACTAGTTTGCATTCCCACCAACAGTGTAAGAGGGTTCCCTTTTCTCCACACCCTCTCCAGCACTCATTATTTGTAGACTTTTGGATCGCAGCCATTCTGACTGGTGTGAAATGGTACCTCATAGTGGTTTTGATTTGCATTTCTCTGATAATGAGTGATGTTGAGCATCTTTTCATGTGTTTAAAAAAGCAGCACACAGATCAGGGCACATGAGTAGAATAGCCACAAAAAATGAATGAGATGCATCATGACTGGCTGGAACAGAGGAGAACTCTATGGTCCTCCCCCATGTTCTCTGCCTGCCTTTTGTCTGTGGAGAATCTTAGTCAAAAACTAGTCTAATCAGAGAAATGAGAATGTGTGGAGACAAAAGGAAACAGTCAAAGGAGACCAAATAATAATGCAGTCATTAAGCAAAGTCAAGAACCTTTAGTTCCTTGTCAAGGACTAATAGATAGTATTCTCAGCCATACCCTGTGAACTGTCTTATAGAGACTGAAACCCAGATGGGAGAAATTTAACTACATAATGACAAGACTGTACTCATGACATAAGCTGCTGCAGTTCCAAGAACTGGCTTCCAAAAAAATTGGAAAAAATGGCTCCTGGAACTGATAATTAACTGTACCTACAACAATCAAGATGACACTGGTCAGATCAAAGGTGATCAATTTGAAGATGACTAGATGTGAGAGTTGGACTGTGAAGAAAGCTAAGTGCCGAAGAATGGATGCTTTTGAACTGTGGTGTTGGAGAAGACTCTTGAGAGTCCCTTGGACTGCAAGGAGATCCAACCAGTCCATTCTGAAGGAGATCAGCCCTGGGATTTCTTTGGAAGGAATGATGCTAAAGCTGAAACTCCAGTACTTTGGCCACCTCATGTGAAGAGTTGACTCATTGGAAAAAATTCTGATGCTGGGAGGGATTGGGGGCAGGAGGAGAAGGGGACAACAGCGGATGAGATGGCTGGATGGCATCGCTGACTCGATGGACATGAGTCTGAGTGAACTCCAGGAGTTGGTGATGGACAGGGAGGCCTGGCGTGCTGCAATTCATTGGGTCGCAAAGAGTCGGACACGACTGAGCGACTGAACTGAACTGAACTGAACTGTTGGAGATGACTGTGCTCTTTCTGCATGTAGCCCCCTTCCTGTGTATAAAATCTCTCACCCCCCGCTTGTCAAAGGGTGGTGGAGGTGGAGGGAGGAGAGTCCGCCTTTGGACAGATGTCCATCCTCCTCCTCGGAAGCCTGCATCTGAAACAAAGCCAACTTTCCTTTCCACCCACCTAGCCGATTTATTGGCTTTTGGGTGGCGAGCAGCCGGACCCCATACCTTTTGGTAACATAGTGTTTGGAAAGCAAGTTTCTCATGAGAAGAAAAGACAGGCTTTGGAATGTTTACCCAGTGGGTGGCTGATCTGCCAGAAGGGCCAGAAGATGGGGAGAGTGCCGACAGGTGTAAAGATCACAAGGTGTGGTGAGCCTCCATGCTGTAAAGACACTAGCGTCCCCTCTGAGCACCGGGCCTGAAGTCACACAAGCTATTACTTCATCACGGTCTTATCTTTGCCCCTCGCAGTGTCTGATCACAATCCATGAGAACCCAACAGTCAGGAGTTCCATCCTGGGAAGGAATCAAGCCTGGGTTTTTCAAAATGCCTCCTCCAGAATTATAATTGTGACTCTGTGTCAGCCATCACCAAGTCATATCCTATCACCAGGTGCCTGGTATAAAGCATGCAATGAGGGAGACATCTCATGCTTGTTGGACCACTTTGGGGGCATGATACCACTCTAATGGCAGAAAGTGAAGAGGAACTAAAGGGCCTCTTGATAAAGGTAAAAAAGAAAAGTGAAAAATCTGGCGTAAAACTCAAATTTCAAAAAACGAAGATCGTGGAATTCAGTCCCATCACTCTATGGCAAATAGATGGGGAAACAATGGAAACAGAGACAGACTTTATTTTCTCAGGCTCCAAAAATAACTATGGACCGTGAATGCAGCCATGAAATTAAAAGATGCTTGCACCTTGGAAGAAAAGCTATGACAAACCTAGATAGCGAATTAAAAAGCAAAGACATCACTTTGCCAACAAAGGCCCATCTAGTAAAAGCTATGCTTTTGCAGTAGTTATGTATGGATGTGAGAGTTGGGCCATAAAGAAAGTTGAGCACTGAAGAACAGATGTTTCAAATTGTGGTGCTGGAGAAGACTCTTGAGAGTCCCTTGGACAGCAGGGAGATCAAACCAGTCATTCCTAAAGGAAATTAACCCTGAATATTCATTGGAAAGACTAATGCTGAAGCTGAAATCCAATACCACCCAATGTGAGGAGCTAACTCACTGGGAAAGATCCTGATGCTGGGAAAGACTGAGGGCAGGAGAAGGGGACGACAGAAGATGAGATGGTTGGATGGCATCACCGACTCAGTGGACATGAATTTGAGCAAACTCCAGGAGATAGTGGAAGACGGAGGAGCCCGGTGTAATGTAGTCCACGGGGTCACAAAGAGTCAGACACGACTTAGTGACTGAACAACATTAACAAATTACTCCTCCCATGTACACAGAGGGAGAGCGTTATCATTGTTGGGTGTGATTTCAGTATGCTGAATACGTGGCACACAATTATGAGAGCACTGTGTCTTGAGTGCTCAAACACAGTTTCTTGAAGAGCACTGTAAATCAGAACATGAAGGAACTTGGATGAATATAGAAGTGGTTCAAAGGAATCAGTCCCATGGGGATACTGACTTGCTCTTATCGGATAAAGGAAAGCTATGCAATCATGCTGTTTTTCAAAGTTGAAATATATGTTCTTAATGAAAGTTGCATATGGCACTTCCCTGGTGGTCTAGTGGTTAAAACTCCATGCTTCCAATGAAGAGGGCAAGCGTTCAATCCAAGGTCAGAGAGGTAAAATCCCACATGCTGAGTAGCCAAAATAAATAAAAAAGTAAAGTTGCACATAAATATATTTTAGTCCTGCACCTATGATTATAACATAGAATGTGCTCACATCAAATAACTGCCTTTAAAAACAAATAAATGACTAAGCGGATAGTGAATTATTTGGACAGTATTTTAGGAACAATCTGGAAGATCTCTAGAAAATTGTTTCTGTGGTGTTCTCGCGTACTAAGTCGCTTCAGTCATGTCTAACTCTACAGACTGTAGCCCTCCAGGTTCCTCTGTCCATGGGATTTTCCAGGCAAGAATCCTGGACCAGGTTGCCATGTCCTTCTCCAGAGGATCTTGCTGACTCATGGATCAAACCCACGTCTCTTAAGTCTCCTGCATTGGCAGGTGGGTTCTTTCTTGGATCATGCTAATTGACTTTTTTCCATTTATGCCACTCACATTTTAAAAGGTACCTGCCTTTAATAGTAAATGTTGTTCAATTAACCTGCTTCTTCTCCAACTTTTATCCTTGAACAGGCTTTCCAGGTGATGCAGTGGTAAAGAATCTGCCTGCCAATGCAGAAGACACAGGAGACATGGGTTTCATTCCCATGTGATTCAAGAAGACTCCCTAGAGCAGGAAATGGAAACCCACTCCAGCATTCTCGCCTGGGAAATCCCATGGACAGAGGAGCCTGGGGGCGCAAAGAGTCGAATACAACTGAGAGACTGAGCACACGTACAGCATCCTTGAATGTATGTAGATTTCCAGTATACTTTAAAAAGATAAATTTTAAAGGAATTAGGTGTTACGTATCTTTATATCTAATAAAATAATTCTTTTCCTGAATGAAGAGATCATCCTTTATTTTTTTACACTTGTGTTTGTGTATAGGTGAGAGAATTTTATAGATTCTT
Source organism: Bos indicus x Bos taurus (assembly GCF_003369695.1). Taxonomy (NCBI): domain Eukaryota; kingdom Metazoa; phylum Chordata; class Mammalia; order Artiodactyla; family Bovidae; genus Bos; species Bos indicus x Bos taurus. The sequence goes on along the minus strand of NC_040086.1, from coordinate 7,826,826 downwards.
AAAGTTAATATTAAAAATTGCTTTAAAAAGTCATGGTGTTAACTTTGCCTAGAGACATAGCTGAGGAAAAAGTCTCACATGCAACAGAAGCAAATAGACCGTTATAGTTTATGTCTGCAAATAATTCCTCTAGCCTCCTATTCAAAAATGATACAGTGATCATAATCACTAAGCTGTGTGCTTACTACATAGCAATACAGAAAATTTGAGTTTGGGTAAACATGTCAATGTATCATTATTACATTATGCTAAACAAATTACTAGTAAATGTGGACAAATGTCTTAGAAAAATATCGGTGGTATTAACCATTATATATAATAATTATATAAATGAGTATGTAAAATAAATTTTCCACAAAGATATTTATTGTATCTGTATCATATTAATTATGTTGCTGTTTAAATAAAGATAAGTTCAATGCAATCTACAGAATTTGTTAATTTATCTCAAATGAGAAAAATAAAAAATAGCACATACATGAAAATAAAATATATTTTTGTACAAAATAATTATGTACTTCTTAAAATAGAAACATTTAAATTCCACATGCAATTTAGGACATACTTCACTTTTAAATATTTAATGAAATAATTAAGTCTTGCTAAGTTAACATCCTTTATTTTTAAATTATAGATCCTTAGAAACTCTTATACTTTTCATTTTTATTGAATAATTCATTAGCTATAATTATTTCACACAAATTTTGACTAACAGTATATGAATATCAACTCTTCAAAATTAAGAATTTTATTTTGTCTTGTAGTCTTTTAAATCCAGCATTATTCATATTTTATATTTATTGTCTTCTGTTTATCTGTGAAGAAGTCAAGATGTTTGTACCAAAATGATTTATAATTATTATATTGAAATCCTCTGAGTTAAACTAATAAGAAATGGTTTCTTTCTCCAGTAATCACCCCTTGAATGCTGAATTCATGCCCAATGAGACTGAAATTTATTTGAGAAAAGAGAAAGCTTTCTTGTCATCATGTGTGGTTGTGTACATGCAGCTTTATCTCACACATACACATCACAAGACTGAAAAATTTACACTTTCATTTGGTTCCTGTGTTTCTGTCCTCTGTTTTCTCATCTAACATTCTAAGGTACTTTTTCTAAATCATCAGGAGATGAGCCATCTAGTTCAGCCATTTTCTGTGAACATTTGGAGCTTCATTATATTTCATAATGTACTTTTAACTTAAACAGACTTTATCATTTTTTGTAAAAACATTAATGGCAAGAAGCTTTCATTCTTTTATCTTTCAGTTCAGTTCAGTCGCTCAGACGTGTCCAACTCTTTGCGACCCCATGGACCACAGCACGCCGGGCCTCCCTGTCCCTCACCAACTCCCAGAGTTCACTCAGACTCATGTCCATCGAGTCGGTGATGCCATCCAGCCATCTCATCCTCTGTCGTCCCCTTCTCCTCCTGCCCCCAATCCCTCCCAGCATCAGAGTCTTTTCCAATGAGTCAACTCTTTGCATGAGGTGGCCAAAGTACTGGAGTTTCAGCTTCAGCATCATTCCTTCCAAAGAAATCCCAGGGCTGATCTCCTTTAGAATGGACTGGTTGGATCTCCTTGCAGTCCAAGGGACTCTCAAGAGTCTTCTCCAACACCACAGTTCAAAAGCATCAATTCTTCGGCACTCAGCCTTCTTCACAGTCCACCTCTCACATCCATACATGACCATTGGAAAAACCATAGCCTTGACTAGACAGATCTTTGTTGGCCAAGTAATGTCTCTGCTTTTCAATATGCTATCTGTGTTGGTCATAACTTTCCTTCCAAGGAGTGAGTGTCTTTTAATTTCATGGCTGCAGTCACCATCTGCAGTGATTTTGGAGCCCCCAAAAATAAAGTCTGACACTGTTTCCCCATCTATTTCCCATGAAGTGATGAGACCAGATGCCATGATCTTCGTCTTCTGAATGTTGAGCTTTAAGCCAACTTTTTCACTCTCCACTTTCACTTTCATCAAGAGGCTTTTGAGCTCCTCTTCACTTCCTGCCATAAGGGTGGTGTCATCTGCGTATCTGAGGTTATTGATATTTCTCCCGGCAATCTTGATTCCAGCTTGTGTTTCTTCTAGTCCAGTGTTTCTCATGATGTACTCTGCATATACGTTAAATAAGCAGGGTGACAACATACAGCCTTGACGTATTCCTTTTCCTATTTGGAACCAGTCTGTTGTTCCATGTCCAATTCTAACTGTTGCTTCCTGACCTGCATATAGGTTTCTCAAGAGGCAGGTCAGGTGGTCTGGTATTCCCATCTCTTTCAGAATTTTCCACAGTTTATTGTGATACTAAATAAAAACTGAGGAAGAAGAAACAGACTTTTTATCAAATGTATATTATGTGTTTTAAATTATCAAATACATATGGAACACGAATATTTCTTGTTGATGACAAGAAACACAATGATAAAAGCAAAAAAACACGGCCAACCAACTGAAGAACTTCTGGGGAGACCGACAATCCCACATGAAATTGTTGGAAAGTGCAATAAGAACCTCAATGAGCAAGTCACTAAGAGTTGCCAGATCACACAGAGGAGGTGCCTAATCCAGAGGAAGGGGTTTTGAAGGGCTTCCTGGAGGTGGTGGCTTTGAGGACAGAACACACGGGCTAGGAGTAGCCAAGTGCTGAGAACCAGGGATGAGCTAGAGTGGGTATCACAGCTCACATGCAGAAATGCCTGGACCTGGAGCACCTTCTTTGGAAATAAGAACTTGGTGATGTTCCTTCTATAATCCGTTCAGATTTTTTGTTCAGACAAACAACAGCAAAAATAGGCTGCCTGACCATGCAGAGGTTTTTCAGAAATCAAAACTAGAAAGTCTAGAACTGTTGCTACTGGTTTTCATCTTCCCAGCCCTTTGTCTGTCAAGGGGGCTCATGACCACAGTGAAGCACATGAGGCTCAGTGGATGACAAGTTAAGTAGAATATCATAGAGAAAAAATAAATAAAAACTATTATTTTAAATCAGTGCCCAAGTGCACACACTACCTCTCTGAGGACAGTGATCACAAAGGGAAAAGTCAGGCATGAACAGAGCAGCTTAGAAAACACCCGGGTTGAGGCTTCCCTAGTGGTCTAGTGGTTAAGAATCTGCCTTCGAAGGGGATGTGGGTTCAATCCCTAGTCAGGGAACTAAGATCCCACATGGTGTGGAGCAACTAAGTCCTTGTGTCTTAATTAGAGAAGCCTGCATGCCACATCAAAGACCCAGCACAGCCAAACAATAAATAAATAAAATTAATGAGTTAAACTGATTCCTGTTTTGTTTTCTGTTTTTCTTTTAAAGGATGTCCATCCCCATTTTGGAGACTGTGTGGTGGAACACGAGGTGAGCTCTCAGAGCAGGACACAGTCCCTCCTCTGATTGTCAGAACTGGCTGAATACTGCTGGGCAGGACTGTGTCTGTCATTTGTTCTTTTCTAAGTCCTGCATGGGGCCATGAACAGATGGACAGAGACACGTACCCTTGATGACTGCGCAGGTGATTGCTTAGTCCCTACGTATCAGGAAGGAGTAAGGATGCAAATTCCCTGGAGACTTTCAACTGGGAATTTCATCTTTCATTAGCAGTAGAAATAGTTAGGTCAAACAATTAGGAAAAAAAAAAAAACTTTCCAAACATCAGAAATGAGGTCACTCTGATTCTGGATGATAGCATATTACCTGTTACAGAAACATATTTTTTCATCATTTCTGTCTGCACTTTCTTGATGGGGAACTGAAAAAGCTGCCAGGCCTGGAGATGACAATTCTCTGAAGAGGTAGACGAAGGTCAAGAGACACAAATATTCCAGCTGCTGATCTCATTCTCTCGCATGCTGGGTGAGGACCATGTTCCTACGCTGAAAATTGGGAACGTAGCCAGGGAAAGCCAGTATGAATTAATCCTATGCAAAGTGCTCTATTAGGGAAGAGCTCCCACCCAGGGTGAGTAAGCCAAGTGAAGTGAAATGAGGAGGGCACAGGGTTCTGGAGAGCTTTCTCAGCAGAAGGGTAAACATATGGAATGTTCCAGAAACTTGAAGTGCTTGCCTATGGATAGAGCAATGCATCAGAGAAGGCAATGGCACCCCACTCCAGTACTCTTGCCTGGAAAATCCCATGGACAGAGGAGCCTGGTAGGCTGCAGTCCATGAGGTCGCTGAGAGTCGGACACGACTGAGCGACTTCGCTTTCACTTTTCACTTTCCTGCATCGGAGAAGGAAATGGCAACCCACTCCAGTGTTCTTGCCTGGAGAATCCCAGGGACGGGGAAGCCTGGTAGGCTGCTGTCTATGGGGTCGCACAGAGTCGGACACGACTGAAGCGACTTAGCAGCAGCAGCAGCAGCAACAGAGCAATGCATACAGTGAGCTGCAAAACAGGTGTGGGTCCTTCATGGAGGCTGTGATGGGCTGTTCTCACTGTCAGCCGTCACTCTTCATCCCGCAGACAACCTGAAACCATGGAAAGGGGGTATCATGGATCACTTAGAAGGCCAGTCAGCTGTTCCATCGCTTGTTATTTCCTGACAACAGTCTAAGATCTACATATACTTAGGCATCCAATGTGTGGGAGTTGAAATCAATTTCTTAGGTCCACATAGAGGATTACACAACATTCAACAGATGGGGGTACCATTTTATGTGTGTGTTCAGTCTCTCAGTTGTGTCTTGACTCTTTGCAACCCCGTGGACTGTAGCCTACCAGACTCCTCTGTTGAAGGAATTCTCCAGGCAAGAATACTGGAGCAGGTTGCCATTTTATCCAGAAAGCGAAAGGGAAAGGGAAATTGTTCAGCTGTGTTTGACTGTTGTGACCCCCCGTGGACTGTAGCCCACAAGGCTCCTCCATCCATGGAATTTTCCAGACAAGAGTACTGGAGTGGGTTGCCATTTCCTTCTCCAGAGGATCTTCCTGACCCAGGGATTTTATCCAGAGGATCTTCCCAAACCAGGGATCAAACCCACCTGTGTATTTCTTGCATTGGCAGGCAGATTTTTTTTTACCACTAGTGCCACCTGGGAAGCCCATACCATTTTATAGGACGGGTGATATGGACGGAGTTTTAAATATAAAAAATAAAAATTAGAATTCAATTCAAACAACCAGCAATGGTATCGTTATGGTGACCTAGATGGGTTGGATGGGGCATGGAGGTGGGAGGGAGATTCAAGAGGGAGGGGACATATGTATACCTATGGCTAATTTAGGAAATCAACCCTGAATTTTCATTGGAAGGACTGATGCTGAAGCTGAAGCTCCAATACTTTGGCCACATGGTGAGAAGAGCTGACTCATTGGAAAAGACCCTGATTCTGGGAAAGATCAAAGGCAAGAGGAGAAGGGAACAACAGAGAATGAGATGGTTAGATGGCATCACCAACTCATGAGTTTGAGCAAGCTCTGGGAAATGATGAAGGACAGCGAAGCCTGGCATGCTGCAGTCCATGGTGTCACAGAGAGTCAGACATGACTGCACAACTGAACTGAACTGAATGGCTGATTGTACAGCACTTCCTTGTACAGCAGAAATTAACACAGCATTGCAAAGTACCCCAATTGAAAAATAAAGCAATGAATTATTTCTACCAAAAAGTATCTGATAATTGGAAATCTGCAATAAATATTATACATTGTATTAGTGAGAGGGAAAAAATCTCAAACTTAAGGAAGGGATATGCTAAAACTCAATAAGTTTACAATAGAAATATTTCCAAAATATTAGGCAAATAAACAAATTCTAATCTAAGTGCTATCTTGCAATGATTTTTGATGAATGGCATATTCATCAAAAATGGCACATTCATCCAAAACAATCAAGTATTAAAAACTAGCACTTTAAACTTTTAGTACTAAACACTTAGGTCCCAATTTGTTAGTTACTTGTGACATTTTCATTTGGTCAAAATGAGTCATAGTTACTACACCACTTAAGTAAGATTTTCTGAGCATTATTTTAAAAAATAAAACAGTAAACTAATTCTAAGTAGACATTTTTAGAAAAATTTCTTTGAGGTAATTCTGTTTTCCCAATTATTTCATGAAGCATATTATCAATGGAAAAATTTGCAGAATATTAAAGAACTGCAGTCTTCATACTTAGTACTTTAATACATAATTATTTAGATTAGTTGTATGTATATTATATTTGCCTATATTGATAATGTATTTTATTAATATATAGCTGCCACCATAAATTTTATAAGGTATTTTAAGCTTTTATAATTATTTATGTCATATACCATTTAACCCTGTAAATATCTACTTACTCACATATATGTATGCATACATACACATACATATATATACACACATGTATATGTATACACACATATATACATATATATACACAAGTTTGTATGCATTAAAATACATTTAGACACATACCCCTAGTTTAATCAAAAATTTTTCATAGCTCAAAGATGTGATTTTATACTTTTTCATTTCGGATTCCATAAGTACATGCAAGTGGTCTTATTCAAACTACTACTGTTTGGGATATGGAAAAATATGAATTGACTTTAAATTTCCCAAGAGAACGTTCATTTTTAACGTCTCACAAGTAGGTTCCAAAGATATTACATTACAAATTATCTTCAGAAACAATAAAAGCCAATTTTAGTAAGGCCTTGGGTATTGTTCCCAGGAAATTTGCTAATGTATATAATCAAACCAAATAATGAGCTGTAATCCAGTGAGCATGCTGTTTTGTTTGAAAGGTATTCAAAGGAAATCTTGGTCTGTACTTCATATTTAGTGAGAAAATTAGTAATAATTCAACAAAGAAAGTTCAGTGAAGAGATGCCCCGTGAAGGGTAAATATTTCCCTTTAAAACCTGCAGTAAAACAGTACACATACACATGCATGCATGCACAAACATACACACACACACACACAACATGGGGAGTAGAAAGCTGTTAAAACTGTCAGGAGGGAAAAACCTAGAACGAACAGAGCTTTTCTAATCATGACATTAAATATATTTGCAGCAAGGTCAGCGAAGGAAGGAGAAAACTATCTGTAAAGAGTATAAAGTGGTGGTTAGAGGACTTATAGAAGTCGACATAAATTGTTGTTGTTCTCTCACTAAATTGAATCAGTGATGCCATCTAACCATCTCATCCTCTGTTGCCCCCTTCTCCTCCTGCCCTCAGTCTTTCCCAGCACCAGGGTCTTTTCCAGTGAGTCTGTTCTTCACATCAGGTGGCCAAAGTATTGGAGCTTCAGCTTCAGCATCAGTCCTCCATAAATAATCAAGTCTAATTTTTGCATGCCTTTTCCATTAGGGAAAATGACTTTCTTGATCTACAGAATGAAAAAAGAATAGAGTTGCTGTTTTTTTGCCTTTTTTTTCTTCCCAGCCATGCAAGAAGAACAGATAATAATTTTTGCTCCTGTGTTAAATAACCAACACCAGGAAGAAATATATAAACAACAAAATTTCAGTGATTTGATGACTTGGCAGAATAGCATAGCCATTCTGGAGATCAGAGCCCTATGATGACCCATAGGCTGCATGGAGGAAATCTCCAGTGCATGTTGCAGAGGTAGAGTCCTCAGGCAGAAGATAGCACACCCCACAAGAGGAAAAGACACAGATCAGGTTACAGACAGACCCAGGTAGCTAGAATGTTAAGGGCAATTACAGACAGGAGGGGATTCCAGACAGAAAATCCTTGGGAGAGTTACAGAGAGTTTCTTCTCCTAGGCATTAACACAAGAGAAATAGAACACAAATCTACATGAAGATTTTTACACAAATGTTCAGGCAATTTTTCCCCCCAATAGCCATAAATTGAAAGTGAAAGTCAAAGCTGCTCAGTTGTGTCCGACTCTTGTTGGTTGATGATAAATGAGATGGCTGGATGGCATCACCGATTCAATGAACAGGAGTTTGAGCAAGCACCAGGAAATACTGAAGGACAGGGAAGCCTGGCCGCTGCAGTCCATGGAGCTGCAGAGTCAGACATGACATAGCGACTGAACAACAACAATTAATTGGATACACTCAATTTTTTTGAGGATATTTTTAGGTTCTTTATCCATAATATGGATTGCGTTTCACATCAGCTTTATAGTTTCTGCCCATCTTTTTATTCTCTGCATTTTATTGTTACCTTTGCTATTCAAGTTACTGTCATTGTACTAGGGTGAAACAGAGTTATTCATGGATTGTTCTCACTTCCTCCTTTTTTCTTTTTGAATTGTTCTTTCACTTGACTATCAATATTCTCTTTTCAGCTCTGATTGATGACAGCTTTCAAGAGAAAAAAAAATCAATCACCTCTATGAATGACAGAGATCAGGTATCATTTAGACAAATGTGTGCTTTCTATAATCAGCAAATCTATTTATAGGAAAAGACAACTTTATTAACCATTTGGCACACGCTCAGTGGTAAGATTCTCCTTAGTTCTCTTTCAAATTTTAAAGTTACACATTTTGTAAGTTAAGTGTCATACATTAGTGACTTGAGATATTAATGGCCTTCACCCTCCAAAGCAACAGTTACCAGATTTTTAGATAGCTTCAAAGCCACTAAAGGTGACATGCTGTGGAAAAAATGCACTTTTATAGATTTTGTTGTCTCGCAATCAAGGATGGTGTTTCTGATTATTCTTTCCTAAAGTAAACTTCATGGTTCAATAAATGACTCAAACATTTTAAGCATAATGTTGTCTTTATAGAGCATACCTAATTGTACTCATTTTTGCTTAAAGTGAGGCTTAAGAGGCATATTCAGAGGACAGAAGTAAGTGCCAAGAAATCATCAGGTTTTCCTCTATTGGCAGATTAAAAAAAAAAAAAACACAAAACGTGAAACTTTTGTTCTGCCAAGAAACTACTTATTTTTGATTCCTAAAGTCAAACGACTAGGCAGTCTTAAACCTCTTTGACCATGGATTCTATCTCAATATTCCAAATGCATAAGCAATTACTCTAGGAAGTAAGCATTACTGTAGGAAGTAAGCAAGTGAATGAATCCTATTTTTACGAGCAAAGGCTCAATGATCCAATTTTTTCATTCCACATATTAAATATTTCACAAAGTAGTTTATCAAATATTATAGTAAGGAATCACTAGAAATGAAATATTTAGAAACAGATACTGGAGGAAGTAAAGCATTGCTATTCATGCAAGTATATCAGCATGAAATAAAATGACACAAAATACTGAACAGCTCCATATGCCCTGTCATAATTTAGTATTCTTATTTTCAATATAAATTTCTGGTTTTGGTCTGGTCGCTGCTTATTTATGGACTATATTTTTTAAAAACTATCAACTCACTATTTAATTCCCGCTTCTACTTACCCAACGATGCTCCAGCTCCTCAGCCAAGATTTTAATTGATTTTTGTAGTAGCCAGTTGTTAATAGGATAATTTGTCAATACAATAATAAAACAATTGTCTCAATGGCTCTCATTGCTCAGTTCACCAGATAACAAAGTTGAGTTTTGTTTCATTAATTGAATGCAGGTGTAGGATTTGTGGGATGAAAGATATAAATCCCTGTGGAATGGTGGAAATCTGGGTCAGAGATCACGGAAAAATTAGTTAAGCATGCTGGGTCAAGAGAGGCCCAGACAGGTGTCCCAGCTCTGTTTCTCTGTGTCACTTCCTGTGTTCTCCATTGAACACTGGTCTGTTGATCTCCAGCACACAGGTCAACACATGTATTTCTGAATCTGTAGTAAATTAGAAACCAGACTAGGATTCCTTACACTCACGAACATGTGACTCCAAACACCCAGACAGTATTAACCTCTCAGGATAAAAATATTTCACTGTACATTTAGTGTTTTCAAAGACAGTAGTGAGATACTATTTTTCTCCTTCAAGATGCGTGATAACTGTAAAAGGGATGCAAATAATTTTTCTTTCTCAAAAAAATAACGAAAAATTAAACAGAAGACATCCGTTTATACCCAAAAGGACCCTAGAAGGGAACCTTGGCTCCAACCGTTCAATATAGCCTCTCCAGATCTCTTGGATGAAGTTACATAAACTTCATTCTTAATGTTTCTCTCATTTCTTTAGTTTTTAGACCTGATTCAGGCCAGAGCCACACCAGGACTGTCTCTTTACTCTTGAATGTCTCCCTCCTGGTTAAGGAGATGGCCTTATGGAGCAGTTAGGAAATCACCCATCTCTACTCTAACTCAGCAGCTCGAAGGCCAAGCAAAAGGAATCCCAGGCCAACCTCCCCTCACTCCCTGAAAATCTGCTTTGGCTCAGCTGCAAGACTGGAGGACTGAGTCATGTAATTACCCCATGGGAGACAGAATATGAGATTGCATTTCAATGCTGCGGACTGATCCCATAAGCTCCATTATTTATTTTAGTAAAACATGGTTGTGTTTGTTTAAAAAAAAATTCTCCGGTTAACCTATCACTATGCCACTCACAGTTCTTTTTCATTCTGTCATTTTATTGTGCTTTTAAAAGACGCCACTTATGATTCCCTTCTATACTCTATTACTAGTCTCAGTGACAACACAGTAGAGCTATTCTCAAGTATCTACAGAATAGAATTCAGATTGAATGTAAACTATGGAATTAGACACTTAGAAGAATTCTACTGTAAAGTCTCTTTCTGAACATAGAAACTCATTAAATGAGCAGGCACACGCAGACACTATAGCTTAATTGTGGCCTTATTTATGACATTACTACATAACACACATGTGTACATACACACACACACATACCATGTATATTTCTTCTCACTAAAAAAGACTTTTTCACAAGTTTAGGAGTTGTTACATCCAAAAGGAAGCCTGGAAAGATGGTATTGATGATCCCATTTGCAGGGTAGCTTTGGAGAGGCCGACACAGAGAACAGACTTACGGATACAGTTGGGGAAGGAGAAGGTGGGATGAATGGAGAAAGTAGGATGGAAACAGGTACACTAACATATGTGAAATAGACAGTCAGTAGGAATTTGCCATATGACCCAGGGAACTCAAACTGGGGCCTTGTGACAACCTAGAGGTGTGGGATGGGATGGGAGGAGGGAGGAAAGTTCAAGAGGGAGGGGACATATGTGTACCCATGGCAGATTCATGTTGATGTATGGCAGAAACCAATGCAATATTGTGAAGCAATTGTCTTTCAATTAAAAATAAAATAAAGTAAGCCTAACTCATAATTTTAATTAGATCTGGATAATTTAGAAAAAGGATTGGGGAAAAAGAGTTTGGCCTAAATTACTCATATTAGCCAATAAGTTTGTAAATATTCACCAGCTAACACAAAATACTACCTCCCTAACTGACTCAAGAAATACCTAGCTGGACCTTGTAGGGAGCCTTCTCCCAAGGAATCTGCTCAGTTTATAATCACCCAGTTTATCCTCCTTCCTTATCAGGCTACGTTTCCAACTCTACTTGAGGTATAAGAGTACTTTGGTGGGTATTTTGCTTCTGTACTTTTGCTGTCATAGAAGTTAGTTCAGGATAGACCCAGTGAAGGTCTCTCATGGTTTGAAACACTTCCTGGCAATTTAGAAAGATAATGCCACCCTCTTTGGTGACAATAATCTCATGTAAATAAAGCTTTTTCTTTTTTTAATTAAATTTTTTCATCATAATTTGTCCAGCAAAATATTTCCAACTTTCTTATTTCCAATGCCAAGCAAGAGCTTTAGTTGGGATTCCCACAGGCTGCAGAGAGAGAGATGTGACCAAAAGACACATTTCTTAGTATAAAAAAAAAAGATCCGACCTTACTGAAGGTATACAATAAAATTTAAAATATTTTTTATCTACTATTATTTTACTATTAATTTCTTTTGAAAGCTAATTTTA